>NC_137930.1:38098480-38457604 GCF_963969265.1 Rhamphochromis sp. 'chilingali' | reverse complement strand
GTGGTAGAATAGAGAAAAGAAAGAAAAAAAGAAAAAAAGAGACATCCTACACAAAGTGAATACCAAGGAAAATGAAGTGGAAACACTGGGAAAGAGAGAGATCAGATCATAATGAGGAGTACCCGTTTATGAGAGAGTTTAAATTTAGACTTCATTTATCTACAGAAAAGGCACATTTTACCATTGAGGTATCTGTTGCATTCAGGGTCTATAAGACCCTAAACAAACATTTGAAGTGTCGTTTAATAGTGTTTAAAGAAAAGAATGATAATGTAATTTATTTGATTTCGAAACCAGTCAAGCCCGTCATATTGTTATAGAGCATGGTGTAATGTATTTCTTACTTTTGGCTTTCACTTTTCAATTAGCTAACCTACTGCTGTTTGTTTAATAATTCAGGTATTAGTGACATTAAAGGAGAATAGTTAATACTTATTGTGACTGCACCATAAGCCCTTTCAAATCTGCTTTCATGGAGCTCATAAACCCTCATGAATCAGTTGTTTATTGCTTCCACAAGAATTTAAAGTCAAAACCTAAACAGACAAAATGCATTATTTACCTTATTTCTGAATAACTTAAACCTGTACACAGATTGTGCTTAGAGTATACTACTTAGTGCGTGTGGGGGGGTGGCATGAAAAGGGAAAAGAACAAAATAATGCTTGGACACTGCTGGCACGGGGGTCCTACATAAATGCAAAGCAGGAGATGAAGCATCGCTGAATATGTTTCCAAACCACCTTCATTCCAAGCCAAAGACTAGAAAATATGGTGAAGCAGATCTTTCCTTTGGTCTCCTCTGCAGAATTGGTTTTCCCTTCGTCGGGAGCACCACTGGGCTCTCCAAATCACGGACAAACAGTATCCCACATTCTTGATTTTTAGTTCACAAACACTTGTTGTAATGACTAACTACTCCTGACATTTTGGAGATGTTAGCTCTTTATACAGTAAAGTTACAGTGAGATACAAATAATATCAGGCTGATCCTGCCACGATTTGTTCCCCGGTTCAAATCCCAGACAAACAGTATCCAACAGCTGTTTATGTTTTTAAACCTATTTTGCACAGAGAGGCATTTTTTGAAAAATTTATTGATAGCAATGTTGAATATTATTAAACAGGAAAAAAAACAACTACACGTAAAATAATTACACCGTGACGCCTCTGCCTTTGTAAATGGAGGGACATTAACTCCGTGTGTATGTAAGCGTGTAAAACCTGCAGATAGTCAGATTAACAGTATTTTGTCTCTATCTATATACTCTCTAATTCATCTCATGTAAACAATAACATGGCGCACAGTGTGACGTGAAAAAAGGCACACCTTTAATGTTGCGTGACGAACTCTGTATTCCTCGTCCACACATAAACCCAAAAAAGGAGTTTTAAAAATCTCAGTTTTCGGTGATTCGAAACGGCGTTTACGTGTGGACGAAACAGCTGCGTTTTCAAAATTACCCGTGTAGGTGCGGACGTAACGTAAAAGAGTTTATTTCATTACTACCTGTAATTTATTGCAGATTACTTGTATTTGCTTAACTGTTTACTAAATGAGCAAAATATGGGTGTGTGGTTGGAGGATGTGTTTGTGTGCGTGCGTGCGTGGGGTGGGGTGGGGGGGCATATTTTTTTCTTGTAAAACAAAGGGGGGCCCAGCAAAAAAAGTTTGGGAACCACTGACTTAGTGTATACTTGAGGTTGAAAAGGTCATCTTGTAAGTATATGCACTTACTAATGGCAACTGCTCACTTTATTCTTTGTCATTTTACTCTGAGTATACTCAAAATAAATAAGTTGCCCTAACTTAATCATCTTAGCAGATGTTGAGAATCAATAAAAAGCGCTGTTTAAAATACACTGTAAAATTAAAGGGCAACCAGGGAAGAGAACCTAAAATAGGAGTGATATATTTGGTTTTTTTTCTTCAGTCTGGTGGCAGGGGCAATGGTGATTATAGGTTTAAAATGATTTCTCAGACCACACAGTGGTGGAGGTGTAAAGATGAAACCGCCTCCAGCATGCCCATTCCCAATTAGCCATCAACTCTTAGAGGATTTGTGCCAAGTCCCAATTAATGCTGGTGAGGAGGAGCGAGGTTCAACCCACAGAAGCAAATAATAATCGTTCCCAAGGCAAAGACTTGAAGCAGGAACGTCCCGCAAAATCCCTCCGCTGCCCTCGCCTGTTTGCTGTGATTTGCATGTTATTATTAGTCTGAGTCATTTTGATCTATTTGTGTAATGAGGATGAAAACAGCAGGAGACAGCAGCCACCACCATAAAAATGTATTTGTTAGTACATATATATATTTTAAAATGTTTATTTAACACTGTGTGTTTGTGTATGTCAGTGGTTTATTTCCAAAGACAGGAAGTTTAAGTACTTTAATGCTGAGTTCAGGGTCAAAGTTTATTCTTTTCTTTTAAGTGTTTCTGTTCTCCTCCATGTTCTGTCCTCCCCATCATTCCTCAGTCTCGACGGACTGATCTATTTCTCGTCCTCTCAGAATTTCCGTCCTGCTGCTTTCCTTCATTTTCTTTTGTTGTTTCATTCTTTGTGATCAGAATTTCATCTCTGACTGAAGATCTCCTTTGATGCTCCTCACTTTTGATAAATGAGGCTCAGTTTTATTAAATTCAAACAGGATGTTCTCAGATCCCATCCAATGAAAACAGACACAGTGTCTCATGGAATACCAAAAAAATCTGCTCATCGGATTTCAGTTTCTAGAAAATGCCAAGAAAAGGGTTGAACAATATAAAATTTAAAACAGCTGCCTTAAGAACATTTATTAATGTGAACTTAAGAAGAGCACGTTAATCTAATATTTTTTTAGAGTGCAAAGTACTGAAGGAGGACGAGTGACATGACCTGAACTTTAATGATCCTTTAAGTTTTTGCACTTTTCCATTGAATTAGAGAAATCAAGTATTAACAATTAAGCATGGAGACTTACTCATAGATTTGTAATAGTAAACTTCTAAAGCAAAAAATACGTTCAGTGTACTCATCATCCTGTAAATTTCAGTTGATTAAATTTATATTTGTCGGCTAATTAACCATGATTATACATGACAAATCAATTCACACATCTTTATTTGAACAGAAGAGGTCATTTGCATCAGTCAGTTACAAGGTAGGAGAAAATCTTATTGGTAAATTTGGAGTTAGTGTTAACTTCTCTTCCATTTTCAGTCCTTTCAAACCCATCCAGTCATGCTGATCTGACAGGCCAGTTTTGTCCCCCTGGGCCACATATTTAATGAGTGGAGTTAAATGCCTCACGCATAACAGACCTTAAAGTTTACACAGCTGCATCTTAGAAACCTCCACTTGTTGGCCTTGTTCATGAATATAACAGCTATGCAGCAAAACATGTCCCAAATCATAATTTTGCCTATTAGGTTTAAAATGGATGACTGATTCTCCAGCCAGCGTAAACTGCAGTCAGCCGGCACAACAGCTGATTAAATATGAAGCTCTGTCTGGACAGACATCTTTTCAGCCACGGTCGTCTCATGAGTGTCTGGTGGAAGAGAAAACACTCCTATTCTAATCAGTCCAGATGTCCACACAGGCTGTGGAGTAGGCTGAATTTTACCCTGTAAATGAATCCTTGAATCTCATTTTTATTGTGCTTTATGTGCACAGCATCATTGTGTTTTACGTCTAGAATTAGATTGACAGCAGTATTTATTTTGTGAAATTATATTCATATGTCCTGGCAATGAAAAAAGCCAAAGGCTTGCTTGTCAGCTTAAATCTTCATACTGTTCCCACGAGTCCTACTTGTACATTATTCTATTGTAGTTGTGGCTAAATAAGCAAAATGAATAAAAATGCAAAAGTCACCTGATGAGGGCTCAGGTTTTTTTAATGCTCAGCATTAACCTTTGACCAAACAGTGCAATAGAAAATATTGTTTTCCATCTTATATGTTGCTTTAATGTTTGGGTTAGACAGGTAGCAGGGTTGGTTAGGCCTCCAGGAATGAGTCCTAGCAAGTAACAAAAACAAAAATCTGTGTGTGTGTGCCATTTCTTCCAGCTGCAGGCAGCATAGTGATCCATACAGGAGAAGACAGCAGCAGAACTTATGTAAGATGCACACTCCAAATTCACATCAGTGTTACCGTCGTCTCCGATATGCGTGATGTCACAGCCGCTCAAGTCCCCGCCGCTGTGAAACCCTGTATCCAGCGGCGGCTCGTCTGACGATGCGAGAGTCAAACTGGAGCTTCTTTAATGTCTCAGAACAGAAAGAGAAGAAAGCTGACGTTTGTTTCCGAGTTCAGGTTTCCCAGCTGTTTGTGTGTCGAGGTAAAATGGAGGAAGCATAAACCGATTCAAACCAGCATGAAACAAAAACACAAACCGCAAGAAAATCAGACCCCAAACTGCGTTTTCTCTCTTTTCCAGATGAAAATATTTCAGAGTATTTGTATGCTGACAGAAATGTAGGACTCCTGGGATTTTCGAAACTTGCTTAAAACTCAAGAAAATAAACATTGCTTGTCTATCAAACTTTTTCTACATGAAGCAGGTGATCTTTCTCCAAAATGTTATTTTAAACTTGTTAAAATGCACCTACAAGACATCACATTTTGAGAAATTAAGGACAGTAAATGGTTGAATGTATATATGTATGTTGGAAGCTCAGCAGTTTGGATGCCAGAAAACTGACTTAAAAAACTAGGCCCTGAACTAGGCCTTGTTAGCCATCAAACGATACATTTAAAACTGATTTTAGAGACACTGCTATGCTAATTTCATTAGTTTTATTATTAAGAGGAAATAACAAAAACAACATATACAAATCTAAATATCAGTAGTGAATTTACTCAGACAGGCCCAGATATATTTGGATGCAGATAATACCCATCTGAGAGAATGACATCCTGAGCCACTAATTTATTACTCAGCAGTCCACTTGCTCTTATTTTGACATTTCAGTTGCTGCTAATAACAAGCCCAGGCACTTCCTTTCTTCTCTTCCCCTACAAGCTAGCTCACCTGCTGTGTCCCTATTGTCATGGTGCTTGCTATTCAGCTGCATCTCCGTGGGTTTCCTCAGAGGTATTCCAGCTCTACCATTTTGGACTGCAGCTTGTGTTGGTAGTTCTTTTTATCCTCTGATAACCTTGATTGTCTCTCTAACCAAAACCTGCACGTATTACAGGTGTACACATGTGTGCACACACGTGGAAAACGGACTCTATCATGATGCAACAGCCGTTTTCTGTTTGTACTGTGTTACCAATTGAAGCGATTTTCTAAAGAGTTCAAACGCTGATCATCCTTCTGCTTGTATATTCTTCCCGTTCTTGCATGGTTTACTTCCTGCACCAATGTTAGCTTAAAATTCATGTCACCCTTGACCAGTGTACTAGCTCACACCTGTACTGGTAACCAAGCACAGCTGCTCCACTGGCCCCAACATCGACGGGATAAATAAAGACAAATTTTCCTACTTAATTTATGAAACAGAAAAAAAGAGCTAATTTGAATGCTGGATATTAGTCCGCTCTTAGTGAGGGTTTTGTAAACGGCTTTGTGGTGTAAATATAGCTTAAATATATCAGAGTTTACATCATAAAGACACTATAAATCCAGGTGGATGTACACCTCTGCTCAGGCAGCATGTGGTTGTTGAGACCTGCCTTGCTTGTTTATTTTGTCACAGTGCATGGATGACCAAACCTCTTCCCCTCTGAGATTTATGTAGGTGTCTAATCTTATCATAATCACAATATTTCCTACCTTTTGCCTCGAATACTGACTTCCCTTGGAGACTTGTTGACATGGAACCAGCAGAGATGTTGCACACAAGTACTAAAGTGGATGAATAAAGTGGAATATGTCAGGAATACAATATTCACAGCTGTGTCTTTGAAGAGGAGAAAAAAACGAGCCCACGCGAAGACCTGAATGAACTGTATGTCAAAAAGCTCAGATTCTCATTTAATCAATTAATCTGCTTTACATTCTCAGAGAGAATAGAGAGGAAAACAACACTGCTCTTCATTGAATTCCTGACATTCCTGCACCTTCTTCTTAATCTACTCAGAGCTCCCTGCAGCCATGTTGAAATTAAAACACAACTGCACTAGAGCTTCAGATAATAAAATGCCCTGCAAGAGCCGAGCGAGGCCGGCAGTCAGAACATTCCTGTGTTTCTGTTGCTACAGGCTGTTTGTTGTTGAAGGGAATCTGATCAGACGGGAAACTGTGTGGGTCCTGAACACAGCAGGCCCTACGTTGGTTGGCCGCGCTGTCCCTGTCTCTCTGTCTCTTGTCTGACTTTCATCTGTCCTCCCGCTGGTCCCAGTCTAACTCTCTCTGGAGTTTTTCACATTTTCACCCGCTGAGTTTCGCTGCTTCTTCTGCTCCATCTTTGTCTTTATTATTTTCTCCCTGTTGACCTGAGAAACCTTTGCTGTCAGCTCCCTTCTTCTTCACCTCTGCTGCTTGTGTCTTTTGTTTCTCACGCAGAGGCTGTGGGTATTAACGGTAATGTTTTCATGTCGCATTTAGACTACACAGGCTTTTCATCTGGTTACTTTGACAATGTAGGTGATTAAAAACCACAAACTGACCAAACAAGACCTGCTTGATTCAGTTTGATTGAACTTTATAGAACACTAATTAACGACAACCAGGAGCTCAGGATGCTTTATATTGAAAGCAAAGTACAATACTAGAGAGAGAGACACAGGCAATAGTGGGAAGGACGAACTCCTGTTGAACAGGAAGAACGACGTTAATGACATGCAGTGGTGGTGCTGGAGCGACAGTCACTCATTGGAAGTTAACTACTTAATCTCTACTTCCAGCCACAGTGGTTCTTTGCTATCTTTACACTGTTTCCAATCATAGTCTTGAAACCACACTGCACATTCTTAATAATCAAAGTACAAATGCAACATAATAGAAGTGGCCATCCCTATACTTCTAGATTATCTGAACTTAAGCATGTACCATAGGATGAAACTTTGCACTGCAGCATAATCCATAAAGGTGACCTGGGTTGCTGCAACTGCTTTTTAATTTCTTTATGCTGACTCGGTGCCAAATGACCTAGAGCGGCTTGCTATTTATATTCTCTCCCACAAAGACAGCATTAAAAGTATTGGACTGCACTGTTTGCAAATGATAGTTTTTAGGCATATTTAATAACTCATTTAAGCATTTATATATTTTTTTCCTGTGTGACTATGACATCCTCATCGATTTATTTGTGGTCTCTGTATTCTAGCCAGTTAGTGGTGCTTTGTGTCTTGTGCTTTCTGGCTTGCTTGTTAGTTATTTCTGTGGAGATCCTCTCCGGTCCAGCAGTTGAATGTCTGAAGACCACCATGTTTGATTGCAGCTGGTGGAGTAGTTCTTCTACTGATCTGGAGAGCTGCTAGGAGTTGGGTAGGCACTCTAACCAGAGTACTGGTTCATCGTCAGTAGTCCAAGGTCACTGAAGCAGCAAAAACTAAAATCCAAGATGATGGAAGTTAGATACATTATACGAAAGAACAAAGTGATTTATTGCAGTGTACACAGTTCAGGGGAGCTTTTCCCCTTGTAGTATCTGCTTACACAGTTCTGATTTGAAGTGTACAAAACCTGAAGCTGCTGATTATTTTCTCTATCTTTTGTTTTCTTCTGGGTGAGCCTAAGAGATAATTCCATGCAGAGAAAACTGAATACTCTCACACACAGTTTTCAACAAAACCCATTGTGTGTATATATTTACACTAAATGACTTGTTGTCAATACTTTTCTTACTCACAAAACTCATTTCCCAACAGGTCCACTCAAAGTGGTCGTCCCCACTGAGTCCGTCTCATCGTACCTCGGCGATACTGCCCTGCTCCGCTGCGAGGTTTCAGGTGACCCAACACCTGTCATCCGCTGGCAGAAGAACCGAGAGGACTTGCCACTGACCTTTGAACCTGACTCCCGTCTCGCTGTGCTGCCATCAGGTTCGCTGCAGGTCAGCCGAGTCCAGCCCCCGGACTCGGCTACATACCGCTGTCTGGCTGATAACCCCAGCAGCACCAGGACGGGGACGGACGCAGAGCTCCGTGTGCTCCCAGGTAACTGATGGAACAATGATGCCCTCCAAACACATGATTTTAGATCTATTGATCGACTGGCTCACTGATAACTGTTCATTGGCTTAAAGAACTTTTGAGACTAAGTTGATTTCATTTATCTTGTTGCGTTGCAATATTTTGGCATAATGTGTTGATTGTAAACATGTATAATACATGATGCATATTTCAAATGTTTGTATTATCACAGTTAAGTGGACTGGTTTAGATTTCCAGTCCTTTTATGGTTAGGTGCTGCACCAGCAGTTTTTACTTAGCGGTGAGTTATACTTTTCCTACAGTCATCACTCTGTCAGGTAGTAATTCTTGTTCATTTCCTCCCAGTCCTGGATGTCTCATTTTAAAATGAAATGTGATGTAATGAATATATGTGAATTTAATAACACGTCTCCGGGCTGAGAGGGAGCAGCTTCTCCGCGGTCTGCAGGGAGTCTGTCAGCCGCTGATGGTCCGTACACTCCACATCATCCAATTATACGAGTCCATACGCCGTCCACTTCATCACTCAGATTACAGCTCGTGTTAGCTCATGCTCTCCGCGGTTAAACACCACTTTGAGTCGAACTGGTGAAGTGTTCCCGCGTTCGTTCCCAGCGGGGGCTCCGTGCAGCCGAAGCGTCGACCTTCAGAGGGATAATCACATGTACTTTGCATTTCAAAGTACATGTATTGACTCTCAGCTAAACTGCTCTTTCATAAACGCACACAGTGACACAGAAAGCCACATTCACAACTCAACTTTTAAGAATTACACAAATATGAATAAAAACTTACAATAGCTTTGTCAGAACAGACAAAACTTATAAGTACAAAACAAATAAAATATAACTGAAATGAAGTTATAAAGAAGGAAAAATGCCAAATGTGATCATTTGATTACGAATTATATAGTAGTCTGTAATGAAGATTTTATTACCAATCAACTGAGCCCATCCTCATTACCAGGACATCAAATGCTGGTGTTTTGCTGAAGTTGGCTCCACAAGGTCCTTTATCATCATCCCAGGATACATGTGTTACAGCAGGAGTGAGAATTTTCACCGCTCTTGCTTTAGGAATATCATGTTTTCTGATCCATGAGATCCCGCAAGATGTGGATCCCGCAAGAAGTGTCCCAGAAGTGGTTCCTTGCAACACAGATAGTGCTGTATCCATCTCTTAATGCAAACCCATCAAGCTGCATGGAGCAGATAAAGAAACCATGAAGTCAGATACAAGAATGGCATAGAACAGCTATTTAAATTTCAAAATAAAAGACCCCATGCGGACTAAATACTCTGCATCTGACTGAAAGATGTGCAGAGAATGGAAAAACAGCTTCAGAGATGCAGTGTCACAGGTATACTCTTGGGGTAGCATTTTGCATTTTAAGCACAATCTTTCCTTAAAAGGACTCAATTTTGGTGACTGAACAAGAACTGGAAACGTTGCCACTCATGGTGCCTACTTTCTTAAACAGCTTTTGAACCCACTATTAAAATCATTTAAAACTTAATACAACCATCAAAATAATGTTGTAAAAAATTATTAACCAGGTAGTAAAACTAAAAATGACCGTTAATTTGACATTTTTTAATAATTTTTACTACCAAGGTGAATGAGTATACATTTATCTGGATTAAGTAAAAGAAAACAATGTTCAAGTTTCAACAATAAATGTTGTAACATTATTATTATTACTAGTAGTAACGATACCAACAACAACAACAATAACAATAATAATAGCAAAATTCCAAAATATAAATCAGTGCAGGTTTTGTATGGCATACATATTTCCCGATTGCATTTAATTGCATTTAACCGACTGTTGTTGTAAGCCTGGCGGAGCATTTTTATTTTTGAAGGCTGTGTATCTGCTCTGC
The DNA here is from genome assembly GCF_963969265.1 of Rhamphochromis sp. 'chilingali'. Classification (NCBI taxonomy): domain Eukaryota; kingdom Metazoa; phylum Chordata; class Actinopteri; order Cichliformes; family Cichlidae; genus Rhamphochromis; species Rhamphochromis sp. 'chilingali'. Next base: position 38,447,632 of record NC_137930.1, on the reverse strand, counting down.
AGCATCCTGCAGAGATGTGGCTGTAATGTGCGATTCTCACAGACACTTGACACAGACTCAGCTGCCTGAGTCGAATCTGTTGCCAGATAAATGGACACTCAGTCGGTTCACACATTCAGTTTGAGTGGTGAAAGGGCAGAAAACAGAAAACTGTTGCAACATGTAAGCTGAACGAAATCTGGCTTTTTTAGCCTTTAGTGAAGCAGTTTTCCTTCCATTTCCACATGTTGTGAAATATTTGATAAGACTTGTACTTTTATGAAGCGAAAATCTCGACCTGATTTTGGTGTCAACAGAAACAAAATGAAAAAATTTAGACTTGTTACCTTTGATGTATAAAGTTTGTTGGTTTTAGTCTATTAAAGTTTTGGTTAAGGGTGACATACAGTGTTTCCCCACTGTGTTGCAAAACCACTGGCTTTGACAAGGTTTTCCCTTTAATCCTTTCATGTTTTTTTTATCCTCTTTTCTCTTTGATGTATATGACGTTTTAATGGGTCACATGATTAAACTTTAATCATTCTAATCCATGAAGATTTGATTAACTTTGCCTTTGTAAAGTTTTTATCAAATGGAGCCATCAGAGAAAATCTGACGTGAAAGGTCAGGGATTATCACGTCTGATTTCTCTGAATGATGCCTCGCTGTGTGTGTGGCCTTACACTGCATTTCTGCTCAGGGCTCAGCTCTACAAGTATGGATGGAGCGTTAAGATAAAATGATGTAATATAACTGGTTTGGTTACCTCATCAAAGTAATGTAACTTATTTCAGAAATGTTACTGTATGTTTGCATGGAATATGGAGGCAAATTACATTGCAAACACCCATAAAAACATGGTGTGTTAGAAGGTATGGATTGAAGTTGTCAGTGGACCTCTTTTGGCTTAGAGCTTGGTAAGATTCACGTTGGCCTTTTTACATGTTTTTTTTAAACTAAATCGAATCAACATGGATGACCACTCCAAATCAACCAAATCAATTGAGAAGGTAAGAGAAGAGGTCACAACTCTCATAAACAGGTTGTGATCTCTTTGGAACACATTTTTAATTTTTACCTTTCCTTTCTGTTTTGCGCCCTCTGTCTCTAGACACATGGATATATGTTTGATTTTGTAGTCAGTTCCAGTTTTATTTTGTTGGTCACTTTCCTTTGGCACGTTTTTAACCTTTAAACTATACACAACATGCCAACCTGTCATCTTGGTATCCCCCACTGATGAACAGTAAATATAAAAGTAGGTGGACAAAGCCCACAATAGACTCTTAGGAAAATATATTTTTCAAAATAAAACACCTTCTGCTGGAGAGGTACCCTCTAAGATACTGCGATCATATCCTTGATGGCAAGGATTTGTGCCCGTGTACCAGCTTTGAAAGCCTTGCTACAATGTTGCACCTTAACGCAGCACAGAGCACTTAAAAGTTTCATTTTCTGTCTAGTCTCACTGACCACCTACAGTCAATTTAGAATCTTTAACCTAATTAAAATCTTTTAACCTGTCATTTAGGTAATTTAATCAATTAACCTAAATGACAGGTGCCACATGGGAGGAACCTGGAGAAAGCCAACCAGTAAGATTCAAATCCCAAATCTGTGACATGGAAGCACTATTCTCTGCAGCTCTGCGCTGATATAAGAAACAGCATAAATATGCCTTTTGTACTTCTGAGGAACAAATGCAAGCTATGAAAGATTAAATAGTTACACATAATTACTAGGGGTGCAACGATACACAAAATTCACGGTTCGGTTCGGTTCGATACTTTGGTGTCACGGTTCGATATTTTTTCCATACAAAAAAAATGTTCATGCCTTTTTAATTTGTCATTTATTAAAATTATAAATATATATTTTAACTCAAAAGTACAGTTTTTAAATTTAACCCTAACCCTTGTGCGTGTTTTTTATTTTGACAGCGAATGCGCACCTGCGGACCACTTATGTGCAGCCCTGGTTATTTAGCTCGTCATATTGCAGCCACAGAAATTATTTTGTCCATGAAACCATAAAGCTGCACTTTCTTTTTGCCTTATAGTCTGATTTGTCATAACTTCTCCGTTTTGTGGTAAGCTTTTCTTTGGCTGTCACTTCTTCACCCTGACCTGTCTTATTTGGCTCAGCATAACTAAAATATATATCTGTCTGTGAAGGTTCTCAGTCATCCAGGTCATCGTAGTCAAATATAAATCCTGCTGCTTTTACACACGTACTCACATAAGCTCAGCGATTCTCTGCGCGATCAACCTCTCACATGTTTAAGCTTGCTGCGGGAGATTTCACTTGTCATGTTTGCATAGTAAGCTAACGATTGATAAGACGATGTCAGAGGAATTGGTCCTAGTTAAATTTACCCTTTTTAATTTTTCATATTTATTTCCTATCTTATTCATAGCCTTTTCCTTTTTTGTTTTCTTTAGGTCACGAGCAGTTGTCCAAGCATTTCACTACATATCGTACTGTGTATGACTGTGTACGTGACAAATAAAATTTGAATTTGAATTTGAATTTGAAATTATCATCACTCACAGATCAGTGCTGTCGCTCTCTATACACAGTTCGCACGATTGCAAAGTGAAAGCAAAAAAACAAGCGCAAATTCAAACGCGACTTCAATATGTCACATATTGACAGTGGCTCACCGATGCCAATGACATAATTACCCAGCTACATTTCTGAAAGAATGCTAAAGCATTGACATATATTTTTCCTTCCTACAATAGCCCGACGGGCAGGGAAGAGATAGATTTTGGTAGCCCGACTGAAAAAATCGCTAGCTCCAGGACGTCAGGCTAGCGATATTGCAAGCCCTGTATCTGATTGAGGAATCATGCATCTTTGGAAAAGAGAGTTTATTACAGAGAAATGTCTCTTTCCAAAATAAAAGCTATACTATCCGCTTCTTCTGGGCTATATTCTCAGCAGCATAAGGAGAATCATGTGCTAACAGCTGTCTAAATGACTCGGCTAAAGTTAGTAGCATGCTTGTTGTTTTTGTCTTTGCACTAGGATGATGTCGGCGTAAATGTGCAGTCATATTCGTCGTGTTCCCACTAGTGCTTTCAGGTTAATCTCGTTGAAATGACCTTAACGCCACAACACGGCAAATCTCCGTTAACGAGCTACCGCCGATCGCCCCTTGCATGGGGCTAGACGGCCAACACGTTAACGAGCTAACTGCGCTAACACACTAGTTCCCACCCATGTAATTGAGCATTGCATGGCACATCCAACATACTGTTTTACTTTAGTCCATGACTCGCTTACCTTCAGGGTCATACGTCACATGAAAACCAAAATAATTCCAAACGCCAGATCTGAATGAGGGTGGGGGAGGTGCCCTGCGCTCTTCCTTCTGACTATGCTGTCTGTGTTGAGCGCTCAGTGGATCTGTGCTCGACAGTGCAGCCTAGGCGGAGTAGTCGAACGCAGATTCACTGAGCGCTCAACACAGACAGCATCGTCAGAAGGAAAGTTGATAAAATAAATTACAAATGTTGTATTGTTCGATACATATGCGTACCGAACCGAAAGCACTGTATCGAACGGTTCAATATCGATACGAATATCGTTGCACCCCTAATAATTACCTTGTGGCTCAATATGCAGTTAGCCTTATGGGGTGCATCCATTCAGACTGTACCTCTGTGGTGTTATAGAAATTTAAAACAAATGATCTACACATAAACATGTTGTCTTTGTGAGGTTTTAATTTGCCTTTGCAAAGGGGTCAAAACAATAATACAGAATGCAACAGCAATTTGCATCACTTTTAAGAAACAACAACAACAAGTGTAGACGAGCAACATTTTCTAATTACCACTGTCCACAGAATACATTCAGAAAATTCCATATAACATAACTTACAGTAAAGTCCAGTACATCTAGTATTAAAACATTACATAAAGACATAAAGACAAAACATGATAGTATGGATCCTTCCATTGAGCCAGGCCAGCTTTTCAATTTCCCGTGACACGGGACAAAAAATACGTTTCTGAGAGTCGTTTTCAAACTCTGTCTCTCAGACTCCACTGCAGCAAGAAAACACTTGGAAATTCAAGTATGGAAATTTCTTACAGGAAGCCTACCTTAATTTGCTAAACTCAAACTGCTGGTGCTTCATTTTACCTTCAGATGAACCCGAGTTACAAAAGGACAGAAGAACAGAAGGCAGGATCGCAGCGAGCCAAAGATGTCCTCTTACATCCTGCTGTGAGATACACTAAAGCTTAAAAATTAAGCCTTGGAAGTCCTGATGAACAAAAAAAAATCAGCAGGTTAAATCCTATCAGAATCCAGACAGGACCGGGATTAATCCACTTACCTTGGAAATGGGATTTGTTCGGAAACAGTGAACAAAGAAGTGCCTTGATTTTGATCTCTTACCACATTTACTGACCCTAAAAACTTAGCTGTTTAGGGTCAGGGTGTGTTTATATTTATCACTTTAAAGATGAGATTTTCTAGTTTCTGAAACTATGCATATTTTGTTCTTGGCTAAAACACCCTAATCCTAACCATACACTTAAGTGGTTGGTTGGTGATGTGGTGAAGGCTGCAACCTTCGTTATAACTCAGTGCAGAATCACAAGTGGGTAGGAGGAGTACCGAAAGCTACCGACTACACCAAACTGGGAAAATCCACACAGTCCCAGATTTTTCTGGTTTGTGAATTAAAAGTCCACCTTAAATACAAATAAATACATAAAAATAAAAGGATTATATATATTAGATTTACTTTTCTAGCATTTAAAAGAGCAACTCTTAAGTCTGTGATTTATTACCTTTATTAGTTTGGTGCAGCATGAAAACTAAAGAAGAAACAAGGTTGTGAGATGAGAACATGGTAATAACATGATGTGAGAACACGCCTCTTGGCCTGTTGGGTACAAATAATAACTGAGTGTGTTTGTGCAGTGAACTGAGCTGAAGGTCTGGGAAAAGGATGACTTATCATCTTTGTTTCAACATTTCAGAGGAGAACAGCGCTGAATATATTTGTCGTCGTTCCTCAAAGGTGTTGTGTGTCTTTGTCTGCATGCAGTGAATAGCTCGTGACTGCGCGTGTGTCCTCCTTGTTGTGATGCGAGGTGTGCCAGTGTTTCATCTGATTTGCTGACAGCCTCCTTGGGCGACGTGCCTGTGAAAATATTAAAGGATCAACGCTTCTGCTCAGTGATTATCTCCGTGATCCCTCGCTCTTTACTCGCCTCTGCGACCAGCACACACAAAAAGAAAATCTGCTGCGTGGACGTTTCTCCCGCTGCTTCTTCTTTTCTTTGCTCGTGTTCACCGCGCGCGGTTTTCTGCTGATGATGCTTGTTTTACGTTTCCGATTCTTGTGGTTTCTTTCTTTTTTTTTTCAAAATCATGAAGTTGCACAGCTTTACATCTTATTTATTATCCATGTGTATACTTTTGAACCTCACAGATGGGATCCTAGTACAGGGAACACTTGCTGAATTAAATATGTAAATATGTAAACGGGTAGACAAACGGGCAGTTTGTTGTGTAACTTAAACTGTTATTGAGGCAGTTTTTGTATCAGCTGAATCTGGGTTCAGTACAGGTCAGTCACCTCAAGGTGCTTTATATTGTAAGGTAAATACCCTGTATTATTCTAAAGAAGCACACAGTGTATAAATTATGTAATTCTGTATGTAAAACTGTATTTTCATAAGTTTTCCGACTCATAAAGACCTCCCTCATGGCTGTTCATGCTACACTAAAGTAAATAAAAAACAAGTGAACAATTAAATTACACAAAGTTCCTGTTTTTCACTAACTACAATAGAAATGTGGGATTCATATTAACATATTCCACTAATAAACAAAGATTTTCAGTTTTAGAACAGGACAGGAGAGTCTGCACAACGAGCTGACGGCATGTTTTCTGTCTTTTTATACATTGCTTACAATTGAAGAGTCATGCTGACAGATGGACAGATTTACTACAGAAGTATTTTTTTTTAATTTTGACATTAAATGTGTAATTTAACTTCTATACATTGACATAAAGGGCAGTTCCACTGGTTTGGCGCTCTTAAGGTCAAAGTGACATCCCTGCTCTTGGTGGTACTTGGAAGGAAAAGCAGCCTTTTTAACAGGCTGGTTGGGTATTGAGGGCAATGAGAAAAGAAAGGCTGATTTTAGTGAATTTAAAAATATGGTGGTACTTGGTGCCAGGTGAGCACCATCAACCATCTCTGACGAATGTTTCCAGGGCACCTTATTTAGACTTTAAGGCAGTTCTGGAAGTAAGAGGTCTGACCTACAAGCAAAATGTACCAAAGAAAGGGTCTTAATTATTAAATTAATTTAAGCTGTAGATACGGTATAGTTTATAAAGTCAAGCTAGAATGAGCTGTAATCTGCAAAGGGTCACACAAGTTTGAAAAACTTGTGAATCTTAGAATATTCATGCTCTGATCACCTTAATTCACTTTCAGGGGGAAACGGCTCGGCTGTTTCTTATTTCACGACGAGCAGCAGATGTGAAATAACTTCATGCCTATTCAAAGATAAGGAGTAAAAGATGATTACAAAATATTTCACGTTAGAGGTGCATATTGGTGTGTGTCAGTGCCACTGGCGGATGATGGTGATTATGATAATGATGTAACTTCCTGTCTACTAAAGGAAATAGTCTGGTTCTGGGTCTAGTCACTCTGAGTCAGATTTGCTTTCACCCTGAGGGGGTGCCCGAGGATGAGCACAAGCCTGACCCAGTATAGATGTCGTGTGTGTACGTGTGTGTGTGTACGTGTGTACGTGTGTACGTGCGTGTTCCTTCAGGCCCTTAGGTTTTCTTAGATGAAAGCTTGTGTTGGATATCAGACCACTAAACGCCTTTGCCAGTGGATGAAACACAACGCGACTTCTTCTGGTTTGTCCATCAAAGGAGCACATTCACACTGTTTTCTTGGAGATGCATCTGGGTTTCAAATCAGCTTGGTGGAAAACTGCATGAGCTCATCAAGGTTAGGCCTCAAATAAAGAAATGTCAATGTGGAAGCAGAATTAGGTTATAAACGAGAGATGATTTCTCAAAATGCATTCAATCTTTTTCATCTAAATTGTTTATTTTTTTCCACTGAACTAAATGATCTTGTACAGACTTTCTGCATACAGATGCTTACCTGACAGTTATTTACAAGCTTTTTTCTTTTCTTTTTTTAAATTAAGCCTAGTCTCATAGCATAAACTAAAATATTTTAGGAGACCTTGTATGTTTTAAGGAATCCCTTGCAGGGACTTATCACCCTGGAAAGCAAGAAAAAAAAAACATAAAAATTCAGATGATTCATGTGTCTTTTAAGAAACCATTTTATTGCACCAGCCTGAGACCTTTTATATTTCCAACCAAGAACCATTTTCCCTTTTCTTGTGTTGTGTTTACAGGTAGGAATACAACCGAAAGGAGCTTTTTATTGTGTGGATGCTTTAAGCATCCACACTCTTGAGTTCCTCTTGGGACTTCCGTACACTTTTTGGCACTTAACTACTTCCACAATTTTCAGCCGATTTTCACCGTTCAAATTTTAAAATATTCTGCTATTTCTGCTAATTCCTGCTATGTCTTTTGGTATTTTTCACTATTATACTTTTTAAAATATTAAGCTTAATTTGTCCCATTGAAATGAATGGGAAACTTATGCAATTCTGCTAAAATTTGCTTGTTTCTGAAACTTAACTACTTCCTCATATTTTCACGTAGAACAACCATTCAAACTTTAAAATGTTCTCAAATTATTGGGCTATTCAGGTATGATTCAGCTTTTTCAAATCTTTTACCGTTTTACCTTTATGCCTCTTAAAGTTTTCAGTTGCAAAATTGTGATTTTTCACAAAATACATGCGTTGTTATGGTTGCTATGCACTTGGCTTCCAGTGTGCCACTGAAGGTTTTGCAGTCTTCTCTTCATGTCCGAACAACTTCTTGCTACTTGCTCAATCTTCACTCAACTTCCACAAATTATACATCAAAACATAGGTATTTTTGCTGGGTTTCCGAAAATGTCACTATCATTGTTGTGGTATTCATAGAACTTTCGCAAATCTCCTCAGACCAACACAATGTCGGAAAACTCTCCATATAAAGTCAATGGAGAGTTTGTTCAAAATCACCGCTGCATTTCTGTAATGAGAGGCATATTCGAATCGTCATATCTCCTTAACGAAGCAAAGTTAAGACATGAGGCTTGTCCCGGTATATCTTCAGACACTCGTGACGCTCACAATTCAAGAATTTCTTTCTCACGTATTACCGTTCTGAAATGAGTTGGACTTGTTTGAGGGTAGGAAATTCGTCCGTCGCTCAGATTTCTTCAGATTTCAAACCCTGGAAATGAACCACTTTTTTCTCTCGTCATAACTTTTTGTTGGATTTCCACAGAGACCTGAAAATTTCCATGACTGTTCACCAAAGCCTGCTGTCTCTTACGGTGAAAAAATGATATCGATACTCCAAATAGATTTCGAGTTACAAAGCGTTGTTTGAGGGCAAGTCAAGCCAGTTTTTGCTTCGCTCTACTCAGTTATGGTGCATTAGAAGTCAAATATCTTTAATAATTCACATTTTAATGATAAATTGTCAACACTGGAAGATTCCCCCATCTCTTCTGAACAAAACGGTGTAAGAATGACCGCTCTAGCCCCTACGGTTAGGAAATTATGGTCATTTGTTTGAGGGGAGTCGTCACTATGAGAAATAGGCTGCAATAATCCTGTGCCTCTCTGTGCTGCGTGTGTAAATAGATGCACCTGTTTTGGCGGGAAAAAGTACACAGGCTCTCTGATTGGTGGATTCAAATTCAGCAGCTCCCAGGCTGACCTAGAAACTTACTTCTCTCTCCCTGTGCATTTTTTTGCTGATTTTTTCATTTAACAAGTATATTTGAGGGACCCTCAGCATGTTCAGCATTTTTTCAGCTGTCCATTTTGCTTTTCCAATTTTTCTGTTTAACTTATTACTATTGTGCTAAATCATACTATTTCTGCTATTTTATAAGATTTGTGCAAAATATAGTATTTCTGATTATTTATAGTTTTTCTACTAAATCATAGTACAGTATTTCTGCTTTTTATAGGATTTGTGCTAAAACATAGTATTTCTACTAAATGTAGTATTTATGCTTAATCATACTATTTCTGCTTTTCATAGAATTTGTGCCTAATATAGTATTTCTGCTAAATTACAGTATTTATGCTTTTTATACTATTTGTGCTAAAACATAGTATTTCTATTAAATGTAGTATTTATGCTTAATCATACTATTTCTGCTTTTTATAGAATTTGTGCCTAATATAGTATTTCTGCTTTTTATAGGATTTTTGCTCAAACATAGTATTTCTACTAAATGTAGTGTTTATGCTTAATCATACTATTTCTGCTTTTTATAGGATTTGTGCTTAATATAGTATTTCTGCTAAATTATAGTATTTCTGCTTTTTATAGTATTTGTGCTAAAACATAGTATTTCTACTAAATGTAGTGTTTATGCTTAATCATACTATTTCTGCTTTTTATAGGATTTGTGCTTAATATAGTATTTCTGGTAAATTATAGTATTTCTGCTTTTTATAGTATTTGTGCTAAAACATAGTATTTCTACTAAATGTAGTATTTATGCTTAATCATAGTATTTCTATATATTTCTGCCAGGTCCCCAGGCAGCCAATCCTCTGTGAGGACTGAGACATTCAAATTTTCAAATCAGGGCCTGCACGGCTTCCCAGCCAATCATATATGTGTCCTGAGGCATTCAAATTTGCATATTGGGGCCTTCATGGCTTCTAAGCCAGCCAATCATATCTGAGGGCTGAGGAATTCAAATCCACAAATCAGGGCCTGCACGGCTTCCCAGCCAGCCAATCATATATGTGGTCTGAGGCATTCAAATTTGCATATTGGGGAATTCGTGGCTTCTAAGTCAACAAGTCATCCATGTCATGTATCTCTAAAAATTCATATTTTAATGATAAATTGTCAACACTTGAAGATTCCCCCATCTCTTCTGAACAAAACGGTGTAAGAATGACCGCTCTAGCCCCTACGATTAGGAAATTATGGTCATTTGTTTGAGGGGAGTCGTCATTATGAGAAATAGACTGCAATCCGGTTGTTCAGTGATGACGCGACGAATCCTACTTCCGGGTCTAAAGTAGTCTGCGTTTAATATGGCATTTGTGTTGTTAACATGTTTAATGTTATGTATTTTCTTCTATTTGATCTCAAAAAGCTCCTAAAACAGTCAGCGACCACTGTTGACCTTCCTCGGCTTTTATTACCGCTAATCATTTATTTAAGCTCAGTTTTTAAAACCTTAGGATGTAACTACAGCCCAGCCCATGCAGCAGTATATGAATGACTAACCTCGTATTGTGGATGGATTATCTCAGTTGTTCTCCTGGCTGAAGTTTGGTCCTTTTACAGCATCCTGCCATGCAATTACATTTGTTCCTGACCACCGAGAACACTCACGGTAACTTTTATCAAGTGGAAAAAAAGTTAGCTTGTTTATATTATGCTAACATAGCTGTGTCGCTAGCGGTCACGTAGCACATCATTATATACCAGCTAGCCAAACTTCAGTAACCCTACAAACGTCACTGCTGTTTAGCTTTCTGTCTTCATTTATGTTGGAAGTGATAACAGAGCTGTACGTTTTAATTTGTTTCCAAAACCCCGCAGTCAGGACATGCTATATTGTATTTAGATAGAAGCTAGCGAGCTAACTCCCTGCTAACTTCTAACTCCGTTAAATGTCATAAATTCTGTTTTCATGGATGCCTGGATGATAAACTCAATTGTTACACCTGGTAGAGCAGAACGCTGATCATTTTATTAAAGATGAAAGACTTTAGACAGTTTTTCAACTCACAGTAATGCCATAGTGATCGTTTGATATATGGACCTGTAGCGGAGTTTAGACCCAGACACGGCTAGTGACGTCAGACTGAACAACCGGATAATCCTGTGTCTCTCTGTGCTGCGTGTGTAAATAGATGCACCTGTTTTGGCGGGAAAAAGTGCACAGGCTCTCTGATTGGTGGATTCAAATTCAGCAGCTCCCAGGCTGACTGAGCTAGAAACTTACTTCTCTCTCCCTGTGTGTGTGTGTGTGTGTGTGTGTGTGTGTGTGTGTGTGTGTGTGTGTGTGTGTGTGTGTGTGTGACAGAGAGAGAGAGAGAGAGAGAGAGAGAGAGAAGGCCTTTTAATGGGATGATCTCATTCTAAGATTCAAATTCAATATATTTAGACTGGTTGACTGAATTGGATCTTGTGTGTGTGTCTCTCTGTGCATGTGTGTTTCCTTATGTGTACATATTTCTGATTGTGTGGCTGTTATATATTTTTTTTGCTGATTTTTTTCATTTAACAAGTATATTTGAGGGACCCTCAGCATGTTCAGCATTTCTTCAGCTGTCCATTTTGCTTTTCCAATTTTTCTGTTTAACTTATTACTATTGTGCTAAATCATACTATTTCTGCTATTTTATAAGATTTGTGCTTAATATACTATTTCTGCTTTTAATAGGATTTGTGCTTAATATACTATTTCTGCTTTTTATAGGATTTGTGCTTAATATAGTATTTCTGCTAAATGTAGTATTTATGCTTAATCATACTATTTCTATATATTTCTGCCAGGCAGCCAATCCTCTGTGCGGACTCAGACACATATCACATATCAGGGCCTGCACGGCTTCCCAGCCAGCCAATCATGTCTGAGGTCTTCCGTTTCCTCTCTCGTCATATCTCAGCGACGGTTGTACAAAGAGCAATGAAAATCGCAGTCAAAGTACACCAAAGTCCGCTGATTCACCCAGTACAAGAATTATGCCTCTAGTCCACCTAGTTTTTGAGTTACACAACGTTTTGTAACTCCAAAAAACAGCGTTTTTCGCCTCTCACCGGGATCTAATTCTGACTGCTCATCACCCTGTTTTTCAAAACGGCTCCTCTCTTTCCCAGTGGCGCAGTTGGTAATGACACGGGTCTGCAAGCCAAAGATCGTGGGTTCGATTCCACCTTGGTCAACATGTTTTTTTCCCTACAAATTAATACACTGTCACAGACCAGTAATTCATATTCATCATTTATTACAATTCTGCAAACTTTTATGATTTTACCAGCTTTTCTAATATGGACCTCACATTCTTAACACTCCATGGCACAAATACTCTTCCCTTTAGGCTCTGTGTATGTGTGTGTGTGTATCAATATTTCTCCCATTTTAAAGTATTACTCCTCCATAATTGTATTTCTGTTAAATCAAAGTACTTTTACTACATCTTAGTACTTCTGCTCAATCATAGTATTTCTGCTAAATCATTGTTATTATGCTATATTGTAGTATTTCTGCTCAATCATACTATTTCTACTATATTATATTTTTCTTTCTAAATATAGCATTTCTGCTATATAATTGTATTTCTGCTATGTTATAATATTTGTGCTAAACCAGAGTATTTGTGCTGTATCATAGTATTTCTGCCAAATTATAATATTTGTGCTAAAACATAGTCTTAATTTAAAATTACAATCTTCATAGTTCATCACAGTGTCTCTGGTAAATCACAGTATTTCTGCTATGTTGTACTATTTTTCTAAATCATAGTGTTTCTGTAATGCTTAAGTATTTTTGTCTAAATATATTCTTTCTGTTATCTTATACTATTTCTCCTAAATTCTTGTATTTTTGAGAAGTTATGTTTCTGGTAAGTTACAATATTTCTGCTAAGTTCTGCTATGCTATTGTATTTCTGCCAAGTATTATGTTTCCTCTAAGATATTGCAGTTCTGCTAAGTTATTCCATTTTAGCAAAGTTCCTTTGCTTCTGCAAAGTTTTTACAATTTTTGCAACTTTTCAGCTTTTTCAGCTACTTTTTGCATACAGCTTCAGCTTTAAAGCATCCACACTGCATTTTCGCAGGAAATGCAAATTTTTCTAGTTTAAGCTTGTTTTTTGTACCTCTCCATACCGATGCTAGGTGTATTCAACCTTGGAGAAATCCAATAGTTGCTTTCTAATTAGTGTCAGGTCCTCAGCTGAGATGTCATCCAAGGAACTCCTCCCAAGAACAAAGAAAGAAACAAAAGCAGAACCTTTGACTTTAGCTTATGCTTCTTATAGCTTACCTTTACTGACACATTTTTCTCAATAAGTTGGTTACTCATTGGCATGTAAATGATTACTGATTAGCTGTTCACATCTGTCCTCAGAACCAGCTAATCTTGCAGGACCAAGGACAGCAGTCACATCAATCAGCAATCATATAAACATGAAGAACTTTCTAAATAATGCATCTATCATAGTTTAAAAAGCTCCAATGGTTTACATGCTAATACAATTAAAATGAGGGCATTTGTTTCATTGCCAGGGCAGCATGTTGGTTAGCACTGTTGCCTTGCAGCAGGAAGGTCTTGAGTTCAATTCCACCATCAGGCCGGGGTCTTTCTGTGTGGAATTCGCATGTTCTCCCCGTGTTTGTGTGGGTTCTCTCCGGGTACTCTGGTTTCATCCCACAATCCAAAGACATGCAGTTAGTGGGGATAGGTTAATTGGAAACTTTAAATTGCCCATAGGTGCACGGCACACTGGCAACCTGTCAAGGGTCTCTCTCACGCTAAGACAGCTGTGATAGGCTCCAGTCCCCCCACCCTGTGACTCTGAAAAGAAAAGCAGAAGAGAGGGGATAGATTATTTTATTTCCTGCCCACTTATGGAAGCCAATAATTCACACTTTTCTGGTTCAACACAACCACCCATGATCCATCCATGCACAAAATTACTGTAAGGAAATTATTTATCCCGTTTTGTGCAGAATCCTCCTTCACTACCTTTGTGAAAAAATAGAACACAATGAATGCTAAAAATGCTCTTTTGGCTGACTGGTTAACAAGCAGATGATTGCTGTTGTTTTCACACAGCATCCTTATAAAATGACACGTGGCCAAATTGTGTGTGTCTTAGAATGTATTAGACTATGTTTGACCTTTACCCTCTCCTTTTCTCCTTTTCTTTTCTCTTTCAGAACCTGGCGTCAGCAGGAACCTCCAGTTCCTTCAGAGCCCGACCCGAGTAACAGCTCTGCTGGGATCAGATGCGGTGCTTGAGTGTTCAGCCTCTGGTTACCCGACTCCGAGCATCCAGTGGAGGACAGGAGAGGAACTGATTCAGAGCTGGTCTGTCTGCTTTACTGTGTTAATCCATGTTTAAACCACCAACAGCACACATCTGATTTTACCCACACTGATCCCAGTATGGCCCAGTGATTGCTATGCCTTGGTGGTAAATGTTTGAATGATTATGCGTATTCATAGCATTATATTTTTACATTCCTTTGCAGAAAAGAGTTATTACAACATATTAGCGATTCACTAATACACTGAATTACCTTTTTTTAGTATGACCAATAGACAGCTGTAGTAAAACTAAAGTTTTGGACTCTTTATGTAAAAATAAATAACCTGAAACAACCTTTTGTAAACAACCTTTGGTGCAGTCTTCACTGACCCTACTTGCCCAACTTGGCTCCTAGAAATTTCACCAAATAAATTGGAAGAGATAACAGTAAGAACAAGATTTAGAATAAGACTTAATAAGAAGTTTTTATTTATATTCATATTCCATAATTCTTCTTTAACACTGTTTGTCCCCTCTCATTTTCACCCACTCTTTGGCTCATCTCTGTGTGTGTAGTCAGTCCTTGTCTCTGTTTTTGTTTACCTTTGGTCTGTGTCTAGTTTGTAGTGGCATGCCTAGCTCTTACTCAGCACAATTATAGGAACCCATATGAGCAAGCACTTTGGTGACAATGGGGAGGAAAAGCTTTTAAAAGGAAGAAACCTCCAGAATAACCACACTCAGGCCATCTACCACGACTGGTTTGGGTGGGGGGAGGAAGACAGGACCAAGACATGCTTTGGAAGTGAGCCAGAGATTAATGATGACTAATCATTAAATGCAGAGTGGTGTATAGACAATAGAACAGGCTTTTATTGACATTGTACAACAAAAATTTGGGTGTTCCACACAAACGGTGCAGGAATAAATATAAATATTAGGACAGCAAGAATAAATAACAGACAAGGAGAGTACATACAAGCAAGTGGAATATATACAAAACAGGAAGAAGGCACATAATGTAAAAGGCACATTAGAGGACACGTCGCAAAGTGCTTGAAAGTAGTGCAAAGGGTTTTGTCTGAGTAGAGTCTGTGTGCGAGTGATGAGGGTTGCTCAGACCATGGCTCATGGCTTGGTGGGGTTTGTTTGTTTGCTGTCCTGGCCAAGAGGATGAAGCTGTTTGTGAGTCTGATCGTGTAGGACCTGGTCCAGAGGGCATTGGGTCATTCAGGTGGGGGGGGGTGCAATTGGTCGCCTGTGATGGTCTTGATTTTTCTGAGACAGGAGGATCTGACAACGGCATCCAGGGATGGCAGTCAATGATTTTTTTGGCAGTATTAATTACCCTCTGAACAGCCTTCCTTTAGCGTACCTGCGTACCAAACACCCAGGCAGTAGGAGAGCTTACTGTCCACTGAGGAGAGGTAGAATTTCTGGAGCAGCTTGCCATGCATTCATGTGTGGCTGGCAGTTTGCAGATGGAGATGGAAACTGAACTCGAACAGCTTATATTGCTGGAGCTTCAGAAAACTAAAATGCACAATCACAGAAACTGCAGACTAACACAGACATGAGGCGAAACAAAAGTGGAACAGAGGAACAATGAGGACGTAAATACAGATGAGAGGATAGGAAACGGGTGGAGACACAGCTGCAACAAATCCAACTAATGAAAGAGGGGAAGCAAAACTGAACAAACACACATGGGATGAGGAACTGTCAAAATAAAACAGGAAGTGACATGCACACTGAGACAGACATGAGCTCTACATTAGGACAGCGAATAATCAGACATGGAAGCACATGACAGAAAGAAGAGACAAAACACAGACTGGACACGAAAAAGGGAACAGGCATGAAAGCAAGCAATAACCAAAAGCTAAAACTCAGAGGCTCTTAAAAACTGAACATAACCATCTCTTTATTCCAGAGGATAAGAAAAGTCCAAACATACTCAAAAACCATGACACAGCTTCTCGGGCAGGTTAGGTACTGCTGGGCCTTCTTTATTAGGGTGATGATGTTGTGGCTCCAGGTGAGGTGTATGGAGAACATATAGTGAATGAAAAAGGTGAGTGAAGATGCCCCCAGTAGTTTAGAGTTATTACCGCATAACTAAGGGAGGATTCAGAGTCACCTGGGTCATATAGCCCTAACAATATGCTTTATCAAAAAGGAAAGTTTTAAGCCTTATCTTAAAAGTAGAGATGGTGACTTTTCCCCAAATCCAAACAGGAAGCTTGTTTCACAGAAGAGAAACATGAAAGTTAAAGGATCTGCCTCCCATAGTATTTTTAAATACTATAGGAACCACAAACAAGCCCAGTCTGTTGGGGTTTTATAGGTAGTAAGATAAGATAAGATAAGATAAGATAAGATAGAACTTTATTAATCCCTCGGGTGGGTTCCTCTGGGAAATTCGATTTCCAAAAAAAGCACAGCAACGACCGAAGTTACAGTTACAGAATTGTTATATATATATAAATATATACACACACACACACACACACACACACACACACACACACACACACACACACACACACACACATATATAAATACAGAAACAAATATAAATAAAATATATAAAGGGGATAAATAGAATAAATAGGAATAAAAAATAAAAATACAAGTGAATTGCACATTTCAAGTATTGAGTCTATTGCACTGTTGACTATTTACAAAAGTATTGCACAAAAGGTATTGCACAGTGAGGTGAAGAGGCACTACAGCTTAGTTGTTCCCCCCTCCTTTGTCCTCCTGTTTCCCCTCCCTCTCCCCTCCAGAGAGGAGTTAAACAGTTTGATGGCGTGTGGGACAAAGGAGTTTTTAAGTCTGTTAGTTCTTGTCTTGGGGAGAAGCAACCTGTCACTGAACAGACTCTTCTGGTTGTTTATGGCCGTGTGCAGAGGATGCCCAGCATTGTCCATAATGTCCATCAGTTTCTTTAATGTCCTTTTCTCTGCCACTGTCACCAGAGTGTCCAGCTTCATGCCGACCACAGAGCTAGCCCTCCTGATCAGTTTCTCCAGCCTGGATGAGTCCTTCTTTGCTGTGCTGCTCCCCCAGCACACCACAGCATAGAAAAGTACTCCAGCAACCACTGACTGGTAAAACATCCTCAGGAGCTTCCTGCAGATGTTGAAAGACCTCAGCCTCCTGAGGAAGTACAGTCGGCTTTGGGCTTTTTTATACAGGTGCTCTGTGTTGCATGACCAGTCCAGTTTATTGTCCACCCACAGCCCGAGGTACTTGTACTTGTTGATCACCTCCACCTCCTCCCCCTCTATCTGAACCGGCAGTGGACCTTCTCTGGACCTCCCGAAGTCCACAACCAGTTCCTTAGTCTTTGAGGTGTTGAGTTGCAGGTGGTTTGTGTGACTCCATGCGACAAAGTTCCTCACCAGACTTCTGTACTCCTCTTCCTGATCATCCCAGATACACCCCATGATGGCCGTGTCATCTGCAAACTTCTGAATATGGCATAATTCAGAGTTGTAGCAGAAGTCAGAGGTGTACAGGGAAGTACAGTGTAGTATGAAATCTTAAAGATAGGATGGAGCCTGATTATTTAAGAACTTGGATGTGATGAAAAGGATATAAATGATTTATATCTTAGTTTTGTAATGTTTGGTTATCATCATTTGTGGTCCCCATCATGTTTCTCTTTCTCGCTGTCTCTGTGGTTGTCTGGTCCTGTTAGTTTTATCAGGTGACTCTTGTGTCCTCTCTCAGTCATGTCTCTGTGTTTATGCTTTTGCTACATAGAGTTTGCATGTTTTGAGTCTGGGTCTCTGTCTATAAGCTTATGTTCCCTGTCTAATTTTGTCTCATGTCCCATGTGTATTTTGTTTTGCTGTTTGTAGATTCTGTTCACCTGTGTTCTCCAGGTGTTTCCAATCTGTTCTTACCTCATGTGTGTATTTAAGTCTTCCATCTTCTTTTGTTCATAGTCATGTTGTTGTCATACTTCTCCTTGCGTGTGATCTGTATTATCAGTATTGGAAACTAGTAAGTTTTTGATTTGTGTCAGAGTTTTGGTAATTTTGTATCTCCCTCCTTAAAATCCAGCAATAAAACTGTTTTATGTTCAGTCCTGTGTTCTGCAATTGGGTCCACAGTTTGCCAGCCACACACTGACTCATGGCAGAAAGTGTGTGGCCAGTCTTCTCTGACCTCCAACCTTAACAAATCATTTTTAAAAAATTGTTACTCAATATGTATTTTTGCTTTTATGGACCATTATCTGTAAACTGTAGAGATGGTTGTGTTGGAAAATCCCAGTAGATTATTGGTTTTTGAAATATTCAGACCAGGCTGTCTGGCATAATGAACCATGCCAAGTTCAAAGTCACTTAAATCCCCTTCCTTCCCATTTCCAATGCTCTGTTTGTACTTTATCACATTGTCTTGACCATGTCTGCATGCCTAAATGCACTGAGCTGCAGCAATGGGTCAGATAGTTGCGTAGATCAGTTGCATGGGCAACAAGTATATATAGAAATAACTTATTATTAAGGTAACAAAGCTAGGCTGATCGTTCCTCTATGCAAGTAACAAAGAAGCAATAATGAAATGCAAAAACTCTTTCCTCCCTTTTAGGAACAAGAAGTACTCTCTACTGGCGGGCAGCAACTTGATCATCAGAAGCGTCACTGACGACGACTCTGGCAGTTACAGCTGTACAGCCTCCAACAAGAACCACAACATCACTGCATACGCTGAGCTCAGTGTACTAGGTGAGGAAATAGAATTATTATATGACCCTTTCCCACCAGGCGCATGACAATACTTACTTGGTCAAGTATCAACTTACGTCCTAACTTGGATAGAAAAACAAGAACACACAAAGGTTTCTGTGTAAAATTAAAGAGCAAAACTGTGTCACTTACCAATGCTCCTTAGGTAAAAAAGGAAAAAAAAAATAACAAGAGTTGTCCCACCTCTGTGGAAATTAAAAAAAATAAATAAAAATGAATAAGCAAACAGAATAGGGCGAAAACAGTTGGCATTGCTACATTGACAGATAACCTCCAGAATCAAATGCAGTGTTGTTGTTTTTCTGAGCTGACTGTTTGCTTCAGGAGGTTTTCATAAATAAAATATATTTGTATTTATTGTCTTACTGCTCCTCAGCAGCTCGTACATTCAAACTGAAGGTGCTCAAGGATTCTGTTGATTGTTTGGTTTGAAGCAATTATTTTCAAAATTTCTTTTTTCCTGAAATCTTATTCATTTCATATCAGTGCTAGCAGTTTTTCCTGTGAAGCGATTGTGTAGAGGTAATTATGAACATCCTGTAACTCAGCAGCTGTGGCAAACCGTTCCCCCCAAAGTTTACAGACAAAATCTTTAAAAGGCTAAATGATAAACTAATATTGGTAAATATTGGTAAATATGAAAATCACCATTTGAATGTCTAGAGACTTCTGTAGTTTTTATTTAATTTATTTTTAAATTCATCGTGTATTCAGATATCCCCTGAAAAAGTTCAGGTTCAACAAGATTAAATTAGTTGTAAAAACAGATGAAACTGAGAATATGTAACAGAAGAGTTCTGAATAATGACTCTTCACTGACAGAGAAATAGCTGACCTAACTATCGGTATGCTAGAAAAGCTTTCTGGTGAAATATACAGATAAAACACTCTGTGTGGAGAGTAAGCAGCATTTAGCAGAAAAAGCCGTTTAATAATGTTCTTATGTGATGATGTACAAATTAGCCACGTACTTTTATTGGTTAACTACGCGGAGCTGTAAATGTCATGTTAAAAGCATACAAGTCTGCTGATAGCTACAATGTGCACAGGTCATTCAGGTAAAGCGAGAGCTACAAATAAACTGAGTTAATTTTTAATCCATGATCTAACTGAGGAATCACACCTGTGGTAAAAATTGGTTTCCCCTCATTATAAATATCAATCCCCACTAACAAAACAAAAGAAAAACTATAGACTGTGGAAAGAAGAATTGAGGTATCCACTCTGAAGTGTGGATTTTGAGAATTACACCTCTGCTAAATATTTAAATAAAAGGTCTTTCAGTTGCCAGAATCACTCCTAATGTTATAATCAAGGCTCCAGACCATCTGTTTCAGGAGAGAAGCTGGTTCTTTAGGGCTGGTAGTGTCACTTTGAAACCAAGCAGAAACCTTCCTGTATTCCAGATCAGAAAACAAACTTCTAGAAGTCTAAAACAAAATGTTCTCATCATTAATTGTGCCCTGAGTTTCTGGTTTTGTGTGTAATTCTGTCACAAAACCAGAAACTAATTGTTTGTGTTAAGGTCTTAGGATCACAAAACTATTTCCCAAGATAAAACTTTTATATAATTTGGGATAAATAATGTTCTAAATTGTTATTTTCCTCTAATTACAGTAAAATGACTTTGTAGCATCTTTCAAAACTTTGTTGTTTGCTTCACAGATGTAGGCTTACCCTAAAATTATATGGATATATTCACATCAAGCTTTGCGAAAGCTAAACTTCCCCCAGGCTTCGTACGAGACTGAAAGCAATCTATATTTGTAGTTGAATCCCATCAGGCTGCTGCTGTGCTTTAAAGTCAGCACAATCTGTAGGGAAGTTTATCGTGCATGAAGTCTCTCAGCATCACCTCAGGAACAGCGCTGGACTGCAGGGTGAAATTTGTCCTGCGGTGACCAGAGCCAGAATTAGGTCAGTGGTCAAATGACGCCCACTGGGCTGAAAATACTTTTTTCCCCACA
Organism: Rhamphochromis sp. 'chilingali'; assembly: GCF_963969265.1. Lineage (NCBI taxonomy): Eukaryota > Metazoa > Chordata > Actinopteri > Cichliformes > Cichlidae > Rhamphochromis > Rhamphochromis sp. 'chilingali'. The sequence goes on along the minus strand of NC_137930.1, from coordinate 38,426,766 downwards.
TAAACACACATTCAAAAAAAAAAAAAAAAAAAAAGCTGTCAGTGCCAGTAACAGTGAACTCATTTGTGTCACGAGCAGTTAAACATGACTGTTACAGCAATTTGTTTTTGCACCACTTGTGTTCGTGAGGAGTCAGCGAGAAGTCAGTGCCTCAGGCAGAGGAAGTGTTCGGGGGGATTTGCATGTGCGGCTTACTTAAATTAGCTTTCAGTCCTGTTTTAAAGTGCTCACCTGGACCAAGGTAAGGGAACTCAGAGCTATTTTTCCTATAGACTACTATACAATGAGCAATTCTTTGCAACCAGAGAAGTCGCCCCCTGCTGGTCAAGAATGCAGGTTTAAGGCCCATTTATATTGTCTTCACTTTTCAGACGTAACAGCTACATCAGTCTTTTCTGCTTTCTGTAGTTTGAGGAAAGGATAAATGTGAAATATTCTTTAAGTGGATTCAAGTTGCAGAAACTTTATCCCAGATGACCGTATATTCTTTTTGCACAACTTAATTGGCATTCTCATTTAGTTAAATGGAAGGGCTTTGTTTTTACAGAACTAAAGTTAGGAAGTGACAGACAGAAAAGTTTTCTTGCCACATGAAGACATTAGGTCTTCTTCAGACTAGCTGATGAACAGGTGTTTCTTTTAATGCTGTCAGTACCACAAGATTTTTCCGTACAATTAGAATCCGTGATAGCACCTCTAATGAAACACAAGCTAGTCTTATTTTTCTACAGCAGAGAAAGCTGAAATCAAACAGAAGCAGCTGTTGTTTGTTGGACTCAGGAGAAAATCTGCAAATTAACCTTCGGGTATTTTCAGTCTCCTTCCAGCTGGGCCTCTCTGCTCGTCTCTGTCCTTTCATGTCTTTGTCTCGGTGTCCCCTCTGAGTCTTTCTCTGTGCTCGCACCACATTCATATTCTGTTTACACTCCACTCTCAACGGCCACCGCCGGCAAACATCACATGATGTTTACAATAAACAGGAGAAGAGTCTGCGTCTTCAGTGTGTCACGCCTCAAATCTGATCATAAAGTGCCATGTTCTGACATGTAAACACGAGTCGTACATTTCCAAAGTGTGTATTTGTTCCTGAAATGTACCGTAACACACAATGGTCCCAGAGACTGTGTTGGTTTGTGTTGACAGAGAATTTCAGGAGGAGCCTTCATATGTAAAGGAGAGAACCTTTTTAAAAAAGCTCTTGAATCTTTGTTTTCTTCTGCTTATGCAGCTCAGAGTTACAGAGAAATGGGTGAAAAAAAGTGTCCACATGTGTCTTTCCTCTTATAGATCTGAAATAGCAATAAGCTGGATGAGCTGGCAGTGAATGGAAGGCTCTGCTCTTTTATTCTCTAATAGCTAATGTGCAGTCACTAATGTATATTGATCCACTATTCTTGAAAACAAACATTTTTTTACATAAATCTCTAAAGGCAAAGGTTAAAAAGGGATAATTTGGGGTTGAGAAGAGACGTCCCCTGATTCCCCAAAAAGAGAAGCATTTAACAAACAATAATTGCTCAAAAATAAAAGGCTTAAAGCGCACTGTTCTGCTCATTTCAGCTCCAGCTTTATTTTATTTTTGGATTTTACTAGAACAGCTGTGTATAATGCAGTTTAAAATAATGCTTATTTGTCTTTTAGTTCTATTTAATTCGATTAAATTGAATTCTATTTATATAGTACGAAATCACAGTTGCCTCAAATTGGTGTATAATTTAAAAGAAAGAAACCCCCAGCAATCAGCCAACTATCTGTGAGCAAGCACATTGTGACAGTAGGAAAGAAAACCTTTTAACAGGAACACACAGGCTCAGGGAGCGGCAGCTATCTGCCACAACTGGATGAGGATGATGGGAGTTGGACAAAAAATCATGTTCTGAACTGTTTTAGCCCCCCCACCAAGTTTTTTTTTCCTGAGCAATTGCCACACAACACACAAGTGTAAAGCAAGTGGGTGGGGCAACTCATGGATGTAAGGCCAAGATAAGTAGGGATGGGTATCGTTTAGGTTTTATCCGATACCGGTGCCAAATCGGTACTTTTGAAACGGTGCCGGTGCTCAAACGGTGCTCAAACCGGTGCTTAAAGAATGGAGAACACAAAATTGGTCCAAAAACCTCTCATGTTCAGCTGTTTTTTGTAAAAATATAACAATGTTAGCCTTTTCTGCAGCTATGTGGCATATATGGTATCACTCTTGGCTGGAAGCAGTGCTTAAACAATGGAAAAAACACAAACTTTGTCCAAAAACCTCTCATGTTTAACTGTTTTCCACTTTTTCTTTGGTCATTTTAGCCAGGGTGAAGGGAGTATCTGCCATCAAACAAGAAGACAGCCGCATGTAGCTATGATGATGTTTGCTAGTTCACCTTACATGCATTAATGTAATAACGTGGTTAGCCTACTCAACGTAAATTAGCTACTCACGCAGAGAAGAACGGCTGCTGCCACCATCATCCGTCATCATTTCTGCTACACTGGCAGGGCTAGGGGCCAGGACTCTCCTCTTCGTGTTTTTGGGGGATGTTGCATAACAGGCAACACACCCGCAGTAGATGTGCTCGGTGTGAGGTCTCGCAGCAAGCTATCAAATACGGCGCATTTCTGGGCTTTAAAAAAAAACGCTATGCGTCGCCAGGTGTTTCATCGGATTTGAGGTGTTACCTCCTTTGACAGTATCACAGTATCAGCTTAAAGCACTTGTTGCAGGCTGCTGAGTTTGCATATTTTGCTGTGAAGTATAGCCAGACTTTTGACCACTTCGCCTTGGACATTTTTAATCTGTAGCTCTGCTCTAACAGAACGTACGTACCTGGCCCCGCCTACTATCCTCGGAAACGTAAAATGATTGGCTAGAATCTAAAGTGTATCACAGCTCAGGAAAAAAAAGCACCGAAATAAAGCACCGAAATGTGCGCTGCTTTTCGGTCTGGTTACTACCGTTTATGTCAGAACCGGTGCCATCATGGCACCGGACACCGGTACCCATCCCTAAAGATAAGTGTATACGCAATAACCTCTGCTATACAGAGCCAGGAATATAGAAAACTGTGAAGCTTGGCATTGAAAGCTTGTACTTGTACATACACTAACATTTTAACATGTTTTGTATTGCAACAGTAAAATAATTAAAAACATATTAGACTCCCTTTAAGTCACAATAGTGGCTGCCGTCTGCCCGTCCTTTACCATGGAGTCCTTTGTACAGCTACGGTACTTTCTTGAAAATTTATTTAACTGCACTCTAATCCCTGTGCAATTAAATGTCTGAGTGGGCTAGGGTTGAATGAAAGAAAATGTTCAGCTAAGGCCGCCAGATGAAGAAATCCAATTCAGACAGATTTGAAATCAAAAGCAAACTTTAATCAAAGTTACTTGCATGCACACCAGAAAATAGCTGGATAATCAGCAATAAATCCAACATAAGATGATGAAACAGAAGAACAGCAACTTAAAACAAAAAAAGGGATACATGGAAACACTGTAAATGAGGTGATAACTCAAGTAGGTGAATAACAAAGGATAAATGCTAAAAGAAAAAGCATGACATGAACTGTACCAGAGCCTGCAGGAGGTGGGTGGGATTGATGGGGGGCATATAAAGCCCCCCACATGACTGTCACACTAGAGACGTTTCATCTACACCTCTGTCACTTGTTAAGCTCAGACAATAAAGAAAAATACTTTTTTTAACCCCGTAGGCACTCAGATGTACTTTTGAATTTTCTACCTGGAAAATAATAAAATAAATGAATATAAATCAGTCGGTAACGGCTCCACACCTGTAAGGCCAAACAGCCTGGGGCTCTGTGAATAAGCATCACTTGGGGAGTTTTGAAATAGAATTAAAATCCTTGTCCCCATCATAATGTCAGTGAGCAGAAGCCCCATTGCAGTAACTCAATTAATGATGATGTCAGCACAATGATGGAGCCTACGGCTATTATTACAAAGAACAATTATAAACAGACACATAAAAAATACTGAAAGTCAAAGCAACCATTTTAATAACTTTAAATGAGAACTACAATTACTCTACACATAATGGGCTCAGGACAATCTTCTCAGGACAACAATTATCACACCTTTGAACAAATAATTGAGCTGAACCTTTCTCCAGAGTGAACTTTGTGTCTTCTCTCTATAATGTCAGATTTTCTTTCCGCAAAGCAGTGTCAGTAACCACATGCAAGTCTTTACAGAGGGAAGAAACAAAGCATTAAGCAGATGTAAGAAGAAGGGGGAGAATAAGGAAAAGGAATTCAACTTTGTGGAGTAAAGCTGGTGCATTTCTGATGGAGGTGAAGCCTTTCTACACTTTGTGCATTTTAATCCATCTCTCCATCATTTCCCCTCTTTAAATGTTTTTTTGATTCCTTATTTCAGAGCTGAAGGCGACATGGTATTAAACTGAAGTTTCTCTTATCATGACGAGCCTCGAGCTATCTGTAAATCCACTCTCAATTTATTCATTCATCCCTCCTGTGTCTTCCTTTTATCTCCGTTTGCTTCATCTGCAAATTAAATATATTTGATAACGTGAGCAGTTTACCTACACGCTCCATTTACACACTTTCTCTGCATATTTATGGACAAACTAACATGCAGATACATACATACACCGGAAACATTCCTCTGAGATTTCTATACGAAATGTCGTCATCACACAGTTTCTACAGATTTGTTGGTATCGCATCCATAATGACAATCTTCCATTCCACCAAATCCCGAACGTTCTTCATTGGACCAAGAGGAACAACTGAACAGGTCTACCTAAGAGTGTGAGTGTTCTGAGGTCCTCGTGACTCACAGAAATATGGAAATGATTACAATCAAATTTCATAAATGCTTCACATTAAAGGTCTTCGAGCAGCTGAGCAGGAATGTTATCTCGCTCTTGTTGGAGGCTTTTAATGTGAAACGTCTTCAGGAGATCCTAATTTGCCTTGAACTCTTATAAAGTGGCAGGAAAGTAAAAGTAAAGAGAAAAATGTGCTTCAAAAAGAAACTGAGGTGGCGTCATATTTAACGTTTGTTTTTTATTTTTATACACATATTCAGTCTCTTCATAACCTGCATTTAAATTTTTTGCATGGTGCCATAAATGCTGCATATACTTTTTTTATCAGCTCATTAGTGTTAAGGATTTGGAAATGAAATCTCGCTGTTTATGGCCTCTAAAACATTTTACTGAGTTCAAAAGTCCTCTGAGGACAAAGTAAACAGTTCAAGAGTGTTTATTGGTACTTCCTCTTTAAGTTTAAAATATAAGAAGTCATAAAAACCCTACATATTAATGACAAAGTTTCCCGGACATGTGAGCGACTCACTTCCCCAGTGTCTCCCCCTACATTGGCATTAAACTAAGAAATATGTTGTGCTAATATGCCCCATTACACTTTGTTTTTTTGCTAAATGGAGGCAGTTAGATGCTGATGAATATCCACAGCTAGGTGAAGTATGGAGATGTGTGTGTTCTGACTCCACAGGGCAGTGACCATGATTAGATGATTAGGATAACGAATGTGTGTGTTGTTTTCCATAATAATGAGTGCAGCCCGGCTCATTAGCCACTTCCTGTTAGCAGCTTAATGAAAGCTGTGAGAAACAAAGCCAGCGCTGCAGCTATCAGTCATATTCACGGTGCTGCTGTCAGCACAGCCAGCTAATATTTCAGGAGGATGCTAATAGAAAAAAAACAAGACAAAAGCATCTTACAGGTCAGAGGAGAAATGTTTATTTTGTTATTGTAAAGATTTTATAGTGTTATCATGAGAGGTTCTTCTTGCTTTCATAGCTTTTAATGGTTGTTTTTAATTGCAGGGTATTGTTGTATTATTTTAATATTATATATGGGATTCCAGTGCTGTTACAGTATTTATGACGTAATCTGTTTTTGAAATATAAACTCATTTTCAGTAAAATGAGTGCAAAATAGAATGAACTCAATAAAACTGAAGAAAATAGCAGATATTAGCTTTGCGTTAGATTTGACTAAAAATAATCAAACGATCCCTCGAAGAATCGAATGCCGTTCTTATGGTGACTGTTGAATGCTGCCTTGTTTGATGAGTCAGGCTTCACTAAATCAGCTGAATAGCATTAGCTTACTTGCTAACACAGACAAAATATATGATCCCCCAGCATAACCAGCTGTACACAGTGAACTTCAAGCAATCTTGTTGCCTTCGAAATTGTTCCTGTTTGATGTCTTCTTGTTTTTTCTTGTTTTTTCTTTTCTTCTTATGCTTGGTTGCCTGTTTTCTTTTCTTTTCTTTTTTTTTTTTGCCTGTCCTGTTTGGATCTTTAGTCATCAGAATTGTTGTCTGAAGGCCAAGAAAGATGCCAGGCGGATTTACTTTACCAATTGGATCATCATGGCCTTGCCATATTGGTCCATTTGATTGACCTTTATTATAATTATGTATTTATTTGATTTGATTTTCGGTTGTTACAGACATGACTGGGGGATAGGACAGGGAGAAAGAATGAAAGAAAGAGAGGGAGAGAAAGAAAAATAGAGGGGAGAAGAGATGGTGAGGAAGGGGGGAAGAAAAAAAAAGAAAAACAAACAAAACACCTGGATCACCTGTATGGAGATAAGAGAAAACAGAAGAGAAAACAAACAAGAAAGAGCAACATAATAAATACAACATCATCACAATAAACTAGCTAACGGTAGATACTAAATATTACATGTTATTGTGCAGTATGCAAGATCGAGAGCGCACAATGTGCTTTGAGGTAGCAGCCAAGAAAGGTGTAGTTTGTGTCTGTGAACACCCGTGTGTACACCTGTGTGCACACCTGTGTGGATCAGCACGCTTGTATTCAAAAGGTTTCTCCATGTAACGATCTGCTAGGGAGTGTGGGGAGCCATAGCCCCGCCCCCCCAGGGCATGAAGCAGGTATGGAGGAGATTCAGGCCCCAGAATACGAGGACCCAAGGAGGACCACCAGGGGGACCTTTTTGATGTCTTCAAAGCAGTTAGTGTGCTAACAGTCTGCTATTGCATATAATTGTTATCTTGATACCATTCATTAATTCGTTGTCATTATTTAACTATGATAAATTGGCAAAACCCACTAATTGCCATTTCTTACAAATCTTCATACAAAGAAAATCCGATTAAACAGAAATTAGCATGAAGTGCTTACATTTCGAGTCAAAACTAAATTCTTGTAAATGTGAAACAAATTCAGAAATTCCTCCACAAATAGTGAAATAGTTGCTGCAGAGAAGCACAATGACCCAGAATGACTTTGTGTACCTTTTTTTAGAGGAATATAACCAGTATACAATCAGCTGGCATTCATTTGAGTCAGACCGCTACTTCAAAGACACGAGCTGAGCTCATCAACGCAGGCTGACATTAAATGATTGCAGCTTGCTGGCAATCTGTCTGCATTTACAACGTGCCTCGAGGCAACTGCTGTAAACTGAATTAAATTGAATTGCAATTATTTGCAAACCAATCTGATAGTGACTACAGTCGGTCCGAGTCAGACTGTGATTGTTTGGAGACAGGTTGCCTCCCACCTAGAAATCTGTACATCATCTTGTAATGAAAAGATCCACCTAGACACCTCTGCTTGTCCAGTTGGTCACAGCTACTTCTATTTGGTCTCAGACAGCAAAAAAATTAATTGAAGTCATCAGTCAATGACCAATTTTTTTTCTAGTCACGTGGAGGTTGCTGTTCTACCTTTAGTGTGACTGAGCCACGACGTTAGCTGCGTTGCTAACTGTTGACCCAGAGGAAAATTCAACTGATGTTCTTCTCATAGAAGATACTCCATAGGCTGTTACGAGCAACAGTCTGTGGTATTGGCAATAAAAATCAGTTAAATTATGAAACACAAGTTACCTAAAATAGCTGGACTGTTCAGGCAATCGTTGCTGCGAGCAGAAGTGAGTGAGTCCTGAAGGTGCGACTGAAGCGTTACGTGCTTGCATTTAAAAGGAGAGCATTGTGGTGTAAACTGAAACACTGTTAATGCAGCTACAGATTCACTGCAGTCACATGCACACGGGCACACAAACATGGCTAAACCACTAACTGCACACGCACACACAAAACTAATTCACAGCAGCAAAACTGAGATTGGTTTAGTCTCTGTGGTCTGCGGTGATTGTCTCTCTTTGCTGTAGAATCATTAAGTCTCTGTTAAAAAAAAAAAGAAGAAGGATAGCAAACACACACACACACCCTCCTGGTTGTGGCCTGCGGGGTTCCTCTCCTGATTAATTACCGGCTCTGTGAATTACTGTGGGTGTTTTAGAAAACATTTAACAAGCTGCCAAACTCCCCCACTGAGCCGCCGGCCGGCCCCGCCGCCGCTTGCCTAAAGAGACTGAAAGACATGAAAGAAAGAGCGGAGCGATAGAGGGGGCGGGGTCACGGGGCTCCTGTAGAGAGGGAAGTCTTCACTAATACAGAGGGAGGATTTAAGCGTGTCAATATGTCTGCCAGTGCAGCCAAAACCAGAACACTGTCAGAACGGACAAACTGCCAGAAGTGCCCCTGGCTCTCAGATATTTTAGAGTTGTCTCTTTGTGGCTTGCTGGATGAAAGCACAGTGTCCTGGAAAGTGTTTTTAGCATAAAAATAGCTTCAATTTAATTTGAAGTATCATGGGGAGTTGGAGGGAGCCGAGGGATGAATAACGCTTGAAACAAACTAATAGGCAATAAATAAAACAGTAAGTAAGTGAGGTTAAAGTTTAACTTAAAGTCTTTAAGTTGAAAAGTGTGTCAGCATCTACACGGATAACGTATGGTCATACTAAAGGTTTCGTATCCAGGACATAGGTAGAGACCTAGAAGCTACATTTTTACTTGCCTTTTTACTTATTTTCTTACTTGCCTCAATGCTTTCTTCCTTCAGTAGATGCTTTTGTTTCAGTGGTACGTTTTGTTTCTTTGCGTTTCTTTTCTAGACAATAGTCAGAACATATCTCCAGTTCTTTCTATGTCTCCAACTGATAAATAATCCTTCCAAACATTTTTTGATCCAGATGAACTCCAAAAGCCTCATCTCTGGTAACATTTTCATGCAATTCAGTGTATGACTTTTGGAGTAATTCTGCCTACAAACACAAGAAAATCAAGTGAGACCTTTTAGAAGAGGAAATTCGGCTAAACTTTTGTGAGAGGTATAAGGTTGGGAAAACATGGATTAGCATCTTACAATTTCCTTTAAGAGCTCGTGATAATTGACAAACAGATCGTATTACAAAACACCGTGAATGAGCCTAAAATGAGCACATGGTGTTCTCATCCCGTGGTGTCAGACCTTACATCTCACAGTATGTCTTTTCTTGATTTATTGTACAGACTACATCTATATTGTCTGCTGACCCAGGTTTATCAGCTACCTTCTTTTTGGACCTTTGAAACACTTTGGTTTGGATAAAAATGTGCATGTTTGCAACATTGACCTCTAAGTTGAGAGTAAATGCCCTGGTCTCATCGATACCATGAACTGGTTTTCTGGACCTTGTGATGAAAGACACCTTGCAGGTTACTCACATGCCAGAAGGTTTGACAAAACAACATTATTTGGTAATGATGGGGTTAGACAGAAAATCTTAACCGTGGGCCAGGACACAAACTTTCCACCAACCTGTTATTGTCTTATGTTCTACATCTGTCGCACAATATGTACAGCGGAAGGAGTCCAAGACACACTTTGGGGTTTCTTTGGAGAAAAGTCAAACAGTCTTACCCTACCTACTTCATTAGTAACATTATGAAATCTTACAGCATTTTAAATACAGCAAAACATATAAAATATCTTAAATTCAAAGGTGCATTGTCTCCAAGACTCTGGACATGTAATCAAGCTTATGAGAATGTGTGGGAATTACAAAAGTCTGCAGGAGGTGTTTGGTACTTTTTGGGGATTTGACTTCATCCTGAACAGACAAGGAAGTTTCTGAAGACTAACCACCAGCCACCATAAATGCCATCATATCCAGTGTACATTATTTATGTCTGCTGTAGATTTTAGCGAGCAGTTCTATAAAATTCCGATACATATCATTCTCTTCTGTCTGTAATTCTTTTATAACCCCTCCTTTCCCCTCCATATCCATTATTCTACAGATTAAAGCACTGCTGGCTCTTTGGTCACGTATGTTCAGGCCATGTAATCCTTCTCAGTCTGTCCAGCGCACCGCCACTGCTCATTTCTTTCTGCCTGATCGCAGGTTTTTAATGCGTCCGCAGAGGCCAACAAATCAAATCATCCTGACCCGTCCTTTGTCTCTTAAGCTTTGTAATCCAGGATTTGAACTCAATCAAGTCGCAGTGGGAGAAAGAAAAAGGACTTTGTGTGACTTTTCCCTAGGGCTGACCCCGAAGGGAACTAACCTGCCTCATGTTTTATACCCATCAGGCTCTCTTTGAGCTGAAATTTCAGAGCTGATTATAAAATGTCGCTCTTGTAGAGGAATATCTTCTTCAGCTCGTCCATAAGACAAATGAAAGTAAAATGCAGGAGGTGATCAGTTGCAGACATCTGTTCGTTTTTACCATCTGTTAATGCTGCAGATTGTTTGGATGTTTGTGATGAATGTTGAGAGATTCCCAGTTCCTTTTCACCAGTCGGATCAGCGCCTGTTTCGTTCTTGTTTGCCGTCTTTATTCCTGCCATCTGTGTGTCTGTTGTTTGGGAATTTTTGTTATATAAAATTCTACTTCTTTGAGGTGATTTAAGAACTGAAGGTTATTCTGATTCTTTACTTTTAGCACAGTCTGTCCTTCTAGTCTGTCCTTTAAGACGATATGATGCCTAGACACTCATTCTCTGCGCTGCAGATAGTTTCTACACACAGCGGCTTGTTTGACCTTTAACCTTGCACTGCTCTCTCTCAGTCTGGTCTGGTTTTTCCTTACTACAATGTCAGTTTGTCAGTGTCCTCCCTCCTGCTTGTTTGTCTGAGGTGATTACCTTCACGCTGGCTTCACCTGTTCGTCCGGACGGACAGCTCCGGCAGGGAAGGGCAGGTGATGTCAGCCTCGGAGGTTTCGACCCAGCTGCATCTCTCAGCATGGAACATGACTTCACTGATCTGACAGGATTTAGGTCAGGGCTGTTGGACGGCGAGAGCCACGCTGAGCTAATTAGACTTTATAAATATCCACTGTGTCATCCCGTCATGATGACCACCGCTGTTGCCTGTTAAACTGCTGCCATGGCAACCAGCTGGAAGTCAGTCTTCCTGCTGTGAGCTGCATCTGAGGAAGAAATCCCATGTAAGCTCAGCTGTCTTTCACTTCTGTGTTCAGACAGCAGAGAACAATCAACAGAGAACAATCAGTCTGAGAAGGATTTGAGTGCTCAAAATTGTAGTAACATCAAGGGGGGCAATATGTTCGTGCCAAAAACTGGAATTTCTCTAATGACCCATACAGATCGGCACCACAGTGAGTCAATAACCCTGGACTTCACTGTTAAAACGCTTGACCTTATAGCAAAAAGCATGAATATAACATAAATGCACTTTGCTGCATTTCCTCTTGATAACAACTGAAAAGAGGGCAATTTTTTTAAAAGAAATTTAAATTAATTCACCGTCTTAAGTTGTATTAAAGTTTCCATTGTTAGGGCCTTGAATGGATATCAACATAGTCTTTTTGGCACTGAACTTGACTACTAGACAGTTTTGTATTGTTTGAGCCTTATGCAGTATTTTAACTGATTTTGTGCATTAAAACATGACTTGTTGTGCAGTCATGCTGATTTCCATGGTAATTTAACATTTTATTAGGACTTCATTAGAAAACAGCTACCATCAGATTGAACAGAAAGCATTGACCTAACATGCGGGGCGCATTGAAAACCTGGACGATTCACCTCATATGGTAAATTAGAAGACAAGACAATGGCTTTTGTACTAAGAGACCATTGAAAAAGTCTAGTATAGTGGCGATCGTGGATCAAGAGTTGGGAGTTCGCCTTCTAATCGGAAGGTTGCCGGTTCGAGCCCCGGCTTGGACAGTCTCAGTCGTCTTGTCCTTGGGCAAGACACTTCACCCGTTGCCTACTGGTGGTGGTCAGAGGGCCCGGTGGCGCCAGTGTCCGGCAGCCTCGCCTCTGTCAGTGCACCCCAGGGTGGCTGTGGCTACAATGTAGCTTACCATCACCTGTGTGTGAATGGGTGGATGACTAGATGTGTAAAGCGCTTTGGAGTCCTTAGGGACTAGTAAAGCGCTATACAAATACAGGCCATTTACCATGAAAACTGAATGTTACGTAGCACTAATTACCAGATATGTGTACTTTATGAATGCAGCTTGTTAACCAAGCTAGCTAGCATTAGCCGACTTATCCTCTAATTTATAAGAGGTCACTCTTCTACTCTTCTACCAAAGCAATAAAAAGGGGACTACCGTAGTGCCAGATTCAGTTTATCTAGTGTCAACTATCCACATGCAAAACCATAAATGGCAACAAGATGTTGGACACGTTCTTCTGAGATCCTATGACATTTATGCTAGCACACTGCTCTTGAACAGCCTCAAGGTCTTGCAGGATTCAGGATCTGGTAACTGTGAAAGTCACTGAAGTCCACTACACCAGTTTCCATGTTTATGAAACCAACTTTGCTTTGTGACACAATTTATTTTGGACACACGTGGTCAGCAGATATACTCAGTTATAGCGTGATAAACATAATTGATTGGAAAGACGACATTCCCTACACAATTTACAACACCAACAGCAGCAGCCTGGACTGTTGACACAGGGCAGGTTGAATCCATGTATTCATGCTGCAAATGCCAAATTTTGGACTGGCCATCTGCAGACCAGACCACATTTTTTCAATCTTAAACTGTCTAGTTCTGGTGAGCCTGTGCCCACTGAAGTCTCAGAGTTGTGTTCTTGGCTGACGGGACACCCAGAGTGGAACCCAGAGTGGTCATCTGCTGTTGTAGTGCCATCTGGCTTTAAGGGCGGATGTGTTGTGGATTCTGAGAAACCTTTCTGTGGTGAAAATGCAGATCACCAGTTTAAAACACCCAAACCAATCCAATCTTAGTCACAGAGTTCCCACTTCTTCCAGTTTGATTTGTAAAGTGAACATTAAACAAAGCTATTTTAACAATGTAATTGTTTTAAACAATTGTTAATATAATTTTTTGTCTGTTCCCTGGATATTTGACCTTCTCTTCTCTCTGTTTTTTTTTTTACTTTTCTGTTCAGAAATCATTTCATTGTCATTCAGTCCATAAAGGAAATTTCAGTTGCGTTTTGATCAAAGATGCACTATTTAAATAGTGAGTCTTTGGTCCCCCAGTTACCCATTAAAACATCTCTAAAGGCTTTTCAGTTTCACTGTTACGGTTTGGAGGAGGACTCAAGCGCAGGACTCCGGTTCTGATGCTCACAAGAAGGATTTATTTATAATTCACCAGGTGTATATACAAGAAGGTGCGGGGGGTGCTATATACAGCTGAGTGAGGGGTCTCCAGGGAAGTCCAGGGGGAGAGCACACATTCTTCAGATCATCCACACACACGATCACAGGCTCACACTCCGACACTGCCACACGGGAATCACATGGGGAAAAATCCAGGAAGCTCTGTAGACAGGGAGACAGGGTTAAGTACGACACACAAAGGAAAATACTCTTAACTAGACTTGCTGTAGCTTGACTTCACTAACGCGTGGTAGACAACGATCCAGCGATGAACAGCAGTCGCCTCCTGATTTAAATGCTGATCGTCTTAATGAGACCCAGGTGTCTCATCTGTCGAGGGCGTGGGCCGAGGGTGTGAACCCACAGTGAGTTCCGCCCAAGCGAGAGAGAGAGAGCTGATCAGCGTGCAGCTGATCCGCCTGGCCGTGACATTAATCTTGAGTAATGTAAAACTGAATACTTTAGTGTACATGAATATAGTAAATGTGATTTAGTAAAATGAGAACGATGAGATCTCTGAACCCAATAAATGCAATGTAGTTTTTATCTTTTTATCTTTTTTATCTTTTCTAAGTTTTTTTTAAAGTGTTTTACATTTTTACCTCACAGCGTTATACCAGTAGTTCTCAGATAATGTGCTGATCAAATTCAGGTTTGTGACAGCCACACATTATTTCTTGAACATATAAAAGACAACAAGGGAGTTATGAAACAAATGCTAATTTATTATATTAGTGATTTAAAAATAAACGTTTCATTTCCGTTTTATTTATATAGCACCAATGTCCTAACAGCAACAGTCGTCTCAAAGTGCTTTAAATTGTACAACCCTCTCAGTCAGAGACATGATTTCAAAGACACGTACACGGTAGATCCTGAGATTATGAAAACACGACACATTAAAGGCCCTGACTGATTGTGAAGAGGGTAATAAAGAAGGGGAAATCTATCACTTGTGTGGAGCCCTGCAACTTAAAAAAAATCGTTTAAAAAACTGTCAGGAAACAGTTCTGTGACAGAAAAGTCTAATGGCTTCATCTGTATGATGAACAGCCAGAAATAGTCTAATGCTAACATGGTGTCACAATTTAACATCCCAGAGAATTCTGGGAAAAAACAACCAGATGTAGGAGGTTTGTTGGCTTGTTTGAAAGTCTCTGGTAAGACAGCGGTGTCTAATGTCTGTGCTAAGGGAATGATGATAGTCTTAAAACAAGTCCAAATCCTGCAAATGGCCTCATAAAAGTGTGTCACGTGATTAAAAAAAATCTGCTTTGAAACTAGAAATTTGCAAAAGCATTTATCTAATGAAGTCCAGTCACTTTCTTTCAAGCTGCTTAGACCACATTTCTGTACAACAATAATAGTTTTAAAGAGGTGAACAGAGTAAACAATGAATTCTGATTATTGTTACATGTAACCTCTTTACATCCACCAAGTCACTGATGACACGTTTAGGGCTAAGATCAGGTAACCCCGTTTTTGCCTGTATGTAACACTGTAACCCTCTAAGATCGAGCTTGTGTCCAGTGATGATACCAATTTTAAGCCTCACCCTGAGCAATTTTCATGAAAAATTTAATTTGCATGTGCCTTAAACCAAACCCACCCCTAACAGTACCTAGATTAGTGGTGACCTGGATGTAACTCAATGCATTACAAGGATACAGCCATTAAAGAGTAGTCTGTTACTTTATAGAGTGTTCTATGGTAGTGCACATTGCATTTCCACTAAGCATACTGGTGAAAGTATGCAGAGAGAGTGTGTACCTCTGAGTATACTGAAGTTTCCTCTAATAAATGGGAAACTGTATCTGTAGCGTGCTCTCGTGGATGGACACCAGTTTAAGTGTTTCCCTTGCTGCTCTTTGAACTCGCCCTGCTCTCACACATTGATTCATGCCAGGCCGTGCATCTTGATTTGCAAACTGATTACCTTTCCTCTTTGCTTTGTGCTCGCTCAGTAATTCTGTCAAAAATGAGCACTTGTTTAAGAATGCGCAGACAGAAGATTCAGCAGCTCTCGGTGTGAACGGTTAGAGTCTCTGTAAGAAGTCTTGTGCTGGAGTTGTAATGAATCTGGCCCTGCTGAGACATGGAAGCCTAAAGTGCCTCATTTTGATTGAAAATTGTTTGTTTTCAGTGGCACACAGAGACAAAAAGGTGCTCTTGATGAGTTTTCTCCTTTTCTCAGCTTTGACAAACACAACATCCATGAAAAGTACCTGTTGGCATCACGTTTGCCACCCTCAGAGACAGAGCACATTTGCTTGGGTGGTGCAGAAGAGTATGAATGTAATTGTCAAAGCTGACACAGGTTTAGAGTTAAAATACTGGTAAAGCATTGGTAAGAAAGAACCTGAAAACATCATCTATCTACAAATCCAATTCCCCGATGGACATGGATCAATTTGTCATTAGGAATAATCCAAGATTGTGCTAATACATAGACATATGGCACTGCTCTTCAAATTATTACATGTGCTTACAGTTACACAGAATGCGGTAATTTTCCAGAAGCCAATTTTATTTTTATTTTTTTTACATTTCTGCTTAAATCACACCCAAATTCAGCCAAAGTGGCTCCACAGCTGTGAGGTCAAACTGAATAACCTTGAGCTGTTTAAATAACACTTGGGAGATTTTAAAATGCAGTAAATCTTTGTGTTCCCATCCCAAGGACAGAATCTGGTTTGAAATGCAAATAGAAACTGACATTTTTACTCCTACATAATCAAAATGGTAAATTCACTGAGACCGATATTAATCAACCTGTTAGAGAAAAATTTCCTCTAAGACTCCACCAGATTTGCTCCTTTAAGTGAATATGTCACTTTTGGCAGCGGCAGCAGGTTGTTTTTAAATTCAGATCAGATATTACTTGGCCCTGTCACGAGGACCTCAGTGGTGGAAAGGAATAAGGGTTATAGGGAATACACAGGCAGTGAATGAGAAAGTACTAGAAAAAAACCCTTTGATTCATTAAACTAGTCACCTTGTATTCCTTATTCGGCCCCTAATGAGTCATTTAATTCTATTTAAGTTACACAATAAAATCTTTGCAGCCTTAATTCTTTTATATCAGACATTATGAGTGAGGCAAACCAATGCTGCTCATATGGTGCATCAACTCAGTCTCCGCATAAATCACAAATCAAGAGAGAACTAGGGCTCGTTTCTGATGACTTCTATACAACGAGATTTCTTTTTGAGATTTTTGAGAGAACAGTGTGTAAGGCTGAAAATAATATATTATTAATATTATATGATCAGCACCATGGACAGCAACTACAGCCAGAGGTCCAGGGAACACACGTGTATCTAAATTTATGCTCGGGATTCCCATATACTTGTTTGAACATTCACCTAGGGACCATTTTTGGCCCAAGGACAACACAAGGTTACACTCACTCAGTTTTCTTCAGTTAGGCTGACAGAAGCCCGAAAGAGATTCAGCCTCACTAAAGTAACATAACATAACATAGGTGCTGTAGTATCTATGAGTGTAAAACCAAAGAGCCCATTAACCTCAGATCCTCACAGACTGACTGGATTGGTCGCTATATAACAGGCAAAGTCATTTACAGATATCATCGTTCAACATTTATTTCCAATGGACTAGCTTCTCTCTATACGTCACACACACACACACCCACACACACAGACACACACATAATAATGTGTTTAAGAATGTTTAACAATATGTGTGTGTGTGTATATATATATATAACACCCAGCACGCCTCTGCGGGCGGTTTATCCTTCAAGCTCGGGTCCTCTACCAGAGGCCTGGGAGCTTGAGGGTCCTGCGCAGTATCTTAGCTGTTCCCAGGACTGCGCTCTTCTGGACAGAGATCTCCGATGTTATTCCCGGGATCTGCTGGAGCCACTCGCCTAGCTTGGGAGTCACCGCACCTAGTGCTCCGATTACCACGGGGACCACCATTACCTTCACCCTCCACATCCTCTCGAGCTCTTCTCTGAGCCCTTGGTATTTCTCCAGCTTCTCGTGTTCCTTCTTCCTGATATTGCTGTCATTCGGAACCGCTACATCGATCACTACGGCCGTCTTCTTCTGTTTGTCTACCACCACTATGTCCGGTTGGTTAGCCACCACCATTTTGTCCGTCTGTATCTGGAAGTCCCACAGGATCTTAGCTCGGTCATTCTCCACCACCCTTGGGGGCATCTCCCACTTTGACCTCGGGACTTCCAGGTTATACTCGGCACAGATGTTCCTGTACACTATGCCGGCCACTTGGTTATGGCGTTCCATGTATGCCTTGCCTGCTAGCATCTTGCACCCTGCTGTTATGTGCTGGATTGTCTCTGGGGCATCTTTACACAGCCTGCACCTGGGGTCTTGCCTGGTGTGATAGACCCCAGCCTCTATGGATCTTGTACTCATAGCTTGTTCTTGTGCTGCCATGATTAGTGCCTCTGTGCTGTCTTTCAGTCCAGCTTTGTCCAGCCACTGGTAGGATTTCTGGATATCAGCCACCTCCTCTATCTGCCGGTGGTACATACCGTGCAGGGGCCTGTCCTTCCATGATGGGATGAATAGGATGACGGACCTATGGATATATATATATATATATATATATATATATATATATATATATATATATATATATATATCCATCCATCCATCCATCGTCATCCGCTTTGTCTGGGGTCGGGTCGCGGGGGCAGCAGCCTAAGCAAAGAGGCCCAGACCTCCCTCTCCCCAGCCACCTCCTCCAGCTTGTCCGGGGGAATACCAAGGCGTTCCCAGGCCAGCCGAGAGATATAATCTCTCCAGCGTGTCCTGGGTCTGCCCCGGGGCCTCCTCCCGGTGGGACATGCCTGGAACACCCCACCCAGGGGGCATCCTTGTCAGATGCCCGAACCACCTCAGCTGGCTCCTTTCGATGTGGAGCAGCAGCTGCTCTACTCTGAGCCCCTCCCGGATGGCCGAACTTCTCACCCTAACTCTAAGGGAGAGGCCAGCCACCCTTCGGAGGAAGCTCATTTCTGCCGCTTGTATCCGCGATCTCGTTCTTTCGGTCACTACCCACAGCTCGTGGCCATAGGTGAGGGTAGGGACGTAGATCGACCGGTAAATTGAGAGCTTCGCTTTTACACTCAGCTCCCTCTTCACCACGACGGACCGGTGCAACGTCCGCATTACTGCAGCTGCAGCCCCAATCCGTCTGTCGATCTCCGGCTCCCTTCTCCCATCACTCGCGAACAAGACCCCGAGATACTTGAACTCCTCCACTTGGGGCAGGAACTCATCCCCGACCCGGAGTGGGCACTCCACCCTTTTCCAGCTGAGAACCATGGCCTCAGATTTGGAGGTGCTGATCCTCATTCCCGCTGCTTCACACTCGGCTGCGAACCGTTCCAGTGCGAGCTGGAGGCCTTCACCCGATGAAGCCAACAGAACCACATCATCTGCAAAAATCAGAGATGAGATTCTGAGGCCACCAAAGCGAAAGCCCTCCGCCACTTGGCTGCGCCTAGAAATCCTGTCCATAAAAATTATGAACAGAACCGGAGACAAAGGGCAGCCCTGGCGAAGCCCATCACCCACCGGGAACGAGTCCGACTTATTGCCGGCAATGCGAACCAAGCTCTTGCAACGGTTGTATAGGGATCGAATGGCCCGTAGCAATGGGCCAGACACCCGGGAATATACACACACACATATATATATATATATATATATATTTAAAGAGTATAAGTAATACATTTCCTAGCATGCAACTCCGCTTAGGTTGTCTGTTCTAATCAATGGACTATAAAATTACTGAGTAAATATTTTTAGCTAAAATTCAATTCATGGCCCCTCATGTAAGCCATGTTCCCTGTACATAGATTCAACACAGAACATAAATAAAGCTGAAGGACTTGTCATTAGCCAGTATGAGTGCCATGTTCCTCAGTTTCACAGTTACATCCACCCCACACTCACAGCTGCAATACTCTCTAAAGGTAAAGGCTTGAAGTTTTACAGTGGGACTTCGCTAACCAGTGGGTAACGTCATGGTGACTGTGTCTAGCATTCCTGTACGGTCTGTCACTAGAAACTACTACTGCAGAGGCTGATGTGTCAGTATTTTTTTTTATCTGTCACCCCAACTTTACAGAAGTCTTTCACTAAATTGCTGCAGTTTCCCTTTAAATGTCCCCACATTATGGACAATACATTTACATCACTTAAAATTAAGGTCAGCAGTGGTGGATGAAAATGATATGCAAAATGGGCTCAACATCCAGCAGCAGCAGCCATGTTAGCCCTTCACTCTTCAATGATAGTGGCTTTACAGCCCATTAACTCTTTGAGGCATCATGCGCGCAGAGTGGATGATAAGGTGTGTGTGGGGGTGTTTGAGCCTCCATGGATAAACTTAATGACTAATAATTGGTAGTTAAGTGCAGATTGAAAGAGCCCGCTAACGAGTGTCTGCTCAGAATGCAACTGTGTGTGTGTGTGTGTGTGTGTGTGTGTGTGTGTGCGTGCGTGTGTCTAAAGCTATAGATGTGTGTGAGTGCCCTTCACTGGATGCTATCATGATGATAGCACACACACAGCAGATGTTCACTGAAATGAATGATGGTGCTGATTTCCATTTGAATGCTGAGTGGAAGTTATCAGGTGCAGCTATGGAGGGACAGCATCGCTGATGCTGTGTATGAGGCAGATGATAAAAAGATCACAACAGCACATAACAGTCGTATTGTTTCAGATTCTCTTTGTTTTGTGGCTTTGCATTAACTTTTCTCTATGATATGATGGGAAATGATAATCCATGTTTACCCAGACGAGGTGGAGTCAGACTTGTTGTGTCTGGCTGGGGTGGGAGAGGGTCAGCTAGTTGTTGATGCATTCCATTACCATATGAATGACCGCTCCTCCAGCAGGAAATCACATTAATACACCGCCCTGCCTGCTGTTGTTCGCATTATTAAAAGAATGAAAAAAAAGGAAAAATAGGTGCCAGGAAGCGCACACACACTTTTGTATAAACCTCTCCTTAGATGACCAGGTAATCAGTGCTAAACTTGCAGCATCCAAACAATCGATGGACGCTCAGGGACTTCCCCAAACAGAACAAAGGCTGCTGGGTAATCAGCCAGTGAGCTTCGACTGTAACGAGGGAGATTGCTGAAGAGGAAGAAACGGACAACATTTATTCTTTAGTCGATTCTTTTTTTTCTTAGTTTGTTTAAGGAAAACTTTTTATATATTTTTTTGTCTTTTCTGAACGAAGACACTACAAGCAGACACCAAACACATGAAAACACACCTGAGAATCGTTGAGCTTGTCAGGTACAATCTTACGTGTCCCCCTATATTTTGTACATGTAACGTATGGTGTTCTCAAGGGGTCAAAAATAGAAGAACATGCTGTTATCCTACAACCCTGAACGTAAAATATCATTATCTAAAGAGTGTGCCTTCACGGTGTAGTTGTTAAGACATTTGCCTTATACACAGGAGATCTCCACTTTGAGCGCAGGAGAAGACACAAACTCATCCCCAGGGAGAAAAAAAAATACTGTGCCAAATTAAAAATGTGGATCCCTCCACAATGAGGGAGCAAACAAAAGTAGCTGTGTTTCGGCCTCATTGGCAGAAACACAAGTAGCTCTGGCGAAAACAGCATGAAGGTTAAACTGAAGTCTGCATCCTGCTATTTTAGGGACAAATTTACCACATTTGGTGTTTGCATTTAAAAAAAGGACTGTCAGTATTTACAAAACGGGATTGCATGTAAAAGGTGGGAAACCTTTTGCATATTCTGTGAATTAGTGATGTGTCGGTCGCGAACAAAACGGGTCTTAGAGCCAACTCTTTGAAGTGAATGACGCGAGCCGTGGGTTTTTTTTTCCTTTCTCTCACCCTCTCTTGCACTTTTTTTCACTTCACTCCACACGCTAGCCTTTGCTTTGCGCTGGGAAGAGGGGGGAGGGGCCATAGTTACATTCACTGTAGCACAGGAACAGAGCCGGAGGGAAAGAGACAGAGAGCCAGGGACAACAACGTCACTTTAGAAAAGTATAGTAATCATCCACAACTATTTTCAGTTGCGGATGATAAAGGATTCAGAAACTTTATTCATGCAGCCCCATATGACAGAGAATGTGAATCTTCTTTTTGTTTTCATATTTTTTCATATTTATATTTAATTGCCTCTCCGTGAATTGCTACCTTATCGTGGTGGAGGGCTTTGTGTGCCCCAGGGATCTCAGGGGCTATGTTGTCTGCGGGCTTTTGCCCCCTGGTAGGGTCTCCCATGGCAAATTGGTCCTGGTGAGGGACCAGACAAAGAGCGATTCAGAAGACTCTTATGAGGAAAACATTGAGGGAACAGGTTACCGGGGCCTCGCCCTGGAGCCAGGCCAGGGGAGGGTGCCCGAGGGCGAGCATCTAGTGGCCAGGCCTTAGTCCATGGGGCCCAGCCCGAAAAGGGGACATGGGCCCATCCTCCCGCAGGCCCACCACCCACAGGAGGCGCCGTAGGGGTGGGGTGCATTGTGTGCCGGGCGGTGGTCAGGAGCGGAGCCCCTGGCTGACTGACCCCCGGATACCAAGACTGGCAATTGGGACATGGAATGTCACCTCTCTGGTGGGGAAAGAGCCTGAGTTACTGCATGAGGTTGAGAGGTATCGGCTAGATATAGTCAGGCTCACCTCTACGCATGGCTTGGGCTCTGGAACCAGTCTCCTGGAGAGGGGCTGGACTCTGTCTCAGTCTGGAGTTGCCCCTGGTGAGAGGCGGCGGGCTGGGTATTCTAATATCCCCTCGGCTTGCTGTCGGTATGTTGGGGTTCTTCCCGGTGGATGAGAGGGTTTGTTCCCTGCGCCTTAGGGTCAGGGAATGGGTCCTGACTGTCATCTGCACTTATGCGCCGAGTGGCAGTTCAGAGTACCCAGCCTTCTTAGAGTCCCTGGGTGGGGTGCTGGAAGGTTCTCCACCTGGAGACTCTGTTGTCCCACTGGAAGACTTCAATGCTTACGTGGGTAACAACAGCGAGACCTGGATGGGCGTGATTGGCGGTGTTTTGTTATTGGACTTCTGTGCAAATCACAGTTTGGCCATAATGAACACCTTGTTCGAACATAAGAGTGTCCATAAGTGCACGTGGCACCAGGAAGCTCTAGGCCGCAGGTCGATAATCGATTTTGTTATTGTATCACCAGACCTGCGACCATATGTTCTGTACACTAGGATAAAGAGAGGGGCTGCGCTGTCAACTGATCACCACCTGGTGGTGTGTTGGATCAGGTGGCAGGGGAGGATGCTGGACAGACCCGGTGCACCTAAACACGTAGTGAGGGTGTGCTGGCAACGTCTAGCAGAGGCCCCAGTTCGCAAGATCTTCAACGCACACCCAGAGCTTCAACGGCATTTCGAGGGAGACTGGGGACATTGAGTCCGAATGGACCATGTTCAGCATCTCCATTGCCGAAGCTGCTGCATTGAGCTGCGGCCGCAAGGTGGTTGGTGCCTGCCGTGGTGGTAATCCCAGAACCAAATGGTGGAGCCACCAGGCTGAAGAAGGAGTCCTATCGTGCTTGGTTAGCCTGTGGGACTCCGGAGGCAGCCGACAGGTATCGACAGGCCAAGCGGAATGCGGCTCGGGCAGTGGCTGAAGCAAAAACTCGGGTGTGGGAGGAGTTCGGAGAGGCCATGGAAAAAGACTTTCGGACTGCCTCGAAGAGATTCTGGCAAACCGTCAGGCATCTCAGGAGGGGTAAGCGGTGCTCTACCTGCACTGTGTATAGTGCTGGCAGAGCGCTGCTGACTTTGACTGAGAAAATTGTCAGACGGTGGAAGGAATACTTCGAGGACCTCCTTAATCCCACTGACACGTCTTCTGAGGAGGAAGCAGAATCTGGGGATGAGGGGGATGACCGCCAACTTCCGGGGGCGAGGTCACTGAGGCAGTTAAACAACTCCTTGGTGGCAGAGCCTCTGGTCTGGATGAGGTCCGCCCCGAGTTCCTGAAGGCTCTGGACATTGTAGGGCTGTCCTGGCTGGAAATCCCATTACTACTGTGAGTTATAGGAAGGATTCTTTTTAACACTTTGCCATTCTTTGGCCGCTGATTTAACCCCCCCCCCCCCCCAAAAAAAAAAAAAAAGAATAAAATGACATGATCATTTCCACTACTTGTTCTTCACTCCCTCTTACAAAACTATAGAGTCAACCTTCAGAATAAAATGGATTTAAGGCTACTTTTGAAAGAAGTCTTCCAGAGTGAAGTCAGTTTTCAAAACTTAGTTCCACGTGTCCTAGCTTTGTTTATCCAATCAAATAGATGTGCCCATCTGGGATTTTTTTTACACCATTTAAAAAAATAATTGGCTAACCAGAGCTGATGCTGTTTGCATGTCACTTGGGAGGTAAGGTAATGATGGGAAACACTCTGGAGATTCAGCTGTGCTGATCGATTGATACTAACAACACAACACAATACAAGACAGAGACACAAACTGCATTTTACCTAATAGACTATAACAATGCTGGTCTTGTATTTTTAGCCTTTATGGACTCTGGATTTGTGAGCACTTCTGTATGTTTTAGTTCTTAGTTATATTAATATTTTTTACAAATATTTTAGTTTTGACTGAAACTTTTATATATATGTTGCTTAGTAAATATAACTAAAGTATAAAATGTCATAGCAGGTAAATTGCAGACACAGGACATGAGTTGGTTGGAAGAGTATTAAACAAGATATATCTCTAAACAAATGTCTTATATCGTAAGGAAAAGACCCTACATTATTTTACTGAAAACCCAACGACCTGACATTCACCATAAGCAAAAATTCAGATGTGGTGGGTAGGAATAATTTAATAAGAATAGATTTCTGACGGAGTCATAGACATTGTAAGGAATAGATGTAGCTTCTGGAAAACAGCCTTCAGTTTGCTCTCTCTGTGACCTCAGTAAAGACTTCTGATTATTGAGGGCTCAACCACTAGTTTCAGGTCAAAATGAATTAAACATGAAGGCCATTTTGTAAATTATGGTCATTATTAAATTCAGAAAGAAAGATTATCCAGGGTATGTTCATTGGCTAATGACTTGTCAATCACCATGTTCAGCTAAAAGCCTCAAAATAAGACTTCACCAACCAACCAGCGATGTTGTGTTGGCTACACCTATCTTTTATACTCGTTATGAGGAGCCATTTATGGACAGGGGAGGGGGCAGCCATCTGCCATAACTAGTTGGGGGTAGAGGGGAAAGTGAAGATCGACTTATTCTGAAGGTCAAATCACAACACCGGGTAAGGCATTAGCCATAAAATACTGTTTACACATTTCACTTTCTATGTTGCTGAATATTTGAATTGTTTTCTGATCTCCACTGGGGAATGTGAACTTAAAAAAAATATACAGTATGGAGTGTTTTGTTTGTTTGTTTGTTTTACATGTCCAAATATTAACTGTTTGCAGGTGAATATTATGGTACCCAAGCACATAACACTACACAGGCATAAATATCCCGCAATGATGATTGCTGAGATCTAACCAATGCTGTCATTAACCCTTTAAAGCCGGTCGGAGCGGGCACGCTCCGTTTTGTGCAACTATTTTTAAATCCCGGTAGCACTGCAACCACGTAAGCTAGCGCAATCATTTTTTTTGCATATGAAACCGGAGGAGTTGTACTTACATCTTATGCCATCAGCTTGTCCTAGGTCACAGTTTCCTTCCACATATAGCTTTGCAAAAACTGCATAAAAAGCACTTGCAGGAACAAAAACATAATATTCCAGAAACACGCTTTGCCGATCCGATCAGCTGTTTGTAACATTGGAGTAGATGTCAGTGCGAAATACCGCATGTCCACCATTGCCTGCCCGAAACTGTCTCTGTGTTAAAATGTATTTGTACTGTTGTATTTTGATATTGAACTTCTCAACAATATCACAAACTAAATGATTTTGAGCAATAAAACAACTCAACAAACCAACTGAAACTAAACAGATTTTTTTAAAGAACATAAATGCAAAAAACCAAACAAAATATTAGAAAACTGATAATAAACGAATAACTCTGGATCTTACATTAACTGTTATTTTTTCACTTTGTCAGACAAAATGATAATCAAGACTGTCTAATGAAGAATTCTCTCTAATTGGCTAAACATTCTCATGAAGTGACATGTTATGACTTAACTAGTGCAGCTGAAACAATTCATACCTCTGAAATTCATTCAGACCCAGGTTAAACAATAGTACTGGATAATTAGACACAAGCTCTGACAGGCACAGCTGACAAAACCAGAGCAAACTTGTTATTCTTAAGCTGGAGTAAGCAGGATATTGTGGTCTTAAAAACTCAATTAACTTTGTATTTGCAAATAAAAAGTTGTGTGTTCTATCACTCGCTGTAATACAAAGTTTCTCTGGAGCTGCTAAACCCACTTGAACTGTGACCTCAGCACTGAACTGAAGAGGAATCTGATTGCTTTAGACGTGTTCTCCTGTGTCTCCTGTGTCTCCTGTGTTTAGTTACTTAGACTAATTCTTGGAAGCCGTGTTGTGATCTGTGTCGTATGTACCTGAGTGTGTAGTTTGTTGGTGTGGTGAAGAGGCAGCCGCTCACACTTTAAAGGAAATCGTTACCTCTTAATTAGAGCATTACTGCAGTGATAAAGTTACACCTCCAGATAATGATGTGTCTATCGGAGGCACATACAGAGCTCTACCTCTGCTAACTTTCTTCCTTTTCTTTTCTCTTGCTTTGTTCATTCAACCTTTAGTCTTTTTTTACTTCCCTCTATTCATTCTCACCTTTTATTTTATTTTCTTGATTTCCAACTCTTCTTCTCACAATTTTTTAAATTCTTTTTTCTATTCAAGTTGCAGTTCCACTAATGGCCACTTGAGGCCGCTTCCAAAAGTGAGTCAATATCCATAGACTCCTATGTTAAAATGTCCAAACTTAAAGCAGAAATAAACATGTTTACTTTAAAATAAAATGTGTGCCAACATAGGATGCACCAGCCAGCTGCTTACCTCATAACCTTTTAGGTTTAATTCAGCAAAACTATATTTCTAACCACAAGTCTAAGCGTAGGAGCAAAGCAAAAATTACTGTTTGAAAAAAAAAATGTTTTTGATGGCATGCCAGTTAGAATGATTACTTTTTGTCTCCTGGTTTCCAAGGCATGCTTCTGTCTTTTTGTCTCTCTTGGCTCTTCACCATATTCTTTGTGTTTTTACATTTAACAGCTCTTACATACTGTGGCATCATGTATATCTGTGAGTCTGGTGACAGTTACAGGACATTCCCGTGTGTGTGTTTGCTGACACGCAGTGTTTGTAGTCTCGCAGCACTGACAGCGTCAGCGTGGCGCTCGGTGCTACACAAGGCCCTTCAGGCTTCCTCCTCTCTGCTGAGGCTCAAAATGGCTTCTGTCTCACATCTCCGTTCTCAGTCATGAGCTACTGACGCGTGTTCAAAGACGACAACAGAGCTGGAACATGGCAGCCGCTTCGCCTGCCTTCAAACCTGTTTACAATCGAGTGAGCTGAAGACAGTTCGCTATGACCTCATACCTGAACGCTGCTCGGTCTGTCAGCTGCTTCAGACACTTTGCATCTTAATGGCTTGAACCTCTCCCACAGAATCCAGACCACTGATACGATTAAAAGGGTTAAGTTGTGGTGTTAAACGATTGGCAGTGACTCCCAGTCTCTCGGTATATGAGTTTAGCGCCTCTATAGACTGTTTACTGTGTTTTTGCTTGCTTCGGGTACTCTGTCTGATTCCTATAGCCATATTTCTTGTTATAATAGCTTTTGGTCTTTGTTTTGGAGAAGGAAAACCACAAAAAAACAGGAAAGAATGCCAGCTAACCTCACCCCAGGGTCATGCTAATGTCACATTAATGCAGGAAAAGTTCTAATTGATTTTCTCAACGCAGTATTGATTCATGTAGTAATGCTCGCGTCTGTTTGTTGGAAGTACTGAAACACCGTAATGTTTGTTTCTGACTCCTTCACTATGTTAACTAGTTGCTATGTTTTCTGTTGTTTGATTTGAAACTAAGAATTTACCACATTAATCTGCTGCTGTGTTCACTTAGTTAAGCCTCAAGAATTGCAGCCATCCTCCAACTAACACCTGAAAATGTTAAGTTAAGCAGCAGCTGTCTGTGAGCAGATGAATGTGTGATGATCCACTGAGGCTAATGAGATCAAACACATTTAGGGCTTTACTAATAAGCTGATGGCTCAGGCTATATTTCTGTTAATTAGTCAGTAATTAACTGAGGCTGTTATAGAAACTTGTTAATGTGAAACATAATCCCAAAAGGCAACTAAGTAAAAGTGTGTGTGAACACTCGGACTGAGCAGCAGTAGCATTGATGCAGAGATGCTCCAGCATGCAGGAAGAGGTGTTTATATGTGCTGTTTTCACTCTATGTTTCTGCAGTGCCTCCTCAGTTCCTCAACTACCCGACCAACACGTACGCCTATGAGTCAACCGACATCGAGCTGGAGTGTGCTGTGACAGGAAACCCGCCGCCGACCGTCCGCTGGATGAAGAACGGGGAGGAAGTCATCCCGAGTGACTACTTCCAGATAGTGGTGAGTCACTCAGAAAAGTATACACATACAGTCCTTGTGAAAAATGGCGGTACAAGGTACAAGATGGCGGCGCGCACAGACACAGCGGCCCGGAGCTCCTACCCTTTTGCACTGTTGGTGGTACTGTGTATTATTTCACACAGTCTGGGGTTACTTCAATACAACAAATATGTACACTTGGGTTTTAAGGGGTATTTATTATTTTCTTCTTTTTTTGGGTTGTATGGAAGCCCCAAACGCAATTTCATTGTTCTTGACAATGACAATAAATAAATACTACTAAAAATGTGGACACACCTACAGAGGTAAACTAAGCCCACCTCAGCTATGAAATACCACATATGGAGTTCTGTAGCAAATAAAAGTATTAAAAAGTAGCCTGTGTTTCACATTTTAGACCATAGCCTTACACGCGTCACATGTTACTACACGTTATAACTCTTTTGTTTTTTCACCAGTATTAATTCAATAGCTTCCAGCCTACAGTAGTTACTGTGTGTAAAATACCCATCTGAAAAAAGGGCAAACAGACTGTAACTGTAATACACATGTATTCCAAGTTTACTAGGTACATATTGTTAGTACTGTTTTTTGCCTTAAGAAAAGCTTAAATTTTTGGTCTCTTAGATTTACCAAGGTGCTAGAAACAGAGGTTTTGGTCCATATTAGCATGACAGCATCACCTAGTTCCTGCAGATTTGTCAACTGCACATCCATGAAGCAAGTCTCTCATGCCACCACTTCCCAAAGGTCCTGTATTGGATTGAGATCTGGTGACTGTGGAGATCGTTTGAGTACAGAACTCACTGTCATGATCAAGAAACCAGTTTGAAATGATTTGAGCATTCTGACATGGTGTGTTGTCCTGCTGGAAGCAACCTTCAGATGATGGGTTTTGCTGCGGTGCTCTGACTTCAGTCAGCAAGGCATTTTTGCCCAGAGATCTGCAGCTCGCTGGATATTTTCTCTTTTTCAGACCATGCCATAAACTCTAGAGACGGGCGTGTGAAAGAATCCCAGCAGATCAGCAGTTTCTAAAATACTCAGACCAGCCCACCTGGCACTAACAACCACACCACACTCAAAGTCACTTTATTCCGATGCTGAGTTTGTCTTCACCTTGCCTACATGCATGTGATTCCATTTTCCAGTAAAGAAGCATTTTAATAAACATAAACAGAATCTTTAAAAAAAACACAAATAAATGAAGCAGCACAGACACACCATTTTTTCCCGTATATGTTTTTAATGTGAAAAATTATGCAGTTATAACAGAACCGCAGGGAGCTGTGAAATCAGTGAATTTGAGAATTAGAGAGAGCGTTAGAGAGAGAGAGAGCTAGAATATGGACTCTTGTAATTGAATAATCCAATAATCTGGGTCATCCAACATATTCTGCTGCAGACATTTTTGTTCATGCACACTTTTTGATTTGGTGTAACTGACATATTTTTCACTTGTACAAAGCTCTTAGCCAGACTCTTAATTTTCTGACATGTTGTTGCCTTTCTTGTGTCTTAGGACGGCAGTAACCTGCAGATTTTGGGCTTGGTGAAATCAGATGAAGGATTTTATCAGTGCATCGCGGAGAACTCTGCCGGCAGCTCTCAGGCGATGGCTCAGCTCCTGCTCCGAGAGCCAGGTAGGAAAACACACACACACACACACACACACACACACACACACACACACACACACACACACACACACACACACACACACACACACAGCTTACACATGTCATATCCCTCTGCTGGTTACAACCTAAACATCCAGCTGTCATCACCTGCCATCCTCATTTCTATCATTACCTCTTCAGTTTCAAACTTTTGTTCATATTTCTGCCCCCATGTGGTGGTAGACTATCTAATTAACTGGCAGATGTCGCTGATTAGAGTTATTTAAGTTGTAATTATATGTGAGGGAAGCAATAATTATAAATTATAACATTATTAGGGTTTACAGAGGAATGGTCTAAAGTCCTGACCAGAAGTCCTGGTTAAAGTAATATTAATATATATATTTATATGTAAATAAGCATTAATAATCTTTTTGTTGACTTACAGTAATTTTGCAATGACAAATATTCTGAAATTCATATTCTGAAGCCCAACAGTTTCTCTGCAGTCTGCTTTATGGGTACATTTTTTCCACGTTAAATATTTCCTATTGATGGATTTATTTTAGCTCTATGAATTATGCTAACTTTGCTAAAAAGAACAAGATGACTTAAACACCCTGCACGACATCAGTCATGTTCATCCATGTATATCAGGTTTTTTTTAAATGTGTGAGCTAGGTCCCTTTAAGCTCTGGGTTCAGTCCATCCCAAATACATTAATACAGACCCTCTCAGTGTGATCAGAGGTACCCTACAAAGATGTATCTGTTCTGTTAGGGTGTATAAAGAAGCTGGATACAGGTAGAGCGTGTGCAGCTATTAAATCAGGGCTTGCTGTAACTCTTTTAGCTGCTTTTGTGTTGGTAATGCATACAGTGATGCTCCTCCTATTTCTTTCTTTGCCTACACATTTAATGTAACAGTAGGTAATTAACATGTGTTTGCTGTGTTTGCTGTTAAATTTGTTGATTTTGTTTTTTTTCTGAATGGCTGTAGGGTGTTGAGAGTGAGAGTGCTAATGTGTATTAACAGTTTAATTAGATGCACATTGTAATGTTAAATTGTATCTGTAATATTCTTGTGTTAGTTTATAGAAGGGCAGCCTTGAATGAGCAGTCTAAAGACATTACATTTTGTTTATTGGATATTAACTCTAGCCAATAATTATTTTCATCTTGCTTCCCAGAGGAGATTGGTTATAGCTACCGACCAGCGATGGACAATTAATTTTCTCAGGAGGCCACATGAGAAACTGGAACTGTTTTGGAGAGGCGCAACAATAAACTGAACTCGATTCTACTTGATATTAATTGTCTCTTGTCTCTTCATAAGCTTAACAACAGTTCCAGGTTCTCATGTATCCCATTGGGAAAATTAATTGCCCACCCCTACATAAAGACAGTATAAAATATGAACATACTTTCTAGCTCTGAAAAGTGAAGCCATTGGAGAGGTTCCAATGGTCCTATGGAAGTCTATGGGAAAATGGGCTTTTCCTGAGGAGCTCATGTTTCAGTTCAAGTCAGTCTTGTAAACTTTCTCCACTGTTCGTATTATAGAGGTTTAGACAAGTGAAAGACTCCTGATTCATTCTTGGGAGGAGACACAAATCCTTTTAGGGCTGCATGACATCTTGGTGTATATCAATACAGATGTGGTTTGATGACCATTGGAACAGTTTCTGTGTTCACTCTGATTCAAACCCAGTCATTTCTTCTATAAATAGGCTGAAATAGGAGTGAAAATACTCAGTTCAGAAAGAACCAGAGTTCAATTTAAATAGACTAAATGCAGCAGGTGTGAAAACATTGAAAACACAAAACAAAATCTATATCAAAGACCACCTGACCCAAATCAGCAGCCTACTGGTCAACCGCTCAAACCACTGGATCATCCCAAGTTTTCCACCTTTCATTTTTTAGTTGCTCCACCCTAACTGATGCTGGATACACATTTATTAGACTTTATTTACCATACAGAGGGCTGGCCCTTTCAGGGCGGTCTGCTCGAGCAACGATCCTTTGGCCCTGTCCCCGGTGGATGTGGCCTGTTCTTACATTTGGTTTTGTCAGTAATCACATCACAGTCACAGCTGAGAGAACAGCAGGAGCTGGCCCATTTTGGCAAAGCCATTATTTGTTGTGTTGTTGTTTGTGTTGGTGTTGAAATCCAGTTAGTCATGTGGAGCGACATAAGCTACCATCTGACACACCCACAGACACACACACATGCACAGTAATAGGGAGATGTGAACAGCTCAGCCACTCTGCAGAACACCTGAGTCAGCACAATAGAATCATTTTGCATCTAAATGGACCAGCAGCTGTGTGCATGTGTGGATGTGTGCGTTTGTTTATGTGTATGGCTATAACCACTCTGAATTATCCTGGTTGTGATCCTGGACTGTGTAGTATCTGTTTATTTGAAACCTAGATGTTTTAGAGAAGCTAAGCTCGTTGCGAGATAATTGTTACAGGAGCTCGGATATGTGCGCTCGTGTAAACAGCTGATGCAGGCTACTGGTCACAGTCTGCAGCCTGCAGTCTTCAGCTGAAGTCATGTGATGTGGGTGGAACAAATGTGCTGCCAGCAGCAAATAATCATCTTTTTTTATTTTTAGATTGCATTTTTAGTCTCCAAGTCACAGAGGAGCACATAGCTTTATTTACTGCACAGACAACCAGGCTTTAATTGGAAATGGGCTGCGTGTCTTCTGTTATCATTTAAACTTAACTCACCACAGCTGCTTTTTGTTGTCAACACGAACTTCAGGCTTTCTTCATCTGTTTTATATTAAAAGCCTTGCAGTGAAGCAAGTCAGCATCGCCAGGCTTTATTGTGAAATGACAGCAAGAAATTTTTTTTAAAAAGAACCCTGATTTCAAAAATATATATAGCCTATTATAACATGAACATCAGCACACACACACACACACACACACACACACACACACACACACACACACACACACACACACACACACACACACACACGTGTGTGTACATATATATATATATATATATATATATATAGCAGCTGAGCGAGACAGACAAATATGAAGGCATGCCGGCTCGGACGTCGCCCGGATCAACAAGGTCCGCGTCAGGTATTGAGGAACCAGGGCACCCTGACGAGAAGTGGGCTACACTGTAAACCCGGATAAGTTCAATACACTTAAATCGTTTGAGGAAACCGATTCCCTTCAAATGATTTGAGTAATCAACCCAAAACAAAAAATTAACTGATTTAGTCAAGTAAACTTAAAAGTAAAATTGTCACAATTTACTATATTGAGTCATCGCTACCTAAAGTGTTTAAGTATTCAATATTTCAAAAATAATTTGTTTAAGTACAGTTAACTTAATACTAATAGAAAAAACTAAATTGTTTAAGTGGTGCTAATATTACAAAACTCACTTTTTTGCGTAGTGTTTAATTAAAAGCGTCTTTTAATTAAATGTATTATTATTACTAAAACTTAATATGTCAAGGCAAACACACTCAAAACCAAAGACCACTAAGGTGTTTTGTTTTTTTTTAACTTTATTTATAACAAAACAAGACTTTTGTTTTCCTTTGAACAATATTCCAATTTTTACACATGGCGCTTCTAAGAAGACATTTCTTTCAGAAACAAACACAATATTTCAGTTGTTCCTAGCCACTTCCTAGTTTTTTTTGAACAGTAAGTTTTTTGTTTGCACAATTGGGCTTCCAATAAAACATTTTCTTTAAAACAATCCTTTTAAACAGATAAAACTGTGTATCACAAGTAAAGAACTTTGGTGCAACACTCTGGGTAACAAGTTGTAACAGTAAAACTTATTTTCACAAATATTTTAACTTGGAAAAATAAAAACTATGGAATAAGGAATGGCCCCAGCGAGACAATGAAATTAAAGGAATAGTTCACTGATTTTACATAATAAGATATGTTCTTACCTTAGCTTTGACGAGTTGATGTGTACCAGTCTTGTCTTTGTGCGTGCCCTCAGTCATGCAAATGGAGCAAAGCCTCTCCCATATATTCCAAATACCTCCACTTTTTGCTCCTTTTAGAAGCTACCGAGCTCCTCCACGTTTTCCCTATTTATGTAAAATTACATAAAAAGTGACACTCTCCAAGTTTAGTTTAACTAAATTTAACGTGTGGATTTTCTAAGCCGATAAGAAGGGACTCTATATTACAAGGTGTAATAACACTGTAGGAGCACTTCTTCATCCCCCCAGTAACTCAGTCTATGCTCCAGAGTGCACTAGGGTTACTGCGTGCTTGTAATATAGTGCCCCTTTTTATCGGCTTAAAAAATCTATCCGTTAAATTTAGTGAAACTAAACTTAGATAGTGTAACTTTTCATGTAATTTTACATAAATAGGGAAAACGTGGAGGAGCTCGGTAGCTTCTAAAAGGAGCAAAAAGTGGAGGTAGTTGGAATATATGGGAGAGCCTTTCTCTCGCACAAAGACAAGACAGGTATGCATCAACTCTTCAAAGCTAAGGTAAGAACATATGTAAAATCAGTGAACTACTCCTTTAAGCCCTGGTTTTGCCATCCACTAAAAACAAAAAAAGACAATTACAAACACAATAATGACTTCCTGAACTTGAGAAAAAGCTGCTCAATGAAGAATGAACATTCAATGTATCTATACACACATTGAAAGCTCATTTTTTAGCCTTTGGAGTTTTGGAGGAGGATCGTTTCGTCCCAGATTCAGCATAATCTGCTGGATAAACAGGAATGTATTCTTCATGCACTTTGGGTACTCCAAGTGGAGCGCATAAGTCAGTCCAAACAGGAGACACATTGCCAAAGGAAGACTGCAGATGGAATCCATTACCACATTGCCCTCTAGAAGGATTCCCAGCTGGGAGGGGTTCAGTTCTTGCTCTAGACTTCCGTTTTCACCATTGAAGATGATTCCTATTGGGATTTCAAGGTCACCATCAGCAGCATTCTACAGAGGGGGGGAACTGTGAGTTAACCTGTTGGTGGAGAGTAAGTCCAGAGAGAGGAAAAAAACACGAGTTTTTCTGAAACACGAGTCCCGTTTGCAGAGTTCAGTACGATGTACCGCACGGAGCAGCGAGGGCCGAGGACGAGACGCTGCTCAGCTCTGTATGGCGCTGCAGCGGCGCACATGTTAATAAAGTAAACTTTACGAGAGGCCGTACAGGTGCAGAGGAGCGGTGTTCAGCCCCTCGAGCCTCAGCGAGGGGCTGAGCGTCAGAGCGCGGCTGTGCGGAGAATAATGACAGGTTTATTTGTCCGTGTGAACGGCTGGAGGTGCCCGGCCGTGCTCTGGTCCTCCTCCTCTGACCGGGGCCGGAGTCCGGACCCGGGCTAACCCTGAACACGGTTTGGATGTGCTCACATCACACAATGGAACCGCGCGGTTTGGATGGACGAGGAAGATGCTAGAACCATTACGCATGAGCAGGGGTTAAGGCTGTGAGGGTTACAGCCTTAAAACATTTATAATAAATACTTTTCACTACTTTGCGGATTTCACTTATTGCGGGTTGTTTTTGGGACGTAACCCCCGCGGTAAACGAGGGTTCACTGTAGATTGAATTAGCGTGCACATTTGCGTAATGTAACATGCAACTATTTTTGCTTAAAGTTGAAATATAAAGATTTAACTCACCAGTTTGCGTGGAGGTTTGAGGAAAAGTACTCCCTATCGACTGTAGACTGAAACAAACATGTCCAATCCCAGGCAAAACCACCAAAAACGATTTGTCTTATTTTTTCCTGACAAACAAGTCCAGACGTCTCTTCGGTTCCAGTGCCGGGAAAAATATGGGAGGGGCAACAAAAACTTAAAAATAGTGAAAGTGCTTTCAACTAAACATGATCAGTAAACATCAAATTTACTTTTATTATTTGAGTGTTGAGTTTAAAACTTATTCTCTTATAAAAAAATTGAACTTAAACTATTTATTAGAATACACTTAAAATAGAAAGGACCATGTTAAATGTATTCATTTTAGTGCATCACATGCAAAACAATATAGGTTAAGTGCAAAAAGCTTCCACCAATGAGTTCTGTCTGACACAGTTATATGATTTTAGTTTTACAAAGAAAATTAATTACCATCAGTGATTATAGCTAAACCATTTGAATGCAAATAACTTTTGGGATTACAGTGTACTGGAACAAGAAGGCATCGGTGGGCAAGAGACGAAAACAGGGCGTTGTTGGAATGCTACCACGCAAGTAACCCTGGCGGAAGGAGCTACATGAATATTTTCTAACACTGGAAAATAACTCAAAATGTTAGAAATATTCCAGTGTTAGAAAATCAGCACTGCCCAGTGTTAGCCATTGTTAATCTTCAAAACTGACTAGGTTACTTTTAAACATATAACACTGTCAAAAGTGTTAATTTAACACTCAACAGTGTTGTATTTAACACTCAGAGGTGTGGACCCATATAGACACTCTCCAGTGTTAATTTAACACTGGAGATTTTGCTGTGTATGCTGGTGCTGGGGGAAAGTGTTTCATTATAATTCTTTTGGTTTCACATTCATTCACTTTAAGTTTGGACATCCAGTTCTTGACTTTGGTCAGAGAAAAGCCAATGCTACACCGTAAAAAAAATCCTAAAAAAACAGTAACATTCTGGCAGCTGGGGCACCAAAATAATACCATAAAATAACTTTCTCATGAAAATACAGTTATTTTCAGTAATGACAATACAGTTTGTTGCCCTGATTTTACATGGGATTTTGCCTTTTTCAAGTGCTTTTAAACATTAAATTAGGTACATTTTAATGTGATCAAACAATGAAATTACCTATAAACAAGGTCAGTGAATGCGGCAATATGAATAATAATACTTAAATGTACAGAAATATACAGTTAACAGTTGGTTTAAATAATAATGGATTGCATTCATATAGCGCTTTTTGAGACCCTCAAAGCGCTTTACAATTCCACTTTATATTGGAATTACAACCAATAGCAGCACATTGTATATTTGTTTCCTACTTTGTGAATTGCTGCTTTGCACAGGAAAGAAATCAGTTTCTTTGTAGGTCAAAATATATTTAGTATTTTTAAAATAATAAACATATTTGTTTTTAACAGGTGCTTCAGCAGGAGAGAGCATTTATATTATATTGACTCCAACAGGTTGAAATATTTTGAGATTAATAGCATAAGACAAAACACGTGAATACTTCTCGTCACCTGTTACCTGCGCTGTCACCTGTATGCCTTCATCTAACCTGCTCTGTCTTCTTTTCTTTCTTTTGTTCTTTCTTTCTTTGTCTTGACTTTAATCACTGTTCGGTGCGTTGATTCTCCCCTAAGCCAGCAGCACAGATGGCGACACACACTCAGACATTAACAGGGTCAGATGGTTGGTGTTATCACTTGGTTGCTATCGCCACGGGAACCAAGCTTCCCAGCAGGCTCACAGCGGCCAATCAGACATTCCCAAGAGAACTCACAGCGGGTGTGTGGGTATGTGTGTGTATGGGGCCGGGTGTGATTGTCAGCATACCACCTTGTTACCCTTGACGATGCCAGGCCTCTTGATACTTGGAGTGACTCTTCTCTGACACACACACACACAGAAACACACTAATGGTTTTGTTCTCTTACACACTCAAAATTGCTCTCAGCGTGCATTTACGCAAATATGTTGTTCACTCAAGGAAAATTCCAGAACACACACTCACATGTAGTGCAGCTAAGTGGTTTCATTAATGCAGAATAAATGCAGGTGGTGATGCTCTCTGAATAAAGACACAATTTGAACCTCTCATTTTTTCTCTTTCACAGCATTAATATAAAGAGCCAGCTTTCCATACTCTTAGTATAACTAAGTAAAAGATATTTTACCCTTTCATTAGCACATTTGTTACTACCTAATATGGAAACTTAACTAGCTGTTGTTTAGAAATTTCATCAAACTGGAATGTGACCAGCAACTTTATAAGTCAATTCATGGAAGGAATTTTGTTTTGTTTGAGCATCAAAAACAACCTTAAGATATCCGTCTTTTTGCTAATCTTAGCTAGTGCTAGCCAGGATGGTGCTCTAACTGCAACACGATATAGGCCCTTGCCTAGCTTGCTTTAATATAGGAATATAACTGTAATATGAGCAGGTGGCAAAAAGTCCATTGATTGTAACATGTTGGCAACCTGCAGTCCTCATTATTTACAAACCTTTTCCAGTCTATCTGAGAATGACTGCAGTCAGTCTCAATCTTACCATAACTGTTTGGGGACAGGTTGCTTCCCACCAGATGATATTGAATTGTATGATACCAACCTTGACTATATGATGCTATATGACTGCACTAGCTAGCCATCTATAGGGTCAAGCTTGTCCTGTAGATATTTAATAGATAATGGTGACAACAGACAGTGCAAAAGATCCCCGTAGCTTCCAGGTGGCAATGGCAAAAACATGTTTCTTGAAGCTTCAAAATAGAAGTTCACAAACCAATGGGTAGACACATTAGCGTGTCCATCTTTTATAATGTTTCTGATTGTGACTTGCTGGTCAGTCAACTAGCTCCTTTATTGTGTAAAATCGACTCTTTTCTTCACTAAACTTACAGACAATTCAATATGTCAGTGTGTTTCTCAATCATACATGACATATGTGACCTATTATGCACAACAATGCAGCTTAATGGTAAACTGCCATAAACACCACCAATCTAGTGGGAAACTTAACATAATGAACATAAACCTAACTTTTTCTCACAAGTGCTGCTGCAGTTTTTATGCCACCTTGAAAATATATAAAGTAGTTAAAAATCTCATTACGTATTCAACCACAATCATTTCTATCTAAAATATCAAGTGTCCTTCTTGAGAAAATGACATAAAATCCTATTATTCTCTAGATTTTTTTTTTAGTGCACTTTATTTTTGTGTTAATATATGCCGGCAATCAGTGGGAATATCTGAGAGAGACAAATAGGGGTCGACAGAGGTTGATGGTGTGAATTCTTTATTTGGTGTGTATGATAATGGCTTCATACATGAGTAGAAAAGACAAAAAAGATATCACACTTTTCTCCCGGTCTCTGTTTTACAGTCTCCTCAGTCCTCTCTTACCCCTCTCTGCAGTACAGTCTCAGTTAAATCCTGGTGTGGATGCAATCTAAACTCTGGATCAGGATCTAAACTGCAGTCCAATCATGTCTTTATCCCACCAGTCTCTTTTATTACTTTGTCCTCTCTCATTTTCTTGTAATTATTCACACCTATCCATTCACCTTTCCTCTCCTCTCTGTCAGAATCTCTTGTTGGACAGTTTAATTCTTCCATAATCCACAGTTTATTTTCCATGTCAGTCCAGCCATCCTTCACCCCTCTTTTTAACATCTCCCTTCTTTTGTTTCCACATGCAGAAATTTACCAGTATTATAAAGTTCAGGGCAAGAAAGAAAAGATGTTAAACTGTTTCAACATTTTCTTTCACATACACACAGTCATCTGCTCTTTCATTAGTCGTTAATTATTGAAATTTGTCACAGATTCCAGTTGAATGCAGCTTCTGTGACTGTGTGCATTCTTATTTTGGGCCATAAATCTCTTTAACATGTGACATGGTGGGGCCCTACCTCTCTTCTGGGAACAGATGAGTTCCCACAAAATAAGTACAAGAGATGCAAGTACTGTGTGTGTGTGTGTGTGTGTGTGTGTGTGTGTGTGTGTGTGTGTGTGTGTGTGTGTGTGTGTGTGTGTGTGTGTGTGTGTGTGTGTGTGTGTGTGTGTGTGTGTGTGTGTGTGTGTGTTCGTTCATACATTATCAAGATTGTGAGCACAAAACGTTAAAAGATTTGCATTGCTGGGAACCACATTTTATAGAGGGACAAAAAGTCCATTAAAAGTTTTAAGGTTTAATTTAAATTTACTTTTAGTCAAACAGTCCCAAGGCACCAGTCAGCAACCAATTTAATAGAGAAAGATGCATATTTCCCAACCATTAGCAAAAGGTTGCTGGAATTTGCTCTGTAATTTATTGTGAAATATCTATCTATCTATCTATCTATCTATCTATCTCTCTCTCTCTCCCTCTCTCTCTCTCTCTCTCTCTCTCTCTCTCTCTCAAAAAGTAAAATTTAGGTTCAGATAAGTCTTTGGGAAAAAATGTCATTATGTCCTCTAAAGTGGGTAAAACACTAGACTCTGCTCTGCATCGCAAATGTATGTTATTACAGCTTGAAGGTCAGGATGACAGCACACACTTTTCATTGTTTCCTCGTGTTTGCCTACTTCCCTTTCATTTTCAATTGTTATTGGCTCCTTTTATTTCATATGTCCCTGCTGTCTGCTATCCTCACAACACGTAATTGGTCCCCTTCTTTTCTTTTTAATTGCTTCTTTTGTTCTTTAATTGTCTCCCTTCTTTTTATCTTTTCCTGCTCTATGACTTTTTTTACTCTTTAAGTAACTCAGTTGTTTTTCATTTAGCTTGTAGTCTGCTGTTTTTCAATTTCGTATACCTTCATGTTTGCTCAGACTGTTTTCTCTTTGCCATAAATCCTGACACCAAATCGCTCTCATTAGGTCTTTATTTGTTTTACCAAGTTGTTTGATTGCCCTGATTTGCTACATAACAGCTGACCACTTGGTCTTTACCACTGGTTAGCTGATTTGTTTGCTTCTCAGCCACTTACAAAAAAAGAGAAGAAACTGTTGAGAAAAAAAAAGATAATAAATCAAGTCTCAGATGAAAATACTCTGACTGTTCACCTGTAACAACCCTGATACAGCTTGGCATTGTGTCTTCTTCTTTGGGATCTCTGTGTTTTGCTAAGGTTATGGTTGGAATTAAGAGGCATCATTTTCAAGTTGGCTACAGTCAGAATTTGGGTAAAGTTAATTTCAGTAATATTTATTGTGAAGTTCAGCATATGCAGGATATCTTGTCCTTGTCTGCCTTCACTGTCGCTGGCTATCAGCTCACATAATTTCCTAGGTATTTGTAGAACATGACCAGTGTTGGGACTAACGCGTTATTAAGTAACGCGTTACAGTAACTACGCTATTATTGTGGTAACGAGCACGGTAACTAGTTATTATGCCAAAATCAGGAACGCGTTAGTCGTTACTGGGATTTAGATAGGGTCGTTACTCGTTACTTCGTGTGGTGGCTATCGCGGAGCTTCCACAGATTCAGTAACATTAGCAAGTGGTGGAGGCCAGCAGGTGGATGAAGGAAAAGGGACGCAGAAGGAAAAGAGACCTGAGGCGGCCGCCGGTCCAAGTGTGAACTGAACTTCAGGTAAGAAGTTATGACCTGCAGTCTCTCTGGGTCAGATATGAACCAAGTTTAGGTGGAGTTTATTTTCGTTATTCTGACTTTTTCCGTACTGCGTGCTAGCTAGCATGATGGAGTTTCTATACAGCTGGGTGGTGCTATGAAGTTAATGATGTTGAACCTTATTTTGTTCATAAGTTATTAGAGTTGCCAACCGTCCCGTCTGGTATTCAGAGAAAATATTAAACGTTTCTTATTGAGGTGAAAAGGAACAGTTTGTCCCGTAATTCAGCTACAATGAAAAAGGCACAAAGCTGGAGTTATTCTGTGTCTTTGCTGCACAGCTGCCTCTTCTTCTTTCATTCTCTCCCCTCCCTCTCCCGTTTCTACTTCAATCATGAAAACTGATCAGTGATCAGCTGATCGGCTCTCTTGTTTGTTTATCGCCCACTTTGCGCCGAAAGAGGAAACCAGCGGATGTCGCACTAAACAACAGCAGCACTTTAAGCTTGATCAGCTGTTAAAATTTATTTAATATTAATTTCTAGTATCAGCTGATGTTTGCTGGAGCCACAGCTGTAAACCTGCTGGTCATGATATGGTTTGGTTATCTGGTGAGAGGGAAACATGAAGATGAAACCAGGAGATGTCCTTACTGAATCATCAGAGCTGAACAGGTGATGGAGAAACAGGTTTACCTTTTAGGTTACAGGAATGAGTTGAAGGGAAGTTATGAACTGTTTCTGAGAGACAAATAACACCAGGATCCTTTTTTAGGTAGCTGACAGCTGGTAACTGTGCAGGGGCGGGTCTAGCAAAGTGTGGCCAGGGGGGCCAGGTAGGGCATTAACAGGGAGAGGGGGGCACAAAGAAATACTTTTCTTTCTTATTCTCATTTAAAATGTCTAGCTTTTAAAAAATAATTATCTGAATCTTACAACAAACGATTGATAGATTGATGCATATATACCATCAAGACAGTGAACATCACTGTCACAACAGTGTTTATTTTCATTCAAAGGCTTTATGATTTTTCCTATAATGGTCAAAATGCCCGGGACAATTTTCTGTCCCAGTCCAGCCCTGTATGCAGCTCATCTGCAGTCTGGTGTTACCTACATCTTCCTATTCAGAAGGCAGAATTTCCGAGTTCTGAGTACAATTGAAAGCACCACGACTGCAGTTTTTGTGTTGGATGTAAAAGGCGCACATGACGCTGTGACGTTGGCTAGAATCATGGCAGCAGTCAATGACGGTCCAGGCGTGGGATTTCTCTCGTGGAAATATGCACAATATCTTTTCCTTTCTATTGGTAGGTGGCACAGTGCACTTGTGGCAAGTAAGCAAGCTAGAAGACTGGCAAAGTTATGGAAGAAACACATTAACAAGAGAATTCTGAGTAAAACCAAAGTTACTTTCCCTAGTAACTAGTTACTTTGAAAGTAACGAGTAACTTGAAGTAACTGAGTTACTTTTGAGAGAAGTAACTAGTAATGTAACTAAGTTACTGTTTTAAAGTAACTTACCCAACACTGAACATGACATATATGGACAGGTCTACTGGAAACTGAACAACTTATTGGTAAAACAGTTTGCTTTTCATCTGGAAAAGCTACGAACAAATAGAAAGAAACACAGCTTTTAGCAAAAAACGAATGTCTGTGACTCGATGTTTAATAGAAAAAATACTATATAGTTCCAGGATAATACTGTGGTGAGGTGTGGTTTGTAGCTCAGCTGCCAGGGAGGGGTGGAGCAGTGGGTTCAGGGTGTGGTGTCAGGGGAGGTTGGGATTGAAGCACATCTGCATCATCTAATCATGCCTTCCCTGTTTCAGTAGGACACCAGGGCCTGACAAGAGAGCTGTGCTGTGCTGAACTAAAGTAAGGCAGCAGAAAAGCTGCACCCGCAGAGGGACTGAAGAGACAGCGTGAATAAACAGTCACCTGTCTGGCAACACTGTGTGCGTTGGGTCCTTCTGTTACAGATACATTACCCAATATTTATCCCTCTGAGGTCTAAAACATAACAGGCAGCAACCCAAATCATAAAACCACTAAACCCAGTATTTTGGAGAAGTGCAAAAAAGGGGAAAAAAAGAAAAATTTCTGAGAGCAAATTTAAAAAATAGAAAGCAAAAAAAAAAATCTTTAAAATTCTTTGGAGCATTAGGGAAATGGTAACAGTTACGTTTGTTGTTAATAATCTTTTTTCTTATTAACGCTTGTCAGAGAAAAGCACATTTTAAATATAGACATACTACTATCTGCCCACTGAGAGCCAAGGGATTTCCCAGGCATTGTGACTGTCTGGAGTAGTAATTGATCAGTTCTTGGTGGTTTTGTACCTGCACAACTCAAACATAACCTTTGTCAGAGCAGGTTAAGTGTCCGGTATGTGTTATCACGTCGATTTATCCAGGATTAAACCTGCAGTTGACTTGTTAATCCCCTTTTACAATAGTGTAAGATTAAGGTCAGTGTGAAGGGTTGCTTTTGTTTAGGTTAATGTTAGAGTGAGTTTACAGTAAGGGTAAGGTCAGGCTGACGTCAGGGGAAGGGTGAGATTGGAGCTGAACACAGTACAAGCAACGTGATTAACAAACAAGAAATGTGAAGCAGAAGATTTGCCTGCTTTTGTCGATGTTGTCAGCAGCTGGAGCTTCAACGGCAGCTGTTCACGTGCAGATGATCAAGAATCCTTTTCAATCATATCTCAGTCAGGTCTGAGATGATATGCCATACACTCAGATTAAGTCAGACTACACTAGAAAAATACTATTACATCTAATCTCAAGTAACTTTCCATAAACTCTCTTTAACAGAGACCCTAAAACATCAGCTTTTTAAATGTCATTCAAAACAAAAATGGCTCAGTAACAGCTGTGTGGAGCAGGGCCTGCAAAGGCTTCTAAATATGCAATTTTCTTTTTTGCCATATTTGAGCCAACGCGGGCTAAAATCAATGGGTTCCCTTTGTAACCTTTTGCTTTTTCTGCAAGTGGAAAGATCGCGCTAGAGAGGAAAAAGCCATCCCAGATTGTATCCAGGTGGCTGGTGGAAAAGAGGTAGAAAGAGAGGATCGAGATGAATGGAAAGAGTGGAGGAGGAAGGAGAAATGGGAATTCAAAAAAGTGAGGGGATAAGAGATGAAATTCAATCAGCTGGTGTGAGAGAAAAAGAGAGAGGGAGGGAGGGATGGAAGGAGAGAGGGGAAGAGAGGAAGAAAAAGGAGAGATTAAGAAAAGGTAGGGTCAAGCGAAGGGCAGAGCGAGTGAGAGGGAGAGGAGGAAGGAAGTGTGTCAGCCATGACAGATTTGTATTCCACACTGAACGTGTGACCTTAGCAAACCCATCACACAACACAGACACACACACACTTTGTTACACACACACAGAGAAATGCTTTTACTCCATCACCTCTGCTCTCTCTCTCCCCCCACACACACGTGCCAACACTCCACCCCCACGCTACAACTCGTGTGTGTAGGAGGGTGTGTATAGGGCGGTGATGTCTGTTGCTATGGTGACTGTAGCTTTCTTTCCTCTTCCATCCTCTAGCCTGTTAGGAACAGATGAGAGACGATGTGTGAGAGACAGGTAGAGATACATATTAAGTGTTCCCCTTAGAGCAGAAGAAAAAAGTGCCTCTGTGTGTGTGTGTGTGTGTGTGTGTGTGTGTGTGTGTGTGTGTGTGTGTGTGTGTGTGTGTGTGTGTGTGTGTGTGTGTCCTAGGAATGACTGTTGGACTGATTGTCTTGAAAAAAAAACAAACCTTTGCATGTGGCCCTGTTTTTTGTTTTTTAATAGGAAGAAAATCCTTATCTTCATATTCCACAAAGTATAAAGTCTGTGTGTTGAATCAGCCTCCAGTCTGGACTGGATAACCGTCCAGACTGA
Source organism: Rhamphochromis sp. 'chilingali' (assembly GCF_963969265.1). Taxonomy (NCBI): domain Eukaryota; kingdom Metazoa; phylum Chordata; class Actinopteri; order Cichliformes; family Cichlidae; genus Rhamphochromis; species Rhamphochromis sp. 'chilingali'. The sequence goes on along the minus strand of NC_137930.1, from coordinate 38,381,971 downwards.
GCTCAATAATACAAATGAAGAAAGAGCAGAAATTCTTTAAATCGTGATTTTGAAACTATACCTTAAACTGCTAAATGCATCCATACTGTTGTTGAAAGTAGTTGTTGTTGTAACATATAATACTTAAACGTTTAAGCATTTTCTACGTTTTACGTTCCTTTTATCTGCATTGTACACAGCTTCCAAAGTATTTTTCAATGGAAAAGCACTTATTCATACTTTTATTTATAAATGCTAAATAAGTGGTGTTTAAATGAACTGGAACCCTATCATTGTCCTTTTTTTAAGTTTATAATTGGATTGCGTCAATCAAACTAATAATAAATCTGCATAGAGTAAGTTTTTATTTTTCAGAATACTTTACTGATTCCTGGGCAACTTTTATTCTACAAATACAATTTTCTTCCTGACCCTCCATCACCATCCTCTCCTCCTTCTTGATTATCTTCATGTCATCTTATCCCATGCATAGACCCTCCTCTCCTCCTCCTGAGAATCCTCGTCTTTTCCACCTGCTCATCCACCTCCTCTCCTTGGTCATTTTCCTTCTGTCCTTCTTCCTTCCATCTTTTCCTCATTCTTCTTATTCTCTTCTTTTCTTTTCCATTTCCTCCCTTTTTTTAAGTGACAGGCAGAATTGGTTCCAGCTCTAAAAACAACACCTTCACAACAAAACAACCTGAGACACGGCAGCTATCTGTCTGCTGAGTGTCATTCCAATCCACAGCCAGCAGTGAGAGGCGACCTGGCGACGCCCAGAAAGGGCTTCAAAGCACCGGGGGACTAGAGATTTAATGAAATTCTGCTCAGTAATACCTGTTTGATATGGAAAGAGACACACAGAGAGATAGACGGGGGATCGGAACAGCCTTTGTGATTCATACTAAAGCTATTTGTATCACTGCTGGCTTCATCATTCTGCGAAAGTGATTGCATTCCATCATTCAGACATAAGTCACCTTTATGTTGATTCACTCAGACAGACCCACAACTGACAAAGACAACCATGGTTGCACAATGCATCTCATATTAAACACAACACTAAGTGGAAAATCTTTTCTTTGTGGAGCTTTAACATTCTTGCTAACTTTCTTTCATGTACACCACTGTTTATTTATGGAAGTTTTTGTGAAGGCTGGCCATCCAGATTTCACCCAGAGAAAAATGGACACTTGGTGTCCACTGTGTACCCTGCCTCTTGCACTATGATGGATGGATGGATGCTATTTCTCAAACAGATTAAGTAAACTTTTGCAAATGCCCCTTTCTTTGTTCTTTAGCCCTCTGAGGTCTAAATCATCCGTGAACACCCCAAACCTAGCTCTGAACTCTAGCATTATGCTGTAGATGTTATGTCAGAGTGATTACTTTCTTTATCCCCTGAATGCCAAGACTTTGAGACTAATAAATAAATAAATTAAGTAATTAATTAATGATCTATCTATCTGTCCAAATGTTTTGTCTTGAGGCAAGTTCAAAGGTGTGTTGGGCTTTTGTGTCAACCCTACATTACTACTGTCTACCTAATAATAGTCTACCTGGCTTATGGACCAGGCTTCAACAACCTGCAATTTGAATTCTTCAACTGTTGGGAGAAATGGAGTCATACTAACCTGGTGCCAAACAAGCCCTTCTAAGAGAAACGTGGCTTATTTTCCACCAGAAGCAGCATTATGGTTGCACCAGGTGAAAGTGTCTGATAAGGTGCATGTCATGCTAGACGTCTTCATCTAACAATAAAACCAAAATAATTCACAGTTATAGAGAAGCTAATTTGCACAGATATAAACATAGAGGTGCTTCGACATTTTCTCTTTCCCTTGGTTGTATCTAGGATGCAAAATGTTTGAAGACAAAGACAACAACTCAACAACCTCACTGCTGTCACATTTAGCGACAAGTTTGGATTTGATTAAATCTGTGAGGGCTAATGTCAGCCCTAACCGCAATCCAAGCCTTTGGCACCCAGAATATATGAGTTTTAATTATTCAGAATTATGTATGGTCATTTTGACTTTCTCTAAAGTGTACTAGTACAGCAGTGTTTGGGTCATTATCAGTGGTGAATTAGCCTTCAGATGGTTAAAATCTGTCTGCTTTTATAAAATCTTTACCTGAAAGAAGTAAAACAGAAAGCTTCTAAGAGATGAGCTGTAATGCCAAAATGCATGAAACTTAATTTGAAATCTTACAAATCTAACCCTATTTGTATCTGAAAATGCACTTACATTGTGTGTGGCTGAAATAAAACCCAATAATATCCCTACCCCCATGTACTTCTGGCATCCAGATGGATGTTAAGAGGTTCAAGAAGGAAGAGGTAGCCGTCATTATCAGCTGGCTGCGGCCCGGGAGGTAGAGTGGGTAATCCACCAGTTGGAAGGTTGAAGTGTCCTTGGGCAAGAAACTGAGCCCCAAATTGCCCTTGAGGGCACTTTGAGTGGTCAATAAGACCAGAAAAGCAATATATACCTGCCAGTCCACTTACCATTTCAAGAAAGGCAAATGAGTGTTTGCTGTAGGGGTCTAATTTATTTTCATTACTTTTAGACTAATATAAGCTAAAGTAAATACTCCAGTAATACAGAAGACAGGAAATGTCTGCTTTTCTTTGTGTAATTGAGGTAAATAAAGATAATGCCCATTATAGAGAACAAACCTTATTCATTTGTTTTGTCTGTTTGGTTTGCTTCACTGCTTTCATTTGCTTTCCCACCCCCTCCACCTTTTCCTAGTAATCATTTTCCAGGTCACTCACCTCATCTCTCATCAGATCATCCCTCCTTTTTCTGCCAATAAAAACCTCCCGGTCACTGCTCTGCATAAAGCAAACAAAAAATCCACAAAGAAGAGAGCTAGAGATGGAAGAATATTTGTCTTATCTTCTCTCATAGTGCTGATGTCTCCGCGACGTCGGCCATTATCGATCTGAGAGTGGAAGGTCATACATAGAGTGTGTGTGCGCGCCTGTATGTGTGTGTATGTGTGTATCGATCGGTTAGAGGTTGCAGGTTTGTACCTCACCACCTATGCCTAAATGTGTCGCCATGCAGTGTGTTTGTGTGTGTTTATATGGTTGTGTGTTGTCATCTCCAACATTGATCTCCTTTGTGATGAAACACCTTCCCATCATCCCCTTCATCATCACTCAGCAGGAAGAGGAGGAGAGGGGAAGTGTGTGTGTGTGTGTGTGTGTGTGTGTGTGTGTGTGTGTGTGTGTGTGTGTGTGTGTGTGTGTGTCTTAATGGAAACACAGTTGCATGTCTGTTACCTTCAGTTTACAGAAAATTGAACTCCAGGAAGTGTTTTGCTTTAAATGAACAGTTTACTATGCAACACAGCTAGTATACCGTTAGCTTGTGTTAGCCCATTTTTTGGTGTCTCTTTTTTGTTTTTTTGAGTTTTAGTTTTAGCTGCTGATATTCTTGGAGGAGTTGCAGCTTGGGCTTATTAATAAAGGGAGGTGGGTGGCTCCTCATGGAAAACATGATTCTTGTTACCATTTTGTGGGTAATGCAAGAAAGGTTGCAATTTGTGTCTGTTCATTTGGTTTGTTGAGTTGTCATTGGAAATGATCTGTCTTAGTAATTGATGGACTGAAAACCACAGCTTCTGTTTCTTGATGAGTAAGGGATACACTCCAGTGTCTGGACCTCATCAAATAGTCCAGAATGGATTCCTGTGGAGCACTAGAGCAAAAATGTGAATTCTGCAGGGTAACCATTTTTCATCCACAACACCTTTCTGTGCAATTTATGGACTAAATAGCTTCATGCTTTTCTGACATTTTGATTTTCAGACATAAACCGAGAAGCAGCAGATAACAGAGAACTGATAGCATCACCTCTGAACATCCGTTTCTTATGGACATTTTTGTCGTGGTTTAACTATACTTTTATTTTCTACTTAACTTTAGACGAAATGGACAAGGCAGCACATGCTCTTATAAATCCTAAAGTAATCACTCTACATTCATTAGCAGAATGCTAGTAATTTAATGTACAAAACAAAGGATTGTTTTATCTCAATTTGGACAATATTTCGATGTATGAAGCAAATACAAACTATAATAGTGAATAACACTGAATAACACTGCTGATCTTACTCTTTTGGGACACCTTGGGTTCTGGCATTCATATAGTTGTTACTTTAGCATAAATATTTGGTATTGTGGATTCACTCTCATCAGCAGTGTCCTACCCTCACACAACACTGCATTCTGACATACCACAAAAACCCTGAGCACAATGGCTTGAGGAACATGACAAAGAGCCCAAGATATTGGACCTGGCCTCATAAGCTCCAGGTTCCTGATTAATTTAAGCTTCTGTTGGGTGCCTGCTCCACAGAGACCCCACCTCATACTGCATAGGACCCAAAGATTTAATGCCAATGTCATGGTGCCAGAAACCACTGCAAAAGGCCCAGGTCTGTAGCTTGGCAGGATGAAGTTTTGGCACCAAGTGGTTTTTATGTTGTGACTGATTAAAATTCCTGGATGACTTGAGATTACGCTGGACGATTGCAGTTTCTTGTTTCTTCGGGATAGTGAATAATTCCTGGACATCTGCAGCTGACTGCTCATTCATGCATACTTTTGCTTGTACACGGCACTGAATTATTCCCAGACGACTGCTGCTTGTGCTTATTCATTCGGGGCTGTGGTTATTTCTGGAAAACAGTGGATCTTACTCATTAGCGTGCATAAAAATAAATGGATTCAGGTGAGACCTAGATGTAACGTTATGCTACACATAATGCTTTCCCCTTTTTTTCCCTCTAACTCAAACACAGAATATCAAACAGTCTGTTTTCCCCAAATGCATTTTACAAGTTTAATTGCATCAATCAGAGGCTCAGACTCCCTGCTATGTTTAGTTTTATCTTGTGCTGTCAGTCCTTTAGCGGCACTTTTTTTTTCTCATGTCGTGTTTAAAGTGATTTTGTTGCAAATTATTCAAAACATGAGGTACTAAAACGTACACTGTGATAAGATGTGACGGCTTCACATCTGCTGGAAAACTGAGATAGAGAGAGGCAGGAACATGAGAGGAATCGAGATAAAGCCGCGTACATCTGGTTTTACAGATTTGTTATACTCTGTTAAACCAGCCAGCAAACATTATGGGTTTCTCTCCTCAATCATTTCATCCTCCTAATGAAAACATCCAAATAACTACATGTCAGATTGTGTTCATATTTCCTGAAAGTCTTTATACTCCCCAGATGATGAAACCTTCTATAGTGTCACCTGTACTCATGTAGAAATGAATTACTACTTACCACCTTGAAGGGAAAAAAAAATACTGATCTGTGGTTTTGTTTAAAGCATTGGTGTCTTTAAAATCAATGGCTTGATGTAATTCATCATTGAGGGACAAGCTGTTGAATTTCACTTTTTTGACCATTATTGTCTGTGACCATCAAACACAATGCCATCTGTAAAGTGAAAGAAGCCCATAAAGTCTGAACTTATCCAGAACAATAATATATATAGCAACTTGATGCCATTTCAGTCTCTCCCACAAAATAGACATTTCCATAACTGCCACATTTTGAAAATAATCATATTATGTTGCAAATGCAAGCTGAATGTTAAGAAACGTTTATGCAAAGGCATGTTTTAGAGGAATTGAAGTTGGGTAAAACCCTCAAAAGAAACAAAACCACAAATTGGTGTTTGATCCCTATCAATTTGGATATACAGTAATTCTGGGAGGAGCACTGATGATGCTTTTATTACTATAACTCATTTGAGTTAAAGTAGAAAAGAAGAAACATTTAGTGATGCTGTTAGCATCTGCATGGCTATTATTTATGGATCTAAGCTCAGCGTTTAATAGCATGCTTCCTAATACACCGTTAAATACCATGATACAAATTAAGGTAAATCCCTATATGATCAGATGATACTTGGCCTTTTTAATTAAAAGACAACAGCAACTGAATGTTAATTATACTCTTCCACACATCCAGGTTATAAGTACAGGAGCTCCACAGGGCTGCTTGAGCTTTCTCCTTCTTTTCACATCACGAACAAAGAATTATAGAAATGAGTATACAAACAGCGACATGATTAAATTCTCTGATGATAGAGCGAGCTTAGTTTGTTAACCAAAGACTCAGATACTACCATTTATAAAAGAAAGTATTTAGGCATTTACTTTGAATCTCAGTTACAGTGGGTCCATTGTGTCAAGTATATGTTCATGAATCAGTCAGTGCTTGCATTTTTTAAGAAGGCTTAAGGTTCAAGGGGTGGATTTATTACTATTTCACTATTTTGTTGAGCAACTGTTGAATTGACTATCTGTTATGGCATCACAACTCAGTTTGGTAACCTTTCTGTTACAAAAAAAAGGCACCAAATTGTAAGTTAAACAGGTACAAATTCACTTTAATGCCATAAAATGTTTGATTTTAATGTTATGATAGTTTATGATGTGTCTCCAATCGCCTGGCATAGACAAAGGAAACAATAAAGGCTAATCGAATCTAAATAAGAAAGCTCTCCTTCATTGAAAATCATGAAATAGAAAAGATGAAGAATGCAGAAGTAGTGTAGAGTATTTGTTTTGAAAAACTTAAAGATTAGTCTCAACTATGTCAGCAGAAATGAAATGGATTGTTTATGGCTGAACAAAGATCAGTGATTTTGTATGGTTAAAAAAACTATATGGATACAATTAATAGTCATCCTGGTCTCATATCCGCTCTATCCCATTTTACTCTCATGAAGTAAAAAAGAATAAATCAATGACGTGTCAATATTATGAAGCCTTTGGGTTAACCTCTTACTATCCACCAGACTTAGATTGGTCTAGTTAGAGGGTTATTTTCCTCTACTCTTCCTCTACGGAAATTTTATTATTTTTATAACTAACTAAATAAATAATTATAGAACAGTAAGGCCAAAGCATAAGAGAATTTATTTTAAGGATTACTGGCCAACCTTGTTGCAACTAGGAAAAATGCATCATCTGCAGCGGCTGCATTTGTACAGGGAGTGCAAAATTATTAGGCAAGTTGTATTTTTAAGGAATAATTTTATTATTGAACAACAACCATGTTCTCAATGAACCCCAAAAACTCATTAATAATAAAGCTGAATGTTTTTGGAAGTAGTTTGTTTTTAGTTTTAGCTATTTTAGGGGGATATCTGTGTGTGCAGGTGACTATTACTGTGCATAATTATTAGGCAACTTAACAAAAAACAAATATATAGCCATTTCAATTATTTATTTTTACCAGTGAAACCAATATAACATCTCCACATTCACAAATATACATTTCTGACATTCAAAAACAAAACAAAAACAAATCAGCGACCAATATAGCCACCTTTCTTTGCAAGGACACTCAAAAGCCTGCCATCCATGGATTCTGTCAGTGTTTTGATCTGTTCACCATCAACATTGCGTGCAGCAGCAACCACAGCCTCCCAGACACTGTTCAGAGAGGTGTACTGTTTTCCCTCCTTGTAAATCTCACATGTGATGATGGACCACAGGTTCTCAATGGGGTTCAGATCAGGTGAACAAGGAGGCCATGTCATTAGTTTTTCTTCTTTTATAACCTTTCTTGCCAGCCACGCTGTGGAGTACTTGGACGCGTGTGATGGAGCATTGTCCTGCATGAAAATCATGTTTTTCTTGAAGGATGCAGACTTCTTCCTGTACCACTGCTTGAAGAAGGTGTCTTCCAGAAACTGGCAGTAGGACTGGGAGTTGAGCTTGACTCCATCCTCAACCCGAAAAGGCCCCACAAGCTCATCTTTGATGATACCAGCCCAAACCAGTACTCCACCTCCACCTTGCTGGCGTCTGAGTCGGACTGGAGCTCTCTGCCCTTTACCAATCCAGCCACGGGCCCATCCATCTGGCCCATCAAGACTCACTCTCATTTCATCAGTCCATAAAACCTTAGAAAAACCAGTCTTGAGATATTTCTTGGCCCAGTCTTGACGTTTCAGCTTGTGTGTCTTGTTCAGTGGTGGTCGTCTTTCAGCCTTTCTTACCTTGGCCATGTCTCTGAGTATTGCACACCTTGTGCTTTTGGGCACTCCAGTGATGTTGCAGCTCTGAAATATGGCCAAACTGGTGGCAAGTGGCATCTTGGCAGCTGCACGCTTGACTTTTCTCAGTTCATAGGCAATTATTTTGCGCCTTGGTTTTTCCACACGCTTCTTGCAACCCTGTTGACTATTCTGAATGAAACGCTTGATTGTTCGATGATCACGCTTCAGAAGCTTTGCAATTTTGAGACTGCTGCATCCCTCTGCAAGATATCTCACTATTTTTGACTTTTCTGAGCCTGTCAAGTCCTTCTTTTGACCCATTTTGCCAAAGGAAAGGACGTTGCCTAATAATTATGCGCACCTGATATAGGGTGTTGATGTCATTAGACCACACCCCTTCTCATTACAGAGATGCACATCACCTAATATGCTTAATTGGTAGTAGGCTTTCGAGCCTATACAGCTTGGAGTAAGACAACATGCATGAAGAGGATGATGTGGACAAAATACTCTTTTGCCTAATAATTCTGCACTCCCTGTATTTTCAGTGGATGGTCAATTGCAAGTAATCAAATCAAATCAAATCAAATCACTTTTATTGTCACATCACATGTGCAGGCACACTGGCACAGCACATGCGAGTGAAATTCTTGTGTGCGAGCCCCACAAGCAACAGAGATGTGCAAACACAACAACACAAACGAGCAAAATACAAGAATGGCCAACCTGAAACTAATAAATATATGTACAATATATAATAGTGTACGCATTTCTGGGTGTGTATACTAAATATTTTCCTACGTGTGTGTGTGTGTGTGTGTGTGTGTGTGTGTGTGTGTGTGTGTATACACATTTTTACAAATTAAATAGTAAAAAAATAAAATAAAATAATAATAATAATAATAATAATAATAATAATAATAAAATATATAAAATATACAGAGTTGAATATGTGCAAAACAAGTGGCATTTATATACAGTGTGGCGTGCATAATGTTGAAGTTCCAGTAGTGAAGCTGAGGTGTCTATGACGTGTTCAGCAGTCTGATGGCCTGATGGAAAAAGCTGTCTCTCAGTCTGCTGGTACGGGACCGGATGCTGCAGAACCTCCTTCCTGATGGAAGTAGTCTGAACAGTTTATGGCTGGGGTGACTGGAGTCCTTGATGATCCTCCCCGCTTTCCTCAGGCACCGCTTCCTGTAGATGTCTTGGAGGGAGGGAAGCTCACCTCCAATTATCCGTTCAGAGCACCGCACTACTCGCTGGAGAGCTTTGCAGTTGTAGGCGGTGCTGTTGCCATACCAGGTGGTGATGCATCCAGTGAGGATGCTCTCAATGGCACAGCGATAGAAGGTCCTGAGGATGCGGGGGCTCATGCCGAATCTTTTCAGTCTCCTGAGAAAGAAGAGGCGCTGCTGCGCCTTCTTCACTGTTTTGTTTGTGTGTACTGACCATGTAAGATCCTCAGCCAGGTGTACGCCAAGGAACCGGAAGCTGCTCACTCTCTCCACAGCAGCGCCGTTGATGGTGATGGGGGTGTGTACTTCTCTGCACCTCCGGAAGTCCACTATCAACTCCTTTGTCTTTGCGATGTTGAGGGTGAGATGGTTGTCTTGACACCAGTGGGTCAGGGCGCTGACCTCCTCCCTGTAAGCCGTCTCATCACCGTTGGTGATAAGACCAACCACTGTAGTGTCGTCCGCAAACTTCACAATGATGTTGGAGCTGTTAGTGGCTGTGCAGTCGTAGGTGTAGAGTGAGTACAGGAGAGGGCTCAGTACACACCCCTGTGGAGCACCAGTGTTCAGTGTGATGGGGGATGAGGTGATGCTGCCCAGTCTGACCACCTGGCGTCTGTCAGACAGGAAGCTAAGGATCCAGCTGTAGAGGGAGCTGCTCAGTCCTAGATCCTGCAGTTTCCTGTCCAGCTTCGAGGGAACGATGGTATTGAATGCTGAGCTGTAATCTACAAACAGCATCCTCACATACGTGTCTCTCTTCTCCAGGTGTGACAGGGCAGTGTGTAGTGTCAGGGCTATGGCATCATCAGTGGACCTGTTGTGGCGGTATGCAAACTGTAGAGGGTCCAGTGAGTCGGGTAGTGCAGAGCAGATGAAGTCCCTGACCAGCTTCTCGAAGCATTTGCTTACGATGGGGGTCAGGGCTACAGGTCGCCAGTCGTTCAATGAGGAGATGGTGGAGGATTTGGGTACAGGGACGATGGTGGCCATTTTGAAGCAGGCTGGGACTACAGACAGAGAGAGGGAAAGGTTGAAGATGTGCGTGAACACTCCAGCCAGCTGAGCCGCGCATGACCTGAGGACGCGGCCGGGAATCCCGTCCGGACCAGTAGCTTTGCGTGCGTTCACCTTCCTGAAGCACTTCCGCACATCCTCCTCAGACACAGTGTGCGCACTGACGTCATCCGCGGTGCGCACACTGTCCGGTCTCATGGTGTTCGCTGTGTCGAATCTAGCGTAGAATACGTTTAGATCCTCACACAGAGAGGCCGTGGTCTGCGGTGTGCTGGTTTTCCCTCTAAAGTCTGTGATCGTGTTTAGTCCCTGCCACATACTCCGAGGGTTGTCAAACTGTTGTTCCACCCTGTCCCTGTACTCACGTTTGGCTGCTTTGATCGTCTTCCGGAGTTGGTAATGTGCGTGTTTGTAGTCTGATGTGTTCGCGGAGGCAAAGGCGGTGTTCCGTGCCGCGCGAACATCTCCGTTAATCCAGGGTTTTTGATTTGGGAAGGATTTGACTGTTCTGGATGGGACGACATCTTTGCTTTGGACTTTTGGAAGCTAGAGGCAAAGGGGAGAACATGCAAACTCCACATAGAAAGGCCTGAGCCAACCAGGTGACTGAAAACGTAAACACATTTTGTCTTTTTCAATATTTACCAAGATCACAACTTTCCTGAAGCACAATTTAGTAATTAAGTCAGCTAATCAGAGCCACAAAAAGGCTCATCGGGCTATAATTATCACAAGTATATATTATATTAAAACTAATTAAACTTAGTACTGAACAAATTACAGTTCTATGCATAGTTTCATTGTAAGCATTTCCCTATTATGTTAATTTAAAAAATGTAATCTGGGTGGCATTGTACTCTAATGACTTTATTCTTTACTTAATGGATGTTATATTATTTTACTCACTTTATTTAATCAGAAGATTTCAATTTGCAATACTAACTTTTATTGAATCTTGGGAGACAGAAATGCCGACTCTTCAGGAGGCACATACAAATTGCTATGCACTGTGGCAGTGCTCTCGCTTTTTGATTTGTGTTCATAAGTTCTGCATGAACTTGAACTCTGGGCTTGTCCTTTAGTTGATCACTGCTGGGTTCATATTGACCTACTGGGACCACTGCTGGCTTCTGAGATGCTTTCTGTGACCATTCTCAGTCAGTTGTCATCTTAAAGGTGACTTTGGTGTGTCTAGATGGCAAAAGGAGGTCAATAAGACAGGATCAGTCTGCTGTCAGAAGCTATTGGGATTGAATGGGGTCAAGTTGGAGATTGCGTGCAATCTGTTTGTGATAATACAGTGATTAATTGTGATCAATTTTTGATAATCTGTTGTCTTATATTACAAATTGATCACTGTCTAGAAACACAACAATCCACATTAAATACTTACATTCAGAGTCCAGACAGAACCTCTTAAAGCTGAGACAGAAATCTAGGAATCTAGGAATCATGATGCTAATTTAGAAGCAAAATGACATAGGTGCTCTGCAAATTTGCATTTATATAAGAGTATAGCCTGAGTACAACCAGCTGGCAACCGGTTGAGTCAAGTTTCCTATTGTAAAGAGACACAGATGCGTTGCCTTCACTGGAGCACAATGATTGCGATGTGTTGCCAATCTTCCTGAGAGTAATTGCAGTCAGTCCTTATTGGCCCACAGCTGTTTTGTGACAGACTCCCACCAGGCAACCTATGCATTTTCTTGCAATTAGAAGTGGTCACCCAGAAGTAGCATGTGTTGCCCTCTCAACCTCTGAGCAACCAGTTGGATGATGCTACTACATGCCGAACACAATAAAAGTCAATGCAGTCCATCAGGCAACAAGAAATCTTTCCTAGTCTCAAGTATGTTGCTGTCCTATGTTTATGAGATAAAGGTTGGGGTCATCAATACAGTTTGCAAACATTTCCAAGGCTTAATTTATTACCTGTTAAATTTCCCCGTTTCTTGTCCCTGATGTAAATGTCCATAGCGTTGTGCAGTCTAGAGTTTGGTGGTCTGGACTTTTGTTGTATAATGCTCTGTTGAACATCGGAATGAGTCTGTTTTAAAAGAAAATCTGATCTAATAAGGTCAAAATAACTTTCAGTTGCTTTGCTGAGCTACTGCCAGAGTTTTGATTATTACTCTGCAGTGTAGGTTATTACAGACTGAGCAGGATATCAGGTCTGAGCTTTCCTCCATGCACATCTGCGTTTTTCTGCACTGAAAGTTCGCTATGTGACCTGTGTTCCCTTCCTTTCACAGTAATAACATCAGGGCTCCGGACACAGAGAACACCACATTGCGTGACAGAAAAGCACCTGGAATTACTTCACAGTAACACTGAGCTTTTACTGGAAATTACACAGGCAGGCGGACACACACAGCTTTCACAGAGTGTAGCTGTCAGTGCACAACACCCACGGAACACCACGCTTTCAGGGGAAATTCATATGCACGCACACACACACACACTCACACACACTCACACGCACACGCACACTTAGCTTTCATGGTACATTATTGAAAACAGAGACACATACTGTCATGAGCAAATTTAAAAGTACAGACTGAGCTTTCACAATTAATTAGAAACTGCACACACTTTTTACCTCACACTGACTCAGGCAAAGCAAAGGAATCGTTTGGTATCATTAATGATAATTTTGTAATAAAACAGCCAGAGAAGATGGATATTTGCTTCATGCTCTGCACGCAAAACTTGCTAGTAGTGGCAAAGTGTTAGCTTCTGAATAAAATTCAGAGATTCTGATCAGTGTGCAGGTTAGCCTAGCCTAATACTTTGACTATTAAATTACACTTTGTTGTTTGGTGTGTTTAGCTTTTTTACTAACTTGTTAGACAGTTAAAAGAAACATACATCTTGTTAGTTAGCATTGAACACTTTAACAATCGTCTTTGTTTGAAGTTGTACATTAGTTGGGATTAGCCCGATTAGATCAGTTACAAAAATTCAGCATTTATAACCTTATTGTGGTTGCTTTGGTCAATAGCAGGTATTTTCCTGTCGTTTGCAAGACAGACAATATATTTTATTAATTATAGACATTAGCTTATTAACCAACAAGCAGAAGAAAACTTGAAAAAGGGCAATGGAAAGTGGAATTTGTGAATACGCACGTGGAAGGGCAACCTTGTCCTGAAACCAACAAATTTCACAAATGCAACTGTTACTTTAAAGATGCACAGTTTCCATTAAAACTATGGATAACTGCAGAAACCAGCTAGCTACCAAAGAAATCAACAAGAGGTTTTAAGTTGAACAGTAAAGATGTCTTTGTGACTAATTTCACCAGGCAACAAGTACCTCTGTGCCAGCCGGTCAGGCAAGGTCGCTAGCCGGTCCAATCCTGTGTTGTTGGAGCTTTAGCAATCAATTTCACAGCAGCCTCCAGCAACCACTTGTAAAAAGCAAATCATACTAATTACAGTTCAGGAAAGGAAAAAGCCTGAAAGCTTGATACCACATATTATCGGTTCATCAAACCCACAACAAAACACTCATTCTGCCAATGAACAAACATGGGGACAAACAGGAAATCATTGAAACTGAGAAATGTAAAAAGGAAAAGCAATTAATACATCCTAGAAAGGCTCTCGGATAAAAGTATATTTAAGAAGATTTCAGAGTTCACCGACTCTGCTGACCTGATTTTCATTAGGTACATCGTGCAATAGCTTCGGGGCTCTGACTGCAAATGCACTTTCAGTTTTCAGCAACACCCGAGGAAATGATAGACATCTGCCTGAGGCAAGAGGACATGAAGAGCCTTGAGATTCAACTTTAAGATCTTCACATCTAGTCTAAAGGATACTGGGAGCCAGTATGAGGAGGATAAAGCAGGTCACTTTTCTCGGTTACTTTTAGAAGGCTGGTACTGAGTTCTGTGCATGCTGGAGCCATGCTTTGGATTAATGCAATATTAAATTGCTAAAGTGTTTCAATTCAATGTTACAACCAGCAAAAAAATCCAACATGCACATCTTCTTGTTCAACGTGTGTACTTACCTCTTCACTAGAACCTGCTCAGTAAACAAAGGTTAAAATTCTTTATCTTACAATATTTGGACACCATTTCTTTGTGTCACTTCACCTTAAAGACAACACAAAGAAGGAAGAAGGGAGAGAGAGGGAAGAGAGGTGTGTCATGCGGGTGCTACATATAAAAATGCCCAGTAGGTCTAAATGTCATATATAACACCTCTAAAGATAAGAAACCTTACAAATATGCAAAAAGGTAATGGCTCCATGTAGTCCCAAAGCACTTGGGGGCATACGGGACCAAATGCCGCATCTATCGGGGACTATTTTCAGCGGTGGGTTAATCCACATTTGTTGCCTGTGTTTGTCACAGCAGGATAATGTATGCTATGTGGGTCTGATTGTTCATCATAATAAAGGAACAGTTCAGTGCAACAGTGTGGCTCAGCACAAAGAAACATGACGCACATGACTCGGAATGCACAAAACGTGGAAGTAGTGTATATTAATTTTTAGTTGGGTCTATACATGAGATTTATTGGCAGAAGAAAACATATATTTAAAATAAATCTAAAAGGAAATGCTGTACTTCTTTGTGTCTACGCTCCTTTATTCAGCTTTCAGCCTCTACAGGTCAGTCGGGTCACACACAAATACACACACATGCACACATACTTTTGTATGTACTTAAGATGCTGGAGATTTTACTCACTCACCCACATCGCTGGAGATTTACAGGAATAAATATCCATTTTAGAGGAATTTGAAGCTAGAGGGCAGACAGGAGCGTGCATGTGTGTTCGTATATGCGTGTGTGCGTGATACAGGCGTTTTTAACGGCAGCTGGCTGAAATGAGCCCTGAAATTGAGTGCAGAGAGAGGGAAAGGAAGACTGAGAGTGTGTGTGAGAGAGAAGCAATGTGTAGAAGAATGAAGCTGAAGCGAGAGAGCGAGCTCAGCAGTCTTCTTCAGCATAACTGGAGGTTAAAAAAGACAGAATAAGAGGATGAGGAGACAGGGGTTATGGAGAATATTTATAAGTGAGATGATAAGGAGAAAGAGACAGATTCAGTTTGCATCGACTCTACATATCAGAAGTGGGCACCAATCCTGCTAATTTCCTGCACAGTATTTTAATTTTTAGACTCTATTGGAGTAGTTCTGCATGAGTCATATCTGAAATAGTTCATATTAAATTTACACTGGGCTTTGTTTCAGCTCCTCAGTTTAGCCTTTGAAAAAAGCAATTTTAGCTCCTCCCTTTATCCCAGCTTTTATCTGATTGGCTACCTTTTGCAAACAGAAGGTCTAAACAACAGGTGGGTGGGGCCTCTTGGGTGCTTTGGCTCACTCTGAGAGCGAGTGAAACTGAGCTCACAAAGATTGCGTAGTGAACATTAACCAGTGCAACAGATGAGATGAGAACCAAATGAGAAAATATTGAGAAGCTTATGAGGTTGACTTTAAAGAGGTTTGCAGATTCTAATATGAAGCCTTAGCGGGTCAATGAAGCAGGTTTTCTTGTGAACACAGATTAAGAACTGTGAACATGCATAAGGCACTGGAGGGTTCAATGATGCCAGCTGAATTGCCAGAATAAAATGCTGACAAAACGAAAACACAGACAGAAGCAAAAGTACATTTTCATATTTATACATATATACATTTTCACAGCATTTTTAGATGTGTGTGTATATTTAGAGCCAAGCTGGGAGAGCCATTATCCCACTGTACAGATGCTGCAATAGCTACCTCTATAGCACAGCAAGGGGCACTCACAAGATAGTCTTCAATGAAAAGGAGTGAATATGCTAAATGACTAAAAACAAACCCCCCAAAAAACTCTTTTTTGCAAATACAGTGTTAATGGGTGTGAAGTGAAATAAAACAGCACCAAATCCTTTAGTTTCTCTTACAAGGAACCAGACATTACACATAAAGGTGTGCATTTGGTTGTTAATGATGGATTTATGACAGAGTACACTCCCTTTGTGCTCCTTTCCAAACCAAAACTATTAGAAGACATTGGAAGTTAAACCTCAGCAGACACTTAGATGTGTGTGTGTGTCTGAGTGTGTGTGTGTGTGTGTGTGTGTGTGTGTGTGTGTGTGTGTGTGTGTAAGAAGATAGATTTAGGTGGGGGGGGGTTAGTCATTGGTGAGGCCTCCACACTGGAAGTAGCCAGGTGAGGTGGCTTATGCTGCACTCAACAGGAATAAACAGTCTAATGGATAGTGACCCACTGAAAACTCAAAGATCTTAATGAGAACGTCAGCACTCACAGGTGCACATACAGGCCAAAATGACCAGGATGCCCACTAGGACGCCTCCTGAGGGCGACTCTTTGGAATGGCTCAGTGTCCACCCTGCAGGGGCTGGAGGAGGTGGCTGGAGAGAGAGAGGTCTGGGCCTCTCTGTTAGGCTATTAATGGTTGTAATAGTGGATGTCCTACATATATAAGCGTATGGATCAATGGTCAGATTCACCCCCTTCCCCCTCTCCTCCACCCCAATTTGATTTAATTTAATTGTGTGTGACATGCATGGATATATTTTATGATTTATGCGCACATTAATAGGCCTATTCTTAGGAGTCCCCTGGGATGATTGGTTTGGGTTTCAGTGATGAGGTAAATTGATTTTTAGAATGTTAGCAGCCATATTTTGCTTTGCTGCGAGTGAGTTTTATGTTGTCTGCATCCATTATCCATAACCACTTATCCTTTGGAGTGTCAAAGCAGAGGGGAGGTTAGAGCTGACCCTTCCATAGAAAAGTGTTTCCTCTCCATGTGGGCTTCACAGTCTCTTATCTGTTACATGTCCTGCGTGCAGCTGGCCTTGTACACACTTGTGCATCAGAGCTATTGGTAAAAAAATTTCCTATTTTGTTTTGTGTTCCTATAACCTCTTCACCTACTCACAACACCACAGCACTTTTTATCAGTTGTGAGTCACGTTGTGAGTTTCCCTGATGAATCTGAAGGAGGCTGAATAAAAGTTATTTCAAAATGAAGGAAAAAAAATCAAATGTACAGTGCTTGTATGAAAATAAGTTTTCACACGGGATGCAGCACCTGTTCTGTCATTCTCAGAAAACAGTTATTTTCCATAGTTTGTCCTGCACAATAACAAGCTGTTGCCGTTACTGAGCATAACCCAAAGTCATCACTGCGTTCAATTTGGGAGCTTTTGCAGGCGCTGTGGTCAAAGTCAGATAAATCTGCATTGTGTGACCTCCATAGTGAATAAAAACAAGAGGGAAGCAAAATGGAAGAAAATTGATAAAGTAATTAATGGATACAAGTTTGCATCAAAGTCTGTCACGGTCCGCTGTGACAGACCGTGTGGAGAGTGCGTGGAGGACTCAGGTGCAGACACGAGTGACACGGGAGTAAACTTTAAACAAAAGCGAGCCTTTTATTGTGGCTGGTAACGCAAGAGAAACAAACAAGAATAAGGGCAGCTCAAAAGCAATAACTAAACAGAAACCTAAACTGGGAATGAACTAAGGTAAGGCTATGACTTAGAATACAACAGACCGGGCATGGAAACATGGAGGGTGGGAACACAGACGACGCGACACAGACTGTAAGAAACACAGAGACTAAATACACATGAGGGATGATCAGGGGAAGTGGCCACACATGGGAACGCAGCTGATATACATGAACTTAACGACAGGACAGGAGGAGTGAAACTGAATACACTGACAGTGAATGCAGGCCTTCAAAGTAAAACAGGAAACATGGGACATGAACCGGGGAGACGTAGTACAGGGGGAGGTGACAGACGCGACAGCATGAACTTGACAATACAAGACACACAGACATAAACACACGAAGGGCAAGGGAGGCTTGATACAAGGGTAACATAACTACAAAAGGACTGGACTATCTTAAAGAACCTAAACAATCAATAAACATCAAAATAGACTAAACACAAAACACTGGGTCGCACGACCCAGGACCATGACACCACCCCCCCCACCAAGGGCTGGCTCCAGACAGCCCCAAACCAAAAGAAACGGACCACCGAGCCCGGGCGGGCGGCGGGGGACCAGGACGGAGGGACCAGAACAAGAAAAAAAAACAGCCAACAGAAAACACTGGAGCACGTGACATAGTCCAGACATAATTCAGGGGGTCGGCCCGGAGGGCGGCAACATACCAGCCCACAGTTTATGAGTTCAGGCGGCCGACCCGGGGGTTGGCAACCCAACAGGCCACGCCATCTCCCATCAGGAGGCCGTCCATGTGAGAGGCAGTGGCGGTGCAGTTCGGGAGGCCGACCCGGAGCCCGCGGGCACAAGAGTTCAAGGGTCATACGGTCGGGGGGCCGACCAGGCGGGCGCCACAGGTGACAGAGCCGGTCAGGAGGCCAGCCGTGCGGAAGGCAACGGCGGCGGCGAAGGGGACGGCGGAACAGCTCAGGGGGCCGGCCGCGCGGAAGGCAGCGGTGGCCCTCCAGTGTCAGGTGTACTGGCCGAGGCCCGGTGGGCACAGGACCAGTCGAGGCAGGACTAGGCGGTGGCGTGGCAGCCACAGGCGACGGAGCCGGACCAGGCGACGGCGAAGCAGGAGCTGAGGCAGAGGCTGGACCAGGCGTAGCAGAAGCAGAAGGTGGCTGGATGGGCGGCTCGGGCCCCCCAGCAGACGTGGCATGGTGCTGGACGGGCGGCTCGGGCCCTCCAGCTGACGTGGCGTGAGGCTGAACGGGCTCCTCGGGCCCTCCAGCTGACGAGGCATGAGGCCGGATGGGCTCCTCGGGCCCTCCAGCTGATGAGGCATGAGGCCGGACGGGCTCCTCGGGCCCTCCAGCTGACGAAGCATGAGGCCGAACGGGCTCCTCGGGCCCTCCAGCTGACGAAGCATGAGGCCGAACGGGCTCCTCGGGCCCTCCAGCTGACGAAGCATGAGGCTGAACGGGCTCCTCGGGCCCTCCAGCTGACGTGGCGTGAGGCTGGACGGGCTCCTCGGGCCCTCCAGCGGACGAGGCATGAGGCCATTGCGGCGGTGATGAGACCCTGGGGCCTATAATGGAAGCATCAGTTGGTGCAGGCGCCTGCAGAGCGTCAACCGCTCCCACCCGAGTGCCTAGGCTGGGTGCGGAGCTCAGCTGTGTACTGACTGGCATAACCTTGGGAACCAACCTGGGTGTAGGAACAAACCGGACGGCAGCCATTCCCACCTGAGGTGCAGATGCAGGATATGGCTGACCTACGGCTGCCCTGACCCCAGTGGTGAGAACTAGCTCAGGTGCTGGCTGGGTGACCCCTGCCTCTACCTGGAGATCAGACGCAGGTGAGAGGTCAGGCAACGCCACAGCCACCCTGGGAGTGAGCACAAAGTTCCAGATATTGACTTTGTCAGGTGCAAGCAGAGGAGCAACAACAGACAAAGACCTTAAAGTCTCTAAGCCCTTAACATAGTCCAAATTGTCCTTAGTTGCCCTTCTTGGGGAGCTAAACACATCTTCTGTCTTGGAGCATGATTCAAACAACATTTCAGACCTGAAATAAGTTGGCTCAGTGACACAAGTGATAGTTATACTGTCCCAGGAAGCATGATTCTTAAGGCCAAGACATGATTCATGAACCCACATAAAACAACCAGGACTATGTGCAGATGATTTTAACATAATAATTTGGCAGTCACATAGGAAATAACTACGCTTATTGGAGTCTAAGCCCCCCGTAGGCGAGACTGAGTTAAGGGGGGGTTCAGCCACACACACTAATCGGCTGTGGAAGGCTAGTGAGTGGAATGCACATGGACCTGGCTTTGCACAGAAAACATAGTGGACTGGCTCTGAGCCATCCGGCTGAATTGTCTTTAGATCGGCCAGTTCATTAACTGCTGTCAAAAGGTCCTGGCCCAGGGGTGCAGTTAAAGGGCTAGCTGGGTTGTAATGGCTTGCATGGCGCTCCCCCCCCCGACAGCCTTTGAAACATGAAATTCAGCCTTGTCATTGGATAATGCGGGAGCATAACTTAAACAATCCTTCAGTGTTATATTAACGGAAATTGCAATGTCATTCACAGACATAGGGGAACCTGGCAGACCCATAATAATCGTCCCGGCCCGATGGACTGGTGTAGAAAAGCAGTCGCTGATGTCGGGCTCCAAAGCACTCCCTCTGGTCAAACCATCAGCAGAGTGAGGAACATGGGGACCGATCAGCACAGGATCATAACAGACATTTTTATGATCAACACTGGACATTTCTTCTTTCGCTGGTCTAGTTATATAAACAGAACATTTGTTATTTGACTCGGGAACAAGGAAAACTGACTCGGAAAGGGGGGTGCTAGCCAAAGGCAATACAGTCTTACTACTGGTCAGATCAGAAGCTTTCTCACTTGATTTGCGGTTAACAGACAGCAGGGGCTGAGACACGGTCTTAAATAAGGCCCCAAATGCCCTAGCGGTCTTAAAAGAAGCCCTCTCAGTGGAAGATGGAGGTTCTGGGTGTGCAGAATCATTAGTACATCCTTTTTCGCTAATGTCCCCCTCATCCTGCTCATACGTAATACCAGGGTTTAACAGTACATCACTTGGTTTAATTCTCAGGACTGAAGAGTCTATGGTCGGTTTGGCAGTGTCGGTTTCACAGTTCGGTGATGGCAGTGTGTCTTCCCCAAGAATAGCGTGCCCAACACCAGAAAGTTTAGCTTTGTTGTCAAAACACAACGTGGGCACAGGATTAACACCTTCAACATTAGCAGTCAGAGGCATGGAAAAGGCAGCTTCTTCACTGGCCCCCGAGAAAACAGACCGTGATGAGGTGCATGGGGGGGTGACAGAGTTAACAGTACAGGTAAATTGTGTCTCCATCTCCGAGACCTTAATTGTCTTTCCAAAGCCCTCGCCCTCACTACATCCAGGGCGTTTCAGTGGCAACAGAACGTTATCACTAGCCTCTGAGTGCCGTGTAGAGCGACGCCGACGCCGCTTCCTCCTCGGAGCGGCCGCGAGCGCGGCAGCGTTAACTGTTGGGATCGAGTCTTCCTCCTCTGCCCACATCCTCGCCAGACAAGCGGCCGGAGACGTGAAGTCCTCGCGAGGGGGTGACGGTGAGCGGCCGGTCTGAAGCAGGGCGATAGGTGGGAGCTCCTCCTCGGGAATGAGCCAAGGCTTCCAACGGAGCTCCTCCTCCCGATAAGCCCGCAACACCTGCTGACGCTCATCGTCACCAAAATCTATGGCCTCCATCGCCTCCGTGTGCTGGTCAGTGCAGCTTGACTGTGGCGGAAACGAGGAAGCCGATCCACGGTGAGGCGATGGCTGAGTGGAAGTGGACCTCAGCGTTCCACCTCTCACAGCCTCTGGCTCATGAGGCAGCGGCGATGACACCCGTCCACGGGACGGAGGTGTGGGTGCTGAGGCGGCATTCAGGACCCTCTGGGCCAGCGCACGGGCACGAAGCTCCTCCTTAAGGGGGCCCAGGGAGTCAAACGCCTCGACGAGGTGGGGGAGCTGTCGCAACCGTGGCTCCCGCAACAAAACGGCGTCCACGGCCGCCAATCCCGTGGAAACCACACTTGGATCCGCGCATCCGATGATGCGATCCATAATGCGGCAGAGCCGGTTCAGCTCCTCCCCTACCTCCTCTGAAATGTCCGCTGAGTCCGACATGGTCGCGTCGTACTGTCACGGTCCGCTGTGACAGACCGTGTGGAGAGTGCGTGGAGGACTCAGGTGCAGACACGAGTGACACGGGAGTAAACTTTAAACAAAAGCGAGCCTTTTATTGTGGCTGGTAACGCAAGAGAAACAAACAAGAATAAGGGCAGCTCAAAAGCAATAACTAAACAGAAACCTAAACTGGGAATGAACTAAGGTAAGGCTATGACTTAGAATACAACAGACCGGGCATGGAAACATGGAGGGTGGGAACACAGACGACGCGACACAGACTGTAAGAAACACAGAGACTAAATACACATGAGGGATGATCAGGGGAAGTGGCCACACATGGGAACGCAGCTGATATACATGAACTTAACGACAGGACAGGAGGAGTGAAACTGAATACACTGACAGTGAATGCAGGCCTTCAAAGTAAAACAGGAAACATGGGACATGAACCGGGGAGACGTAGTACAGGGGGAGGTGACAGACGCGACAGCATGAACTTGACAATACAAGACACACAGACATAAACACACGAAGGGCAAGGGAGGCTTGATACAAGGGTAACATAACTACAAAAGGACTGGACTACCTTAAAGAACCTAAACAATCAATAAACATCAAAATAGACTAAACACAAAACACTGGGTCGCACGACCCAGGACCATGACAAAGTCACAGGAGGAAAAACCCATTCTTGGAAGAATTTGAGTACATCATGTCTGACTGGTAGCAGTCGCTTTGCTTATTGATGGTCAGCACTGTGTCTAAACACAGCTTCCATTTGGTGTGTGCTTCATAAGCTTTACAGATCTGTTAAAGCTGTTGAGAAAAAAGAAGGAAAAAGACAGACGTGATTCGAACTCCACCTATATTGCTCTGACCTCAGTGTTCCCTCGAACAGTACACTGAGCGTTGTTTTTATGATGCACTAAGTTTAACAGTTAATTACCAAAAAGCTCAGTTTTACCTGATGTACTTTTTTTAGACTTCAAACATGACCAAAGCTTTTATACTTGCAGGGCGCTGGTACGTCTGCATTGCACTGCTGTTGTGACTCAAACTGAGTATCAGATAGGGTCTATTTTTTATTTTAAGGCACCTTGTGAAGCTAATATTTATTTGTAAATTGAGTATTTTAGGGTTTTAAACTGTTGAAGAAAATAATGAAAATTCTGCTGTTCAAATAAACGCAGTTTTTATTTTTATAATTCATAAGTCAGAGAACAGTTAAGTGGTTAAATTGCTGCTTTGGTTGTTTGTTGTGTTTTGTTGACAGAAAATAAGCTTTTTAAAGAATACCAAGTCACTAGAAGGGTAGCTGGTAACCTGTCGGATCCTGTAACAGGGTAAAACAATAAATGCTGAAGCAGATGAAATCTAAATCCTCGGTTTCTGAATAGCATCTTAAGTGTAGCACACTCTGTTTTGCCTCTGTGCTGCATGTATGAGTTATAATACTCCAGTGCATTGTCTTTTGAAATAATCCATATATGCAATACAGAGACGCAAAGGTCTGATATCTTGGGTGTAGAATCCTCAGAGCTGAAAACAAACTCCCCTAAAGATCATCCAGGCAGCAGAAACAATATAAATGCAGAGCAGCTTGTAGGAAATGGACAGAGGCTCTTTGTGTGTGTGTTTGTGTATGCGTGTGTGCGTGCACAGGTATCATCTGTCGCAGGACAGACTGCAGTGTAATTTTCAGCACTTATTCAGATTGTTTTCCTGCTCTTCTTCTGTGGTGTCTGACTCTATTATTTAGCCCACCCGTCTATTTTCAGCAGAGAGTGACGCTTTACTGCGCAGCGTCGGCTCAGTTTTTTTGGCTGGGTCACCGAGCGGGAACAAATCCGCCCTTCACACCCTGAAATCTCATCTCACAGAGTCAAGAGGAGGTGTGTTAAAACTCCTCCGTTTTGCACTGTGCTTCTTTTTCCCCTCTGATCTTTCTTTTGCTTTCCCTCTCAGTCTTGTTTTTCCTTCTCCGTTTCTTGCTTCTTCCCTTCTTCTCCTTTCATCCTCTCCCTTTTCTTTATCTTCTGTATTTTCTTACTACCTTCTACCATCTTGAATTTTCTTTTCCCATTTTCATATTATTGCATCTGTATTACTTCTTCTTCTTCTTTTATTTCACTATCCTTGTTTTCATTCCCCCTTTTTTCTACAGCATTTCCTCCATTTTCTCCTTGATTGTCTGTCTTTCTCTTGCTTCCCTCTTTCATTTCATTGCACCATAAAGTGTGAAATGTGCGCTTGCAAAGTCAGTGAAGCTTTATTGACAAGTGTGGATGGACAAAAGCATTTAAAGACTCTGTGGGGAGTCGCGACCTCTGACCGCGGGGATAAATTGGATTTCTCTCAGCTTATGACGGAGGAATGGCGAGGAGAGGAGTTGTGACATTTGATGGTATCAGTTTAGTTTCACATGAGTAGCTTTCAGTTAGGAGTTGTTGAGAGATGACATCTTTCCATAATTACCCTTCACACACAGGTACAGTATATAGGTCACTGCACTTTTATTGTTGAAGTGGTGATATGAACACACCATCCATCTAAACTGTGAGTGTGTGTGTTTGTCTAGGTGTGCGTGAGTGTGTGTGTGTGTGCGCGTGCTTATCTTTGCAAGGAATAATTCGAGTTTTAGAGGCATCTGTAGAACATTTTGGATGATCCTCTCTTCAGGACCGACAGTCAAATGGCTGCTCAATAGTTAAGACTTGGTTTTATCGTTAAGTAATGGCTGGGTTATGGACTCCCAGATAGCTGGTCTGAAATCAAATGTGTTTAATGTCCTTCCGATGACAGACAGAGTGGGAAACTGTTTCTGACAGTTTCTGCAGGGAGACACTGAGACTGTTGTTTGGTTTCACACAGACCATAAATCCTCTTTTAGAAGTGGGTTAGCGGTACGATTAAGGTTGGGCTAACCTCTTAACATCCACTTAGATATAGGGGTAAGGTGACATTTTCACCTCATGTTGAACCAGCAGTTTCATAAACTTTTCAAATAAAGCCTCTTACATGCATTTTGGTTTTACAGTTCTTTTTTGCCACACAGGTAAAGGTTCAGGGAGTAGATATGGACCCAGTTCTAATGCCACTGCTCATTCCACACAGCCAAACACTTGGAGGATGTTAAGTGGTTAAACCATAGACTGAAAAGATAGATGTACCTTAGAAGTGTGGCTCTTTAGTTCCCTTGGTCTGTAACCTCTTTCCTGATGAGTTCTAGGTCTCAAATGGTAGTTTCAGGGCTTTCTAATACCAGCTGAGGCTCTTTAACCTCATGAGTTAAAATGAGTGTTAGACTTAAAACCTTTTTTGGTGGAGATCGTGAGTGAATTTTGTTTTGAGTTCAAAACCACGTCTCAGAAACTTGATGATAATGTTCATTTTGTAAATCATGGTCCAAATTAGAATTAAACAATAAACTAATAAAACATGGTATGCTTTAATATGGGGTGGGATAGTTGTACAGGTTAGCACTGTTGAATTAGAGCAAGAGGTCCTGGACTTAAATCCAGTCTGGGCCTTTCTCTGTGGAGTTAGCGTGTTGTCTAAATGCTTGCTTGGGATCACAGTGGAAGACATGCCGCTCCTTTTTAAGGCATACCATCTCGTTTCGGTTAGATTAATTGGTAATCCTAAATTAGTCATTGGTGTGATTGTGATTGTGAATGGTTGCAGGTCTGAGGGTGGACCCTACCTGAATATGCTATATTCACCCACAATCATTATACTGTAGGTACAACACATACTCTACCTCCAGTGAGGTCTAAGTCATGTGATGACCCCAAACTCTAGTCCAGCCCTAGCTCCAACTCTAAGTTTTGGAGCAAACCAAAATGACTTTGTTGAACCAAAAATAATAATTGTTTGTGATACTTGTAAGTTTAATTGATTATTTTCTTTGTAACCTGATTGGCTATACTTGGGAGAACATAGGGTCATGCTATGATAACTTAGACCTCGCAGGTTAAAAATAATCCAGTATGGGTTATTTTGATAACACAGTGCTGTGTCAAATGAGAAGAAATACACAACTGGGTTATTTTGATGCACCACGGTGATTTTAACAATCAACCAAAACATTTTTAATCCATCTTAAGACTATTAATAACGATGCACAGCCCAATGTGTAGATCATACATTTTAAGCAGTGTAAAAGTTTGTAGACCATAACATTATTTCTGCAGCTTTGTCACATTTGAACAGCTAAGGTGTGCTTTACATCGGGGAGTATGTCATGGTTTCATTTTTTCCTGTCTTGGAGGCAGACACTGTAGGACAGGAAAATATGCTTTTCATTTCTAATGGTATACTTTGAGGACATATTATTTTCTTTTCAGTATTTAACTAACTGAAATTAGTGCAGAGATGAAAAACAGCTGATAGTTGATGGATATACATAGTTTGTGTGTATGTATAAGCACCTACAGCATGCCTTGAAAAAGGTCCAGAACATATAGTAAAGTCACTTATCCATGCACAGATTCTGGTGTAGCCACTTAAAAACTGCTATTCTGAGCACCATTTGAATATGTTTGCTTTTCATTATTTTTATAGATACAGATAGATAGAAGACTGAATACAAAACAACCTGACTTCATAGTGTGATGGATTCCACAAGGTGGAAGTTTTATCCATGTTGTGGTCATCAAAAAACATCTTTTCTTCACACTAATTCTCCATATATCCTACTCTACTGCCTCTCAAGACACTGGGTTTGAGTCGAGGAATAGTGGAGGCCACTGAAATCTACAAATAATGTCCTGTTGGTGAGACAAGTTTGAGACTTTAGGTTTCTTTTTGACATGATGCCTTATAATTAGAAGATGGTAAATTATGGGACCCAAATGGTCACCAACAATACTCAAATGGACTTTGGAATTCAAACCATAATTGGTTGTCAATAAGGGGCCAAAAGTGTGTACAAACAACTTTCCCAGCACTGTCCATGCCCATGATTTCATGCTGCTCACGCCAAATTCTGAGGCTACCATCTGTATCTATGTATTCCCAGTTTTTGGTGAGCCTGTACACACTGCAGATTAAAAATTGTTTTCTTGGATGAAAAGTGAAGTGGAAGCTTGCGCCTCAAGAAAAAGCTTCAAGAAAACTTTTGTATTCTACTGGTCATTACAGTTGTGCATATCTGAGATACCCTAACCTTTCCGTTTATTCCGGTGAGTCTAGGTACTCACCTTGCATGAATAAGCAGGTCTAAAGGTCAACCTGATAAATTGCTTTTTAATAAATAACACCATGTCCACAACCTTGGACTCAGGTTTGACGTCAAATAATTGTTGCTGTCCAAATGGTTTGCCTGAAAGTATCGTTATTGCGCAGGGTGGCTATTTTTGTCTAAGAATTATATAGAGACTTTGAACTTCCTGTTAAGTTACGGCATTGACTTTGGGACTCTCAATGACATGAGTTTAAACCTCACAGGCGGTCACCTCATTATCCATTGAACTGGCCTTGTGACATAGAGCAATTGTCCTTTATTTTATTGCCTATCACAGCTGTTACTGGAGATTTTACTGAGATACATTAAAAGTATGAAGGGAGTTGGGAAAGGGAGGATGGAGCTGTTCAGAAAGTGTGCCTGAAACCTTGATAGTGACATGTAGAAACAGCAGCAATTATTTGACTGAATAAATCCGCAGAGGCACAGCAATATTCTGTGGTTGGTCAATTTGAATGTTAATCATAAGTACAGGTAGGCAGCCTGGAACAAATGGAGTGGTCTTCATGCTGACAGGTGAAAGTCTGAAGAGAAGAGATTAAACTGCTTCACTGCACTTGTCTAAGAGATTTAAGAAAATGACTAAAAATGAATGTTCCAGAACATGCCGTTCATTTTATTTGTATTTTTTAAAAACTTTACTTTTTGCTCAAAAAAGAAAACTTAGACATAATACGGAATATTTAAACCTCTCAAATGAGTTTCAGATAATACTGAATACTGTCAGTGACCAAGAATCTGAACAAGTAGATAGTAAAATGTGAGTAACCTGCACATCCAGAGGAGAGCAGTCATTCTTGATTTCATTCTCATCTTCATTTACTTTTCTTATAATCTGCAAGGTAACATATTTTCATACTGATCTGAGCATTTCATACTTGTACCACACAGAGCAAGAGTTACTGGTTTCCATTTCCATACCTCTCGAGATTGGATGTGTAGTAGATTTGTGGTTCAAAGATTTGCCACGTTCGATAAGGAGGAGATATTAATAATACAGGTGGAAATAACACTCATGGCATCTTTTTGAAGGGTGTCAGACTGAATGATTGTTTTCTTTGTTCCCTGATTGCCAAGACTGAGAAGAACGATTTAATAAAAACAAAAATGACAAATTTCCATTGCCTAGGGCTAGACTTGAGGTCTTTGTTAGCAATGACATAGACCTCAGAGGTTTAAGAAATACCCAGCTGCCAGTCAAAATGCTACAGACGTACAGACTTTGAAAAATGAACTGAATCTTAAGAAACCTCTACATGGCATTAGCAGCTGTCCCACCTTTGCTTTGATTATATTCATACAGTATAAAGGGTAGATTTCTGCTACAGTCAAGCAGTAGTTGTAATAGAAGGTTCAACATGAACAGTCAGCATGAACTCTTTGGTAATGGTACGTGAATCAGTGTTAATGGCCAAGAGTAAATCATCATTACAGTGGGATGCAAAAGTTTGGGCAACTTTGTTAATAGTCATTATTTCCCTGTATAAATCGTTGGTTGTTACAATAAAAAATGTCAGTTAAATATATCATATAGCAGACACACACAGTGATATTTGAGAAGTGAAATTAAGTTTATTGGATTTACAGAAAGTGTGCAATAATTAATTAAACAAAATCAGGCAGGTGCATAAATTTGGGCACTGTTGTCATTTTATTGATTCCAAAACCTTTGAACTAATTATTGGAACTCAAATCGGCTTGGTAAGCTCAGTGACCCCTGACCTACATACACAGGTGAATCCAATAATGAGAAAGAGTATTTAAGGGGGTCAGTTTCCCTCCTCATTTAATTTACTCTGAAGAGTAGCAACATGGGGGTCTCAAAACAACTCTCAAATGACCTGAAGACAAAGATTGTTCACCATCATGGTTTAGGGGAAGGATACAGAAAGCTGTCTCAGAGATTTAAGCTGTCTGTTTCCACAGTTAGGAACATGTTGAGAAAATGGAAGACCACAGGCTCAGTTAGGTTAAGGCTCGAAGTGGCTGACCAAGAAAAATCTCGGATAGACAGAAGCGACGAATGGTGAGAACAGTTAGAGTCAACCCACAGACCAGCACCAAAGACCTACAACATCATCTTGCAGCAGATGGAGTCGCTGTGCATCGTTCAACCATTCGGCGCACTTTACACAAGGAGATGCTGTATGTGAGAGTGATGCAGAGGAAGCCTTTTCTCCGCCCACAGCACAAACGGAGCTGCTTGAGGTTTGCTAAATGACATTTGGACAAGCCAGCTTCAATCTGGAATAAGTTGCTGTGGACTGATGAAACTAAAACTGAGCTATTTGGGCATAACAAAGGACATTATGCATGGAGGAAAAAGAGCACAGCATTCCAAGAAAAACACCTGCTACCTACAGTAAAATATGGTGGTGGTTCCATGATGCTGTGGGGCTGTGTGGCCAGTGCAGGGACTGGGAATCTTTTCAAAGTTGAGGGACACATAGATTCCACTCAGTATCAGCAGATTCTGGAGACCAATGTCCAGGAATCAGTGACAAAGCTGAAGCTGCGGCGGGGCTGGATCTTTCAACAAGACAACGACCCAAAACACTGCTCAAAATCCACTAAGGCATTCATGCAGAGGAACAAGTACAACATTCTGCAATGGCCATCTCAGTCCCCAGACCTGAATATTATTGAAAATCTGTGGTGTGAGTTAAAGAGAGCTGTCCATGCTCAGAAGCCATCAAACCTGAATGAACTAGAGATGTTTTGTAAAGAGGAATGGTCCAAAATACCATCAACCACAATCCCGACTCTCATTGGAACCTACAGGAAGCGTTTAGAGGCTGTGATTTCTGCAAAAGGCAGATCTACTAAATATTGATTTCATTTCTTTTTTTGTAGTGCCCAAATTTATGCACCTGCCTGATTTTGTTTTAAAAATTATTGCACACTTTCTGTAAATCCAATAAACTTCATTTCACTTCTCAAATATCACTGTGTGTGTGTCGTATGATATATCTAATAGGGGTGCAACGATACAAAAAATTCACGGTTCGATTCGGCTGATACTTTGGTGTCACGGTTCGGTATTTTTTCGATACAAAAAAAAGTTCATGCCTTTTTAATTTGTCATTTATTAAAATTATAAATATATATTTTAACTCAAAAGTACCCTTTTTAAATTTAATGTTGCTGAAACAACAAAATAAAAAATAAAAAATCTATCTGATTGAGAAATCACTCATCTTTGGAAAAGAGTGTTTATTGCAGAGAAATGGTTCATATTCATAAGAATTCAATTCATTCATTCATTCATAACACATTCATAAGAATTCAGATTTGTTTTCATCTTCTGAGAACTGAACTGAACATTGTGAGAAGAGTAGGAACTTTAAAGCAGAGGCGGAGGCAGACATTTGAAACACCCGGGGCTTAGCCCTAAAGGGTAGTATGAATGTGGGATTTTTTTTATTTTTTCTTTGGGGGGGGGGGTAGAAATGACTGAAAGATTAATTGGCTCTGTTTTGAGTTTTGTTCAAAAAAGAATGACTTCATATAGGGAAAAATATATATCACATGTGCAGGACACCTTAAACTAGTTTTTTAATTAAGCAGCAAGGCAGAACAAAGTCGGGGCTGTATCAAGACACGAGGACTAAACCCCAATTCAACCAGACCCAGAACTGATCCTGAATTAAAACAGGACTACAACAGTTCAATATCAGGACTACTTGGGATTTAACCAAGACAGAACCACAATCAGAACTAGATGATAGTAGCACTAAAAATCATCATAGACCTGCACTACACTTGTTTTTTTTAATTCTACCAAAGTACAATATTTAGATTGAGAAAAGTTTATATAATTATTTAGCCTTGTTGTGCAAACAAGCCTGCAAAACTTAATAAATGTAGTATTTGAAAAATAGCAAACCTAAAAAGAAACACTAGGTACGAGATACATAAGTACCTATGATACCATGATACTTTTGGTAAACAACCATTTGACTAACATGTGTGTCTCACCTGCTCTTGTTCCACCTCTGTTCTGTCCTCATTCTCCATCTCCCTCTCTGCTCCTCTCTCTCCCTCTCTCTCCCTCTTTGTGCTGACAATCATCAAATATACAGTTGAAACCAGATATTTACATACTCTTCAGATCAAAACACAAACACTTTTTTAATTGTAACATCAAATCAGACTAAATTTTTTTTTTAGATTAATAAATATAAAAAACATATTTGTTAACTTTAAGAGTAAAGAGAGAAACTATCTGTATTTCTTAATTGCAAATGGCACCAAATTGTATTCAAACTGAGCCACACTTATGGAGCTCCATAGTTCTTTTCCTGGTCTTTTGGTTGACATCTCTTGATGTTCCCATGTTACAGAAACAGGCTCTGTGTTTTGCCTTATATGCATCCACAGTTGTGCTACCAATTTACTCACATGGACTCTACTAACCTATCAGAAGCTTCTTCAGCTCAGAATGGAATCGTCTGGAGTTTTCTTATTAATTAACAATAAACTTAGTGTACATGTACTCCTAAATTTGATGAAAGTGATAAAAATAGACAGATCCCTCTCTCTTTATTCTGACATTTAACTAATTCAAAAGATATTTCAATATTTATCTAAAACAAAAGTTTACTCTAAATTGATGTTGTACAGTAAAAATATTTTATGTTTTCTCCCTAAAGTGTATGTAAATATCTGGTTACAAATGTGAATATCCTGCTGTGTACTGAAATTCCTCTTGTTTTGCATAGAAATATACTGAACAACATACAAAGCATAATATATAAAATAACATTTACCTGAGTTTTTTCTTTGAAAGAAGCCTCTAATGTCCATTCTTATATTTCAGTAGGCTACATAACTGAAACCGATTTAGTCGGGGAGGGTACGAACTGAAAATATGAAATAAACACACGTAAGCTAAGACTCTCTAAAAAAAATAGCATTTGTTTGGCTTTTCATTTCGCCATTTGTTGATTCACTTGAAGAGCAAGTAACGTAATATTGGTCAAGTGATCAGTTTGATATCAATCTTTCGTGATGCACCGTCATATTTACATTATTTGTACGCTACGAATGATTTGCTTTGGTACCTGGTCAAACTTTAGCTCTCCTTAGTATGGCTGGCTCCGTTTCTCCAACAGCGCACTCACAGGCAGCAGCTGCCCCGCCCCCTCGCTCAGTTGCTTAGTGCCTGAGCTCGGATCATACCAATATCAGGGGGGATTCACGCACAGTCGTAAATTCCCATAGTATGCACTATGTGCTTCGAATATTGTGTGTACTTTTTGTTTTATACAGTTGTCAGCCAGGCATCTAACTATGAAAAAATTACACTCCAAAATACCCCGGGCTTCTGACAAAACAACCGGGGCTTAAGCCCAGTAAGCCACCCCCACGCTCCGCCCCTGCTTTAAAGGATCATTTTCACATAAAATTAATATACCATGTGTGTTTTAATGTCATGGCATTAAAACAGTGTTAACATTCAGATGACTGATATCTGTTTGATATCTGATTGATAACTAAGCTCTTCAGATGCTCTGCTGCTTTTTCTTCTTGGCTGAGATCTTCTTTACCACTCTTCTTCCTTCTTTTCTTCCTTTTTGTCTCTTCCACGTCTTTTCCGTTCCTTATCTGCTCATCTCATCTGTCCTTTGCTCTTTTTGTTGTTTTTTTTCTTTGCTCTGTCTCCTTTGCTCGCCTCCCGCACCTCCCCTCCACCTCCCCCCCGTCGTCCCCCATCCTTTTCCCTGCTTCTCCTTTCCTTTGCTTTCCCCTCCCTTCCCTGGATGAACTGTTAACAGAGCCCACGCCCACTCAGAATCTACCTTCCTTCACACCTCCTCCTCTTCCCCGCCCTTCTCCTGCTCCTTCTGGCACCCCTTTGACTTACTCCTCCTCCTCTGATCCCCCACCAGTGTCCCCCAGCCCAGGCGTTGCCCTCCCCTCTGCCCCCCGCGACCTGGTCCCTGTCCTAGTGTCCAGCCGATTTGTCCGACTCAGCTGGCGCCCCCCAGAGGAGACCGGAGGAGCTGTTCAAACCTACGGTGTTTATTACTCCCAGGATGGAATCGATAGGTAAGATAAGCCTGATTTTCTTTTTTCTTTATTTCTTTCTTTCTAAAAAATGTGTCTTTGTTTGCTCTGACACGGTCGGTGAATCTGCATTATTTTTGTAGTTAAAAGCACAACAGATAAACTGGCTGTATGCATGCGCAGGACTGCTTTGAAGTGAAGCACTGGAAAAAAAATTTAATCTTTACCCCTTTATGGAATAGAATAATATAGTCCTTTAGTGTCCTTGTGCATGTACAACAAAATTGTAGAAATGGAGGACCTATTGTTTCACTTCATCCAGAGGGAAGTGGTAATATGGACAATTACAGGAAAAAATTTCATTTTATTAAAAATTTGACAGGTGCCCGCAGTAGGCCATCAGTAACAACGATTAACAATAATTAAAAAAAAAAAAATAAGCAGCTTTTTAAAGTTGTGTTTAAATGTTTGTCACATAAGTGCCACCCCATGGGGATAAACAATTAAGACAACGGGAGGTTGGCTGTTATAGGGCCTTGGTGAGTAAATTCCCATAGACAACCATGTTAAAATGGCCAAATTTACAGAAGAAAAGGTTGAGAGAAAAGGTTCAAAGTCTGATTTTCAATAATTTTGGGTTACTTTCCCCTTTAAACCAACTGTAGTTGGTATTTTTTTATAACTCTGGATATGGTAAATTATTGCATTTGTCTCAGAATGTAGTTTTAATTGGCTCTCTGACCAATTACATCTTGTGCTGTGCCACTAATTGTAGTAACAGACTGTATTACCGTATTTTTCGGACCATAAGGCGCACAGGATTATAAGGCGCACTGTTGACAAACAGGTCGGTTTTCATACATAAGGCGCACCGGATAATAAAGAACGTTAAACGAAACAAAACAGCCAGATAAGTCAAACTTTACTCAACTCATTCCTCTTGCGTCCTCTACTTACGTATCATTGATTCATTAATGTTGAATTCTCTGGTAGCTGCTCTATAAACACTGGAACAACAGTATATGTTGTTCCAGCTATGTAACTTTGCACTGTCCACTTTCTGCTGTAACAAAACAAATTTCCCATGTGTGGGATTAATAAAGTTTATCTTATCTTACATTAATAACTGCGATTGCATTTGTCAAAAAAAAAAACATCGGGAAAAAAGTTAACGTTCATTCTCCAGGTTCACTGTGTTATGCTTTGGTATGCTAACATAGCTGTGTCGCTAGCAATCACTAGTACAGCTGTCATGAATCGTTGTGCGGCAGGCAGGAATTGGACCTAAAATGCAGGACTCAGGCACGAGGTTTAAACACAAAGAACTCAGCTTTATTCGCTGGCAGGAGAAAGTCATACAAAGCAAACTAAACTAGAACCTCACAAACTAAACTCACAGTGAGACACAGGGAGATCCACACAGAATGCGGGACGACGCAACACTGACTCAGAGAAAGACAGGGTTTAAATACACTAGGAAGTAACGAGGGGAATGAGACACAGAAGGAGGGCACAGCTGGGAAAAATCAGGACTGACGAGACAAGCAAAGCAGGACACATTTACATAAGACACGGACCATCAAAGTAAAACAGGAAGTATCACACAGAGACGCAAACTTGACACAGTGGAGACAGCAACTAAGAAACACAGAGACATAAACCATAAGGCAGAGGACTCTAAGAACCGAAAGACACAGAGGGGAACTCAAACATGCAGACACAGACTACACAGAACAGAGGGGACACAGAGAAACATGAAGGGCAAGGGATCGAAACTAGAAACCATAGAATAACTCACACAAGTACAATAATACAAACATCACAAGGAACTAAAAACGCTGGGTCAGGAGACCCAGGACCGTGACAACAGCATTATATATCATCTAGCCTAACCTAACTTCAGTAACCCTACAAACATCACTGCAGTTTAGTTTTCTGTCTTCATTCATGTTGGAAGTGATAGCAGAGCTGTACGTTTTATTTTTTTCCAGCAGTCTCTTAGTCAGAACATGATATATCATGCTTAGGTAACTAGTGAAACCAGCAAGCTAACTTCCTGCTAACTTCCTGCTAACTTCTAATTTCGTTAAATTTTATAAATTCTGTTTTCATGGATGCCTGGATGTTAAACTTAATTGTTACACCTAGTAAAGCAGAAACACTGATCATTTTATTAAAGATGAAAGAATTTACACAGTGTTAGTTTGGGACATGATGCGGACGGAGTTTTGGACCCAGATTACTCTGAGCTGCGAGGCTCATGACTACGGTAGCCAAAACACTCAGACAATCCATTAAGCGGTACGGCTTCGTAGCTTAGCAAAGTACTACTGAAACATTTTTTGACAGATTTTTTAGCGCAGTGTACCACATAAAATCGGTTCGAGGTCAGTAAACACAGCCAGAATTCATAGATAAGGCGCACCAGATTATAAGGTGCACTGTCGATTTTTTGGGGGGGAGAAAATTAAAGGATTTTAAGTGCGCCTTATAGTGCAGAAAATACGGTAATAGTAAATGTCTACGAAGGCTGCCAACAGCACTTAACCCTCCTGCCTTCTTGGGACCTTTTTGTGCCACTGCTATGTGTTAAATGGCTGCCATTTCCACTGTGTTCAGTGGAATATAACCAAACTTGCCACAGGATAGTTTTTACCTGTCAATGTTAATATTCCAGTGTGAATTCCTTAAATCAGCCTAAAATGGCTGAGCAGCAGAAATCCCCACACCCATCACCCTGGGGACCATTTTCTGCCCATTGACTTCCATTATAAACGCTATTTTTCAACCCCAAATTATCATCATATGATTTTATTTTTTCTTCTTTTCTTGGTTGTCAATGAAGACTCAGGGCCTTGAAGTTTTAATTTTTAAATTGCAAAAAAAATGCAAAAAAAATAATGGCAGGTCAAAATGTATGTTGGTGCCAATCTTTGGTCCATCTAAAGGCCTACTTATAATGACAATCACATATTAC
This sequence comes from Rhamphochromis sp. 'chilingali', assembly GCF_963969265.1. Lineage (NCBI taxonomy): Eukaryota > Metazoa > Chordata > Actinopteri > Cichliformes > Cichlidae > Rhamphochromis > Rhamphochromis sp. 'chilingali'. The sequence goes on along the minus strand of NC_137930.1, from coordinate 38,345,841 downwards.
TTCAACTGGTTTTTTGTGGAAATATTTAGTTTCGTTTTTTGGTTTTTGGGGCTTATAACACAGGGCGCTCATGTAATAACACTGGGATTTGAAGGGTTAAAACAACGAAAATATAATTAAAACTTTACATGAATATTTCAGGGAGAAGTAGTTTTACAAGGTTGGCTAATTTAAAGTGGAATAAAATATGGATATATGGTCTTTTTATGGCGTGGCTGAGAATGGTCCCTAGGGTGATGGGTGTGAGTTTTTTAAAGGATGGCAGGAGGGTTAAACCTGGTCCTAACTAAGCCTGGTCATTTTTTTATCAGTGCTCATATAAATGAATTGTGTTGACTGTAATAGGGTAGAAGCAGCTAGGGAGAATCAATAGCAATTTAATCAATGTTCACATAGGAAAATAAGAAAATCAACAGCTATACAGACACTATGAGAAAACAATAAAAATCAACTGATTAATTGTTCTAATTAGAGAAACCTTCAATCATAAAGTGAAAAAAACATCTCTCAAGCAATGCTAATATTATAATATGTATTATCTCCTATCTCTCACACAACCATAAGGTCTCATTCAGCTCCTCTAGCTGAAAGACACCCAACTTTGGCTTTATAGTTACAAGCTCTATAGACACAGACACAATCCTGCACCTAACTAGACGTAGGATTTGGGGTTTGGGTGATAGTAGCAAGAAAAACAAGGTGGAAATCCTTGACGCAATTTCCCAGATCCCAATGTTTTTCCTAGAATATTTTACTTATTGTTATTTAAACAAAAGGAGAATTTTAAAAAGAGAAGCATGAGAGATGAACCCCTTTCTGATTATTTCTTTGAAAATGGATTAACTGGATAACTATTAAAGTATACATTTTAATTCTTTATTTGCATATATATGTTTAAAAAATCTTCATTTGCAAAGTTACAAGAGCCATAAATGCTTAGTTCAGGTGGGGAAACGATGTAATCACAGTATTGTAAGATGGTGAAAAATATCTCCTCGCCTAAAGAACGGTCAAGGTGATAAAGGATTGAAGAAAGAGAATCATTGCATAAGCAAAACGATTTGGTGACCCCATATGTGACAGAAAAGCTGAGATGCGCTTTTTTAAAACACTGAACATTTCTGTGGCTTTCAAACCCCAAAATGCACAACGCCAAAAATTTTAATATATGTAATATAATGGGTAAAAGAATGCAAATTGTAACCACCATATAATGCTGTGATTGCAGGCAACCTCTAACTCTCTATGAATAGTACTCATAACCACTATTCACTGGTCATGACAGTTTACGTTAGGGCTGTTCGATATAGCGATATATATCGGATGACGATATGAAAACGTCAATCGTTTCATATTACCCTATCGTTTGTTTCGTGGTGTCGCAAAATAAATTGTTTACTGCAATATTTTTTCATCGTCTTGATGGTTTGGTTATGAAAAGTCTGACATGGACTAAAATTATGCAAGAAACCATCCCCACCTCAGACTCAAACACCGCAAACCTCTTCTACCACCTACGCAAGAGTCACGTAAAAGAGTATGGAGAGAGTTTATGGATGAGAAGCAAAAAAAGAGACATCAGGTGCTCAAAATAAACCTTAGACTCATGCTTTTCCCCGCAGTACACCGTGTAATAAATACTGACAAAGAAAATGGCACAAACTTACAAACTTATATCTAAAAATATTCAGTTTCATGCATTGGTCAAAGAACTGGACTCCAGGTACACAACGCCAAGCTGAAAACATTTCACGCAACTCGAGTTTCCCTATATTCCCAGAATTTACAGAAAGTGTAAAATTTTTGTGATATATATCGTTGTCAGGATGATAAATGTCTTATATTGGGATATGAGATTTTGGTCATATCGCACAGCCCTAGTTTGCATATTAATAATCGTGAAACGTAGCACATGGCTATTGTTAGTCAGTGGTGTTAGTTTCAGTTATTGGTCTTATCTTTGGTAAGATGCCATGTCATTATAAAGTAATTGCCAAGACATTTCACACAAATCCTGAAGTCATGTCTTGTGGCTCCAAATGAACTATCTGCAGATTGGTAGAGCTGCGTGGGCACATCCTCTGGCAACCAGGATGTGACCACGCACATTAATATCTGTATAAAGTCTCTATATTATCCAATAAGAAGTGGATGAGGTATTTTTGCCTGGAACAAACTGGCCAGCAGTGACATTGTTTTACAGAGACTTGCTGCTTACTCGGCTGAAAAAGATAGACAAACTCAAGTTGTTGACTCAAAGGCATCTGCAACCAAGATCCTGATTTAGCAGTTGTTAGCTTATAAAGGGATAAAAGTCTGATGGTACAGAGTTTTATACTAACAGTGTGTAAAAGACAACAGTGCATTTCTTAGATCACGGCTCTGGTGCACACAGCAGCTCAAAGCACTGAGTAGAAAAAGCTCTGGGTGACACATTGGTGACTCCCCTGCTGGTGTTAAATGGTTACCTCTGACAGTCGGGGCTCCAGCTGAAGGCTTTCACATCCAGGCTTTTAAGCTTTGTTACCTCAGAGACAATCTAGGCCTGCAGAGCTCTGGGCCTCTGAACGGTAGGCTGGACAAAAGAGCCACTGAAGTTTGTGTCATGAAACGATTCGATAGAGAGATTCTGTCAGTCCTAATGACTTACAGAAGGAATAGAGGCAGAGGTTTTGTCAGTTCTAATGACTTTGAGAAAAATGCCGAGATGGGTTTTGTCAGTGCTAATAACTTGCAGAAAATGAGAGGGGAGGGAGACTGAGAGAGAAAACAATGAAAGATTACAAAAGAAGGGGAATTGGCTGGGGGGAAGGGTGAGAATGACTTTTTTTGTCAGCTGTAATGACTTCCTGGAAATATATTGACAGCAAAATAGAGAAATATCTGGGCAGATCAAGAAAGAAAATGGAAAAGAAAGAAGGCAGAAGGATGAAAAGATGTTTTGAGTAGACATCCATACGAGTCATCACACCTCTTTCCAGAGCAGGTCATACTGATTATTGTTATTTTCAGGATATGTTAGGGTTCTCATAATTACCATCATTTTACATGCCAATGATACCTACCGGTACTCCTTTCTCTTTTCTTTCTCTCTTAATGTTCCCCAGCAATAGCCGTTATTTTGGACTCAATTAGCAATAAAATTAGAACACGTCCTTATACATAGATGCTGTGAGACCAATAAGATGCACAGTTAAATGTAGCCTAAAGCCTTTGACAGGAACTACTATAGGTTTCACTTCAGTTAACCCACCTGACAGGTATTGAAACTTAATGTTAGTCATTATTAGTCTCTGGTTCTCTTCCACAGTGTGTCGTTTGCCCTGTATCCCTCCCCTCAACCCCAACCAGTCACGCCAGATGACTTCCAATACCTGAGCCTAGTTCTGCTTGAAGTTTCTTCCTGTTAAAAGGGAGTTTTTCCTTCCCACTGTTACCAACTACAGGGGTTCATTTGCTAGTTTGGGTTTCTCTCTAATACTGTGGGTCTTTATCTTACAATATAAAGCTCCTTGGGTCAAAGTAGTGGATCAACAAAGATGTCTCTATATCGTTTACTACATGCTTGTTGAAATAGCAAAATGGTGAAAAAATAATACAAAATAGTTTGAGTTGAGAGTTGAGATGATATAATTCTGATCTTCAAGTTGCAGTGGATGTAAATCCCTTTGACACATTTCTGGTATTTAATTGTACCAAGATAAGTACTAATACAAGACCTGACAAAAAGGGGTATTGGGATATCCCCTGGTATATCAAAAAAATTAAATATATATATATATATATTGGCATTGGTACATTGGCATTGTTAAAATGTCTTAATGTAATGAAGGACTGTCATTTATATTGTTGGGTTTAGTAGCTATTGCCATAACTTTGATTAATACCACACTTAAATAAGGAGATAGCATTTGGAGAAAATAGCATGTATTGTCACATTTAGACATAAATTTGTGGCTGCTGGACTACAGTGAGGAATGACATTTTTGTGCAGAATCCCAAAATGAAAGTAGGAAAACTGCTCTGTCTCAATGTTGGTAGTGGTAGCAGAGCGGAGACAGCAAATGGCCCATAGAGACTTTGGATGAGATGTCCCAGCTCACAAGGAGGGCTGCACATTAGATGGCTGGAAGGGCAGAGTGAGATATCACAGGAAACTTAGATGAACTAGGAGCAGATTGGCAGAGAACGCCGGCAGATAGATTATTGTACAATAGTGACAATGCAATTTTGAATGATGTGATTTTGACAGCATGGGGAAACTGAAGTGACTGAAAAGTACGCATATAACCAAGAGAAATGGAAACCACATATGAACAACGATTTCCATTTGATCTGAATAGGTCTTTTTGCTGTATACCCACACTATCTCACTTATAGTCTCAAAATAAGGAAGGAAATTCCTCCAATTACATTTGGAAAAGGCCCATCTGTTAACTGTAATAAAGTTGTATACAGCACTACCAATACTTTGCAAAGCTGCCGTCAAATCAAATACATAGTCTCTCTGTGTCTGAATAATGAAGCCTGTTCAAAAGTGCCTTAAGACGGGATTCTTTTTAATGGTCAACACTGGGTGAGTCCTCTGGCTGCAAAAAGAAGTTACATTGTTTAGCCTCTGTTTGTCTATGAGAAAATGAGCCTGTTTCACACTTCATGAATGCTTCAGTAAAGCAATTCATATTAGGTTTAAGGCAGGGGTCCCCAATCACAGTCTACGAGGGCTGGTGCCCCTGCATGTTTTAGATCTCACCCTGGGTCAACACACCTGAATCACATGATTAGTTCATTACCAGGCCTCTGGAGAACTTCAAGACATGTCGAGGAGGTAATTTATCCATTTAAATTAGCTGTGATGGATCAGGGACACGGTGGCACGGTGGTTAGCACTGTTGCCGCACAGCAAGAAGGTCCTGAGTTCAATTCCAACATCAGGCCGGGGTCTTTCTGTGTGGAGTTTGCATGTTCTCCCCGTGTTTGCGTGGGTTCCCTCCGGGTACTCCGGCTTCCTCCCACCGTCCAAAGACATGCAGCTTGTGGGGATAGGTTAATTGGATAATCCAAATTGTCACTAGGTATGAATGTGAGTGCGAATGGTTGTCTGTCCCTGTGTGTTGGCCCTGCGACAGACTGGTGACCTGTCCAGGGTGTACCCCGCCTCTCGCCCTATGACAGCTGGGATAGGCTCCAGCGCCCCCCGCGACCCTGAAAAGGATAAGCGGAAGCGAATGGATGGATGGATGGATGGATCAGGGACACATCTAAAACCTGCCGGGACACCGGCCCTCGTGGACTGGAATTGGGGACCCCTGGTTTAAGGTCTCAGCTGTTTACTTCAGGTCTTATTTAATGCAAAATTATGTTCATTTATAAAACATCAGCATGGTGACGAGCGAAATGATCAGTTTGAGGCACAGAAACAGGATTTTGTAAATGTCAATGTCTATGGAAGCTTTTGTTGTTGTTTATACGCTGATCAAAAATTCCTCACTACTTAATCAGTGTATAGTATCAAGTCAGTTAAACTGCTGAATTATTGATCTGGTCCGTTATATAGTGGATGGGTTGTTAATCAGTTACAGCTTTGGTGTTATTAAAATTAACAACAGGTGCACTAGAGGGATAGCAATGCCTCAACCCCCAAAGTAGGAATGGTTTTGCTGGTGGAGGCCACTGACATTTTTCCCTTTTCATTTTTTATGACTGTTTTTTTTCACTAGTTTTTTTTTTGGCTATGGTCTAGGGCATGAGGTGACACCTGGAGCCTATGTTGCACTGGTAGTCTCCTCCAGGATTGCACATCAATATGTGCCAGTGACAGAAGGTTGGCTGTGCCTCCCAGCACAGTCTCCAGAGCATGGGGGATATTCAAGGAGATAAACAGTTACCCCAGGAGAGCTGGACAGGGCCATAGAAGGTCCTTAATCTATCAGCAGGACCAGTATCTGCTCTTTTATGCAAGGAGGAACTGGACGAGCACTGCCAGAGCTACAAAATGACCTCCAGCAGGCCACTGCTGTGAATGTCTCCAACCAGTCAATTAGAAACTGACTTCATGATGGTGACCCGAGGGCCTGACATCCTCTAGTGCAGTGTTTCCCAACCTTTTGGAGCCACAGCACATATTTCACATTAGAAAAATCACACGGCACACCACCAAACAAAAGTGTTACAAAAAGCATATTGATCATTTTTCCCCACGCACCAGGTGTAGCAGAATTGGCTCGGTTTGTCCGCAGTATACCTTTTTTGTTTTTTTCTAACCACTACTCATGCTAGGGCTTTCATCTGGGTCAAAACTTTCTCCGGGACCCAGGTCAGACTGACTGCTTTCTCTTTTCAAATATTTATCTATTGCTATTACACACTGCGTAGTCTCACAGCATGACTATTATGTAATTTCTTCTTCGTCTTCTTCTCTTTTACTGGCAGTTGGCAACCCATTTAATTAGAGCAAGTAATTGTACTGCCCTTTAGTGGAAGAGAATATAATTGTTCTGCCCGTTACTCATGCTGAGTACTAAACAGGTGGAACCAGATAATCTTCCATGGCACACCATTTGGGAAACTCTGCTCTAGTAGGCCCGATTGGCATTTCGAATAGCAGTATTGTCACATCCACCACTGGCACTAGGGATGGCACCAGTTCTGATATAAACAGTAGTAACCAGACCAAAAAGCAGCGCACATTTCGGTGCTTTTTTCCTGAGCTGTGATACACTTTAGATTCTAGCAAATCATTTTACGTTTCCGAGGATAGTAGGCGGGGCCAGGTACGTACGTTCTTTTAGAGCAGAGCTACAGATTAAAAATGCCCAAGGCGAAGCAGTCAAAAGTCTGGCTGTACTTCACATCAAAATATGCAAACTCAGCAGCCTGCAACAAGTGCTTTAAGCTGATACTGTGATACTGTCAAAGGAGGTAACACCTCAAATCCGATGAAACACCTGGCGATGCATAGCGTTTTTTTTAAAAGCCGAGAAATGGGCCGTATTTGATAGCTTGCTGCGAGACCTCACATCGAGCACATCTACTGCGGGTGGGTTGCCTGTTATCGGACCCGGAGTTAGCAACATCCCCCAAAAACACGAAGAGGAGAGTCCTGGCCCCTAGCCCTGCCAGTGTAGCAGAAATGATGATGGCAGCAGCAGCCGTTCTTCTCTGCGTGAGTAGCTTAATGTTGTTCGTGTGTAATTTACATTGAGTAGGCTAACCACGTTATTACATTAATGCATGTAAGGTGAACTAGTAAACATCATCATAGCTACATGCGGCTGTCTTCTTGTTTGATGGCAGATGCTCCCTTCACCCTGGCCAAAAAGGCTAAAATGACCAAAGAAAAAGTGGAAAACAGCTAAACATGAGAGGTTTTTTGGACAAAGTTTGTGTTTTTTTCCATTGTTTAAGCATTGCTTCCAGCCAAGAGTGATGCCATAAATCCCCTATAGCTGCAGAAAAGGCTAACATTGTTATCTTTTTACAAAAAAACAGCTGAACATGAGAGGTTTTTGGACCAATTTTGTGTTCTCCATTCTTTAAGCACCGTTTAAGCACCGGCACCGTTTCAAAAGTACCGGTTTGGCACTGGTATCGGATAAAACCTAAACGATACCCATCCCTAACTGGCACCATGTGTTTTTCACAGATGAGAGCAGTTTCACCCTGAGCACATGTGACAGACATGAAAGGGTCTGGAGAAACAGTCGAGAAGATGTAAGATGTGCCAGCAGTATGGGACAATAGGTGGTGAATTAATAATGCTATTTATAAATTTAGAAAGCCTGTTTAGTGCAGGTGGGGTTTTAGTGCCATGGTGGAATTTAGTCTCACTTGAGAGCGATGTTGTTGCTGCTAAACTGCAGCTATATTGCGACCCCAAGGGTGATGAGATTAGGGTGGAGCAGAAACTCTGGAGGGTAAGGAAAGGGAGAGATAAAAACAGAAAGAGGTGAGATCCTTAGAGAGCGGGAAAAAATGACCAAGAAAGGCCAGCAAGATGAGAAGGACTCAGTAAAGATGTAAGCAGAGGAAGAACTATTTTTTTCTCTCTCCGTGGGTTATTCCTGTTCGAGCCGACTTACTGCCCTCACACGGTGGCCTTTTCAAGGCCAAACAGAGTTCACTCTGTATCCAGCCTGCTGGTTACCTCCACATACAGCTTTGTGTCGCTGCCTTTTTACTCGGCAGCCTTGGAAAAAAAAACCATGGATTTACATACCCCGAGAACTCCACTCACCTTTTGTGTTTTCTTTAACCTTTGTGTGTCATTGCTGCTGCCGGTGATAGCGCTTGATTTGTGTCAATGTGTCAGATTGCCATGTAATTTACCGTGTACATCTGTGGTCTGCAGTTGATAAATTCTGATAACCTCTTGACAAACTGCCCCCCCAAAAAATCACCTAAGGTCCTCGTTCAGATTGGCTGATATACTGCACATGGTGTAAGTTGTTTATTGAACAATTGTGGGAAGCTTAAAGAGGATAAGCGCAGCAAATGCTACATCCGTTTTAATCATAGTATGAGCAGGCCGCTTTGTCATTGAACCTGCCACATGCAACAATCCTATCTCAGTGGCAGTGTGTGGAATTACATGAAGATCTTGGTAAATGAACCTTTAGAATGGAATTCTCAAGTAAAACCCAAATATGGTGTAGTTAACCACGTGATGACCCTAAACACAGCCCTGAACACAACCCTGAGCAATCTGAATAAATAATAATAATGGATTGCATTCATATAGCGCTTTTTGAGACCCTCAAAGCGCTTTACAATTCCACTATTCATTCACTCTCGCATTCACACACTGGTGGAGGCAAGCTACAGTTGTAGCCACAGCTGCCCTGGGGCAGACTGATAGAAGCGAGGCTGCCATATCGCGCCATCGGCCCCTCTGGCCGATCAATTATATCAATATATAATTGATGTTTTTATTATATTGTCCTCAAAAGAAATGACAGTCAGTGAGCAAAGACAAAAACATTCTGACAAACTTTAAAGGTAGTAATATGTCCATTTTACCCTTTAGAGTTAGGGTTCATCCTTATCAAAAAGCAGTAAAGGCTCAACAACCAGTTAAAAAACAACCCTTATAAACTTAATGTCTTTAGAACACCAGTTAAATTGTTACACTCAGTCCAATTCACTTTACTCAAATAGCAAAACTATAGCTGTGGTGGAAAGTTAAAGGTTGGTGGTGGTTTGGTTTAGGAGGCTTATTGCTTTCCCCCATGCATTCTCCCAATTGCATTCATCATCAAGGTTGCTCATTTTGTCAAAAATCCCATCGTAATACACATGATTAGCCTCAATCTTGCCTCTGCCACATGGCCCTTAACAATAAAAGCTGAAGTGAAATGAACAAAGCCAATTCAACTACAATAACAGAATACTGCTTCTGCATCTGACAGGAGATGCTGCTGATAAGGTGTCCTTAAGAGTCAGTACCTGGACCCTGCTGTAAGACAAAAAGGTGGCTGAAAGGGGTTAGTTTTTCACATGATTGCTGTTGCTGAACTGCTTTATATCCACCCATATTAGCCAACAGCAGTACAAGAAGTAAATGAAATCAAGTAACAGTAACAGATTTTTATAACTTACCAGGAAGTCCTATTTTTTGTCGTCTGTCTGTGTATAAATGAAGTTGACTCATACAGCTCCAGCCACTGCCATTAAACTGGAGACCCCCATTTCTGATTATCAGCCAGAAGACTGAGATTTATGTACCATTTGTTTGTCTGTGGTTTTTCTTTTCTTTTCCATTTGCTGGTTAGATTTAAGCCCTAAACACTGCCTGTAGTTGTCTAACATGTTAGGTTTAACAACAATAACCTGACACATTAGTTTAATCCACATTTAAATGTGAGTCTAGTGCCATTTTTAACAGAGTTTATATGTGACAAGCAGGGAATGAGACGCATTTGTGTCAGGCTTGTACAACAAACAAAAGAAGAAATGTGTTCTCACCTTTTGAACTGATTGATCCGTGGTTTTGTAATGAGAAGTGTGAAACAGCTAAGTGTTCTTTTCCTGTAATTTTAAAATACAGCCGAAATGCTTATAAATGAACATATTATATCTATTTTTTTAAATCTGCACACACACGGTGCAGTTTGTAGGAGTTATAAAGAACTACAGACACATTTTACTTGTGACTGCTCTGCATTTTGTACATATTGAGACAAATTTAAATCCTCTCTAGTATTTAAAAGACTAAGCTGCAGGATAGACAGTTTTCTAAACTACAGGTTTTATCCAGCTGCTGTAAAGGAAAAAAGGGAAGTATGGCATTATAGGTCAAGTTCAACTTGTCACCGTATGTAGCTGCTGACACCATGCTACGTCCAGTGGAATAAAAACTTACAAGTCACCACAAAGTCACTGTTATAAATTTGCAGACCTGAGTGGAATATGATGGAAATTGCCACAGAGAAAAGAAAAAACATATAATAGAGGCTGGACAACTGCTTTTAACTTTGAGAGGTGGGTGTAAGACAATTCTCTGAAGGTTTTACTCACTCATTTGCAGTGTTTCACTGGGGAAAATATGATGTAAAACAGTATTGGAAATGGGTAGCTCAGGAAGAGACAATTTGACTGATTGTTGCATCCCGGCTAAAACTTAAAGCTAAAAGCAACTGAAACTGTGCCTCAGTGTTTTTTAATTTAGGGAAGATTTTGGGCCCGGCTACAGTAATTTATTTACAGTACATATCTGAGCAGATCCCATTTCCCTTCTGTCTGAATTAAGGATGAGTTACAAAGCTCTTTTGTGCTTCTCAGTGGTGAAGTCAAGATTTGGCATGCAGTGAACATCAGTGCAGGGATGTTTTATCTGTTTTCATCAAAAGGAAGCAAAATCCTGCCAACATAAAGTTTCCTTTTATGTTTTATCTCCAGGAATATTTTCAGTATTCTTTATTTAAAAATGCAACAGCATGTTTTCCTTACAGTGAACTGAAGCCCCAGTGTGTGTGTGTGTGTGTGTGTTTGATGTTACTGTGGAAACATGCTAATCATTGCATCTGGGTTCGTCTCATCTGTGGTCTGGCGATTAGTTGAGAACTGCGAGGCTGCAGAGGTGCTGTAATCTGAGGATTAGCAGCAGACAGTGAGGGATTACACAGATTGCAGCTGATTACAGGGGAGATTATCTGTGCTGTTACAAAGTGGAGATGGACTGGGATTACCTCCCAGTTTACGTCTATTTAAATAAAACCCTAAATAAAAAAAAAAGGATGTAGTTGTTATATGTAATTACAATTACTTTCAGGAAAAGACAGTTGGTTCTTTTTCCTTTCTTTTCTTGTTTTTCCTGTAATTAGCAGTTAATCCATGGTGCTTTTTTCCATGTTAGGGAGAGGTCAGTGAACGTGTCAGAGCCGGAGTCTCTGGAGCTGACAGTTTCCAACCTGAAGCCGGAGGAGAGCTACAGCTTCAGAGTTGTCGCTTATAACGATGTTGGGCCAGGAGAGAGCTCCGCCCCCCTCAAGATCACCACAAAACCTGATCGTAAGACACAAACACTCCATCACACACAAACACACACGCTCAGTCATCTGTATAAAACTTCTTTTTCTTTTTGCACATTAGTTCATATTTTGGGTCAGACTACAGTTGAGCTCAGTGAGGCAGACTGTCAAGACCAACATCAAGCTATGGAGTTCTCTGTTAGCCAATAGCAGAAGGAGAAAATAGGTAGAAAGACCCAGACTTGCTGTGATGCATGGATGGATCCATGGCTGTTGTTGGTTCCTTACACCTCTTTTCTCGTGATCTCACTCAGGTGGAAAACAAGGAATGTCTGGCCCAGATGTGGCCCACATTTGGCCTTGAATAATGTCCAAGTTATATAGGCCAGATGTTACTATAGCAGGCTCACTCAGCGGGTTGTCTAAGCTATTGTAAATCGAAATGTCAAATCATTAAAAATGCATCTGATTTTCCGGTCAGTATATTATCTTTTTTTTTTCTTAAGACATTAAACCTGTCTATGCTTAAATTTAGTGATACTGGAGTGAAATAGGCCTTTATTATAAAATGATAGCTAGATATCCTCTTGACTCTCATGAAAATCAGATCATGCTGTCCCTGCAGTAAAGGTAACACATGTCTAAAAGTAGCAGCACTGGTAACAGAAGTGTTTGTGTGTGCCTTCAGTCCAAGTTCCCAGCAAGGTGGAGTCTCTCCGAGCGTTGGCTCTTTCTCCAACCTCCGTTCAGGTTAGCTGGGAGCCACCCAGCTTTCCGAATGGCCCCATCCTGGGCTACAGGCTGCTGTGGACAGAGAGCCCGTCGGGCAAGGAGCAGGTGAGCTCCATCACCAATGGATTATGATGCTTTAGATAGTCTGAGTCATTGTTTTGGAGTTCATTTGACCTTATTCGGTTGTTTGTTGAATGTAATCAATACTCTGTGTTTGTGTTCAGAGTGTGGAGGTGAATGGACAAAACTACAAGATGGAGGGACTCAACAAGTTCACAGAGTACACAGTTCGAGTTTTGGGCATCAATCGCTATGGACCAGGGACTGCCTCAGATGCCGTCAGTGTCACCACCCAATCAGATGGTGAGCTGTGTCTTAACATTTCCTCATTTATTCAGTGTGGAAAATCACATGTATCAGGAAATGAAACATGACATGACCATGTTATAACAGAAGGAAAGTCACAGAGGCTTTTTCTCTGTCACTGAAATTCCACCGGTCTTCAGTATCCCATTGTCCACTCTTTCATCTTCTTTTCTCAGTTTTGATAGTAGCCTTAACATCCACTCACTCACCAGTGAACAGCACTTGTCTTGTATGAATCCCATTTGGGTATGCAAAGAGGTAAAACTTCTTTATAAAGCAGTAGATATAGTTCTGTGCACATCTTGTCCACTATTCCCACAGTGGTCTTCAGGAAACCTTCTCCAGAATTCTCCAGGCCTTTTGTTCCATTATCTGGAAAAAGAATATGCCAAACTATTTCATAATGATCTGGGCTCTGGGAAGGCCAATATATGATGGATCAGATACTTTTACCCTGGTTTTGCATGGGGGTTCAAAATCTGATGGTACTTTTCTGCATTCATAATTTAATACATTTTGATAAGATCTGCAAAACCACTGGATGGAAGGCATCCCCAAACCGTGACAGAGCCTCCACTGTGTTTTACAGGTTGTAAGAATGGCTTCTTGACAGCCACCCATTCAGTGAAACTTTTTCAGATTTCAGATAAATCTCTGATTTTTTTTTCCTATTTCTTAAGGACATCACTTTCAGATCCTGTTCATCTGGTGTAGATAAGCAACCTTTTCCTTTGCTCTTTACTCTTCTCATTGCCTCAGATTTTGTAAGGATGCAGTGCACAGCATGCTGAAATATGCCAACTTTGAACTGTTGTGCAATAACACTTTGAGAAAATACAAGAAAGTCTGGCATCTTGAATACAAACTATAATGAAACGAGAGGTGACCAAAGATTCTAACCTAACCCTCACTGTTAATACATCTCTGGAAAATTGGTGGACAAAATTGGAGGGTTAAAATAGCAGCTCACTGTCTTCTTTGGGTTGTGCTGTATATATATACTATTTGGCTAGACTGATTAAACACAGTACAGTAATAAATACGGAACTTCTTGAAAGAATTGTCAGCGTCATACAGTAACAAAAAGAAAAGCTAATTTATTATATTTACAGGATCTATTGCTTCTATTCCTTCCAGCCACGTCCACTGTTAATTTCTAACAGCAGCACAACAATGACACACTGGAGCACAGGCCTTTTTTTTTAAGTTGCCCACAATAGGCTGTTAAAAATCCACTCTCTCTGAAATACCAAGGACATGATCTCAATGGAAGCTGTCACTGTGGTTATTGAAGAAAGTATTGATTTTGGTGGATGTTCAAGAGTGAACTTAACCCATCCAGTTTAAAAGAATCTGAAGAGGATTTTTATTTTATTTTTTGCAAGCTGGGACTTGTTATAAAACGAGTGTTTTCATTTTGTTGATGTCTTATCTCAGTCTGAGGCAGTCCACGCTGAAAATTCTTCCGCTCAGGCCATACATCACCCGTGCAACATGCATTTTATTCAGCTGGGTCCTCAAAAGTCTGAAATACAAATTTGCACAAAGTACATTTTTATGATCAGTAAATTGTCTTAAATTTTGTTTCGATGGGTTATGAATATATTTAGTCACATAACCATAACCACCACATTTAGCTCACACAAAGTGACTACATCTTTAATGTCATGCTATTTTTGAAACAATCTAGACTCTGATCCCGATTCTGACGACTATATCAGCGAAAGATAACCAGACCTCATTTTAAGACACAGCAGTTTCACTTTTCAGACCCTGAAGCAACATCCAAATTATAAAGTACAGCTTGTTAGTACTGGGTTGGACCGCCTTTTTCCTTCATTCTTCATGGCACAGATTCAACAGGGTGCTAGAAATATTCCTCAGACATGAACATGACAAACAGTTGCAGCAGATTTGAATCTCTTTATTCACTACATCTCAGAGGTGCTCTATTAGATTGGGATCTGGTGATTGCAGATGCCATTTGAGTACAGTGTCGTGTTCAAGAAACCAATTTGAGATGATTTGAAGACATGATTAATATGTTATTAATATCCTTAACCACAAGGAGTCCAGAATATTAAAGAGTGACTTGTGCAGTCTGACTGGTTTGAACTGGTCCTAGTTTCAAGCAGCACTTCAACTTAGATCTGAAAACTGCTGGGCGAGGTGGTGTCTATTACCTGGCACTGTGTATATGTGTGTGAGAGAAAGACACCGAGAGAAGAGCCAATGGGAACACAGTCTTTAGCCCTTCTCATAGACAGCCCCCCTTCTTGCTGTCAGGAGTTTCATTAGGAGACTCGGGGGTCTTTAATTAAGTAGGCAGAAGAAAGAGCAGCTTCATTTAAACCTCCTTTTAGCCTGACACATTAAATGGAGTCCACACACACACATACACACACACACACACACACACACACTTTCTCTTTCACATGGTTCAGTATTAAAGTTCGTCATGTGTGGCGCAGAAAAGAGGAAGAAACGAGGAAGTTCATAAGTCATGAAAATACTCAGAGAAAACGTAGGAAAAGAAATAGATTCAAGAAACGTATACTTGCATGCACTAGTTTTAGTGACCAGCTAATCACCTTTACTCGCTGATTGTCTGACAAAATCCTCATATCTCACATCTTATTTTAATGTTACCACATAAAAATCCAAGAGCCTTAGCCTTGACGTATTCTTTACAATCACTGATTTGATTAATTTGACCTTTCACTGCCCACTACAGACACAGGGAGTGAAATGTCAGTGGGTGACACTGGGAGCCTAATATGTTATCACAGATACTATTAAAGAGTTTGTGGCCTACAAATAGTGGACACTTGACTAGATAAATACATCAGATTAGACGTTCTCAGGGTGAAAAGGGATTGTTCAGTGTGGATTGTTCACTTGGTAGACATAAGAAAAATTGGACTATTACAAAGTACTCAGCATAGGTTTAGGCATGTCCACATCTAGTTGCCCTCAGAAAGACTAGTCACTTAAACTAATATTTTTTTTTTATTGTACATCAGTTGATGTCAACTTTGGGTTTAAGCAACCTCAAGCATTTAGAGATGTAGACAAAATCAAGACCAGCTGCTGGAATTCAAGCTGAGGATGAGGATGGGGAAAAAGGCGATTGAAGTGACTTTGAGTCTGACATTGTTGTTGGTGCCACACATGCTGGATTGAGGATTTCAGTAACTGCTGATCTGTTGGGATTTTCCTACACAGCCATCACTAGGGTTAAGAGAGAATGGTCCGAATAATGAGAACATTTCCAGTTAGTGGTGACTGTCTGAGTGAAAACGCCTTGTTGGTATGAGAGGCCAAAGGAGAATAGCCAGACTGCTTCGAGCAGAAGTGAAGGTAATAGTAACAGAGATAACCGCTCATTACAACTGAGGTATACACAAGAGCATTTCTAAACGCACAACACATCAAACCTCGAAGCAGAACTACACAAGATTAGACTGGGTGCCATTTCTGTATAAGAACAGGAAAATGATGCTATAGTTCACACCGATTCACCAAAAATGATAAATAGTAGAGTCCAAAAAGGTTGCCTGGTCTGATGTGACACTCTGACCCTAGCATGGGATCAGAATTTGGCACCAACAACATGGAAGCCTAAATCTATCCTGCCATGTATCAGCACTTTAGGCTGCTGGTGAATGTGTAATGGTGTTTGGGAATATGTTCATCATGTTAATCCCTTTATGACCACGGTGTACTCATCAGCTTGATAACATGCCATGTAGCAAAGGTCGCATAATGTCAAACTAGTTTCTATTTGGTTTTAATTACGGGAATTCACAGTCACCAGTCCAATAGAGCACCTTTGAGGTGTGGTGCGAGCAAAGTTTCACTTCATGGATATGCAGCCGGAAAATCTGCAGAAACAATGTGATGCTTTCATGTGTGTACCATGAAAAATTAATGCAGGTCCGAAGCCATCAGGGGGTCTAATCTGGCACTAGCAAGGTTTCTCAGTGAAGTATCTGTTAAGTATATACGCACCTTTTGGCCTGAAGAAAGGGAATACATTATTAGCTTGAGGTCCAGTAATTAGCCCTCGTGGGTATGATTGTTTAAATTGTAATGGACTCACTGGCATGTAAGCACTCGACTTATGCTTATCCAACCAAAGTTGGATATTGCATAAGCTGTGTGGACATTTCCCTCCAAGAAAAAATGCTGCTGGTGCTAGCACTGCTAATATTAGCCACACTCTGCAAACAAATCTGACATCTGCTGATTGTCACACATTTTAACTGCATTTAAATTATAATTTCATTACTGAAAATCCATTTCAAATGGTTCTAAAATATAGTTCTGAAGGGGTCTTGAATGAGGTTTCAGAAGTCCTAGTTTCACTCTGGCTCCCTATACTCTCCTGCTATTATTCCTAGCTTTTGCATGGTAGGACAGTGTGCTTTACATTTTCTACACAGACTGAGTCCTTTAATATCAATGCAACATTCAGCTTCTGATGGGTGTGCTGAGAGGGACGCTGTGATTAATAAACTTCCACAGAGGCAGAGAGAACGGAGGCGTGTGTCCAGCTGCAGTCACACCATAAAAATGATCTGAAATAACACAAACACACACTTGCAGATGCAGAGCGGCTGTATTGTGAATCTTCCGGCTGTGTCTCGATGATAACGGTGACTTGTGGGCTAATTGAATTTACAATAAAACTGATTCATAGACACACGTTGGAAGACACACACACACACAGACATAAATAGCGAGCAGCTGAATCAACAGATAAGCCGTTGACAGTTAATCAGGCATCTGATTGGACAGTTCACTCAAACCAATGTTGCACTTTTGCTGGACACAAAAACGCATCTGCTGCTTTTTCTAGAAGTCTGTCAACTCTCTCTTCTATTATTCATTCATCTCTTCTTCTTCTTCACCACCATCCTCTCTTTTGTGTTCCATTTATTCTGGTGTTTTTCAGTGCTTTTGGTCTCTCTGTGAGTCAGTTAGCAAGATTACACAAGAACTTTGGAGCCAAATTTCATGAAACTTCGGGAGGTGGAGCTCCTCCAGTTTGTGTTTGTCTTCCTATTTCATCCATTCATTTTTTCTTGTCTTTGTTTGATCTCTTTTTAGCTTTCTCCTCTTTGTTTGATTATTTTTCTTTCCTTTGCATCTTCCTCTTCATCTTTTTTTGTGCTTTCATGTACTAAAACCAAGTTTTTTCCTCTCTAAACTTAAAAGCTCTTATGTTTCATTCTTTTTCATCTTCTGATCTTCATGCTTACTCTTTCATTTTCTTCCCAATATCTTCTTTTTTGTATTTCTTCTTCATCTTTCATCATCATCCCGTTTTTCCCCTGTGACCATCATGTTCACTTTGGTCCCCCCCCCCTTGTTTGTATATATATGTTTTACTTTTGCCTTTGTTATCTTTTGTAGCTTTTTCTTCTTCACCTTCTTTGCTTCTTCTGGTTTCGTTTTTTTAGGAAATAAAACAAATTTTTAACAAATAAAAGGTTTAGAAGGACTTAAGCAGTCATGTTAAAAACGTTCGATCTCAGTATGTGATCTATCTTACTATAGCCACAAAACCATGAGAAGATTGTCTTTTTCTTCCAATCTCTGTAGTATTCTTCTCTGTCCTTCGTCACTACATTCATGAATCCTCTCTCTGTTCTTCCTGTTGTCCTCGTGCGTGTCACTTCCAACAAAACAGAAAATAGAAATAAATCAAATCTAACTTTCTAAAGCTCTGTTTGTTATGTGTAATTTTCAGACCTTTTACATTATTGCAGCCATAACAATGTAAAAGTAGCATTAAAAATTAAACTTTTTTTACGTTAAATATTAATAGCGTTCCTATTCATGCATGTACATGTGTAGTTGTCATTTTGCAGGAGCATAGATTTGTTTGCATATTCAGGACTGAACCAGCATGTTACATTTTAAAGTTTAAAGTCATGTTTGAATGTACAACCAGAAATACACTTTTTCTCCATAGCGGCTTCCTTTTTTATTAATAAATAATATCATTAGAGCTATTGTTGTATTTTCGTATTGATTTATATGTTGCATTGTTTGTTTTCCTGACATTTTCCTTTCCTTTACATTTGTCTCTGCAGTACCCAGCGCTCCTCCACAAAACATCACCTTAGAGGTCGTCCTGTCCAGGGTGAGTTTAAATACCCATATTTTTATTCCCTCTTCTCTCTGCTCACATCCATACACTGCAACAACATCCACATCATAATCTGCTCCATTCGCGGTGGTATTACCAGTAAAATCCAACGTTATCCCCTTGAACAGAAAGACTCTTTCACCTTTTACGATCTGAGCTTACAGACTTTAACATCACTGCCTGACTTTCCAGGTTCTGTCTCCCTTGAAGTGACTGATGGCTGCTTATTCTGACCCACATCTAAACAGTGACACAGCCATCAGTCAGCAGTCGCTCTCTAGTGATCTGGCCTCATTTTACTGATTGATGGGATCCTAGAATGTGCATAAATAAATGTCTTTCTGCATTTTTCCCAACTCATTTATGTTTCCTCTGTTGACTGTCCAAGCTGCTCATGTGATTTATGTGTTGAAAAATATTTACATGCTCTAATTCACACAAAGTCAATACAGAAATCGACATTTTATGTCACAAAAAATGAGTGACACCCCCTCTGTGCCCACCAACAGATCAGACAGCCGGTTCAAGGGTTGTAGCCATGAAGTGAAGGAGCTTTTCTAACTTCTTTAACCCTGTGAGACCTACAGTGCTGTGCAAAAGTCTTGAATCAGCCTTCATTTCTTGATATTTTTCTAGGAAGATAGTAAATAGCTGCAGTGATATACTGAAATGTGTGCAAATGTAAATGGCAATATAGTGCACTGCTCAAATAAATGAAGTAACAGTGATCAGAGTTTGGTATTAAGCCAGTAAAACTTGTGAGATATTGATCTGGTCAGTTAAGTAACAGAAGGGGTTGTTAATCAGTATCAACTGCTTTCATTTGAATGAAATTAACAATACATGCAGTACAGGAACAACAATAAGAAGCTATGCATTGTTTTGGCTAGGGTCAGTGCCACTATTGTTACCAGGTGATACATGAACCCTACAGAGATCACACAGGTAGTCCAACTCCTCTAGGATGGTACACCAATACATGTAATTGCCAGAAGGTTTGCCACAATAACACAAAGAAAACAGAGAAAACCCCAACAAACATACTCCCTTATGAGCAAGCGCTTTGGTGACAGTGGGAAGGAAAAACTCCCTTTTAACAGGAAGGAACCTCGAAAAGCACCAAGCTGAGGGAGGTGCAACCATTTGCCGTAAATTAATATTTAAGGCTAAAAGTAATTTCTAATATTTGTGTGTTGCAATTTGCAAGATCAAAAGTCTTATATCAATTTGGTCAATCTCAAATTCAAGATTATCCTCTTAGGTATGTCCAGACAGCTTCCAGGATGGCTGCTCTGTAGGTTCACTAAAGACCTCAAACCTGGACAGATAGTAAACATCAACTTTGGTTTCAAGCTGGATGCATTTCATGTTGATGATTCATTTTGATGATGAGCAGCTACAGCCAGCAGTTTTGAATGGAAGCATCAAGAGTTTTCAAAACCAAAGGCAGTTCTATTGCCGTTTCTACTGACTTCTAATCTTAAGTCCAGCAGTGTCTTAGGAAAGAACAGTCAGAGGAAACAATATGAACTATGGTATGTGCCAGTGTGCCATCCTGTGCTGCCTCAGGATACATTGAAAATGCATAGAAAGGCTGTTGTCTTGACTTTGTCTCAGGAGAAGCCCACAGTGTAGGGTTTTGAAGAGCTTTTATTTAAAAGTATACTTCTCAAATATAACAGAAAATGTGTCTGGTAGCAGACATTCGGGAAAAAAACCAAAATGTAGCAAGGATCATCCCTGTTTAAAGAAAATTAGTCAAAGGAAAAATAATTTGGAAAGCATGTTATTTTTAACACTAGTCACTGCCTCAATTCATATTGAGTGGTACTAAATATGAGTTTAAACGGAATTAATTCCTGAACTGCATAAAATCAGCAGGAGGTGGCTGGAATGGATGGTGGGTGTACAAAGTACTCAAGTTTTACACCAGCAGCTAGAGTTCACGGGCTGACTGGTGTCTGTGGTTTAATCATCAAAGCTTTGGTTGAAGCTTTGATTAAATTTAAATAAACGTCTTGAGTCAATGTGCACTTTTATTTATTAAAATACACTGCCAACCTTCTGAAACCATATTATATTATATTATATTATATTATATTATATTATATTATATTATATTATATTATATTATATTATATTATATTATATTATATTAATGGTTATCTAGTTTTGCTGTTACTTTGCTAGTAATGTTTGATCCAGTAGAACTGCCATTACCAACAGATTATCCATTAGCATTGGGTGTGTGATATGCTACCAACATGGCATACAGACCAGGTATTATCCAGTTTCAAAATATTACCATTTTACTGTCAGACTGTAAAAAACATTTTAAAAAATTATGTAAAGTTTAATTAATTGTTAATTTTTAATTTGTTACACTTAAGGTGTTGTGACAGTGTTTATAACAATATTATAATAATGTTTAAACAAACAGGATAAGCATTCATCTTTGGACTCAGTGTTGTACAGGAGGATATTTAAATCCTAATGTCTTTCTTAGATATTGGTATTCAAGTCTAAAACAGTATGAACTGGTGTCCCCGGTCAATAAACTTCCAGGTTTCCCTGTTCTTGCCCCTTTGACTTCCTTTTTTTTTTTTTTTTGCCTGTCCCGTTTGGCTCTTTTGCCATCAGAATTGTTGTCTAAAGGCAAAGAAAGATGCCCAACGGATTTACTTTACCAAATTGACCATCCCAGCCTTGCCGTAATGGTCCATTTGATTCACCTTTTATTGTTTATTTTATTTTCACTTGCTGAATACGGGACAGACTTGACTGGGGGAAAGAAGGGGAGAAAGAAAGAGGGAAAGAGAAACAGCTGAGAAGAGGGACGGGGGAGAAGGGCAAAAGACAAAAACCAACAGAACGGGCAGAAAAAAATAATAATAATAAAAAAAAATGCATATATCAATCACCTGGATCACCTGCTGAGAAAGAAAAAAGAAAACAAGCAGAAGAGAACAAGAGTAATAGAATAAACAACATCACAATGATATATGGGAATATGACAGTAAATACTAAATATTAAACATTATTGTGCAGCACATAAGATCAACAGAACACAGTGTGCTTTGAGGTAGGCGCCCGTGAGCTCTGCCGGCAGCCAGCCGTGCCTGAGTGACCGAGCCCCAGGCCGAGAGGCTGGGGGCACCCCACCTCCGAAGTGGCCCGAGCGAGCCCCAGGCTCCAGGCCCCGATAAGCGGCCGTCAAGGAGTGAGCCGGTGTGTACCTGGACACCCATCCCTGGACACAAAGAACCACCAACGCACCGATGTCTGAGGGAGTCCGCCACCGGCAGGGGAAGTGGTGGTAGGGGGAGATAGGCCTCCAAACCTTGGAGGGCCTGAGATGTCCCCAGAGAGGTGGCGTCTGATACCCAACCTGACATATAGACACAGACATACAGGCACACACAGACACAAACATCCATTCCCACCCTCATGCTCTCATATGCACTTACTCCACACTCAACCAACGTGGAGACAAACATAAAGAGAAGCTGTACACACGATCACACTCCCCAAGCGTACTCTACGAACCGGGTCTAGGTACCCTTGCCCCTGGAGGGGGGAACTGCACCCAGACCCAGGTGGTGTAACCCTTTTCCCTGCGGTGGGGGGAGGCAGACCGCCCCGACTCCGCAGCAGCAGGGAGGCCCCACACTCCAGACCGCAGTCGAACGGCCAACTCCTCCTCCTAGCCCCCCCGCTCCAGCAGGCCGGAGAGAATGGGCTTAATGCCCCTCTGACTTCCTGCTGCAGACTTTGCACCTTTTTAAAAGATTGCAGTCTTCTTTCATTGTCCTGTGTGATGGCACTAACACAACAAAGTATATTTTTGAGTATGTTTGTGAAAATGTTTGGCAGTAACACTGTTTCTAAATTATCCCCAAGATCTTTTATCAGTTGTGGTTTTATATTAGACGATACAATCATGATATTTAACAATACAAAGAGATACATCTATGACTTGGAAGTAGTGGCAAATAATATTATCTGACAAGTTTGCCCAAAACCATAGAATCAACAGCTTAACAACGCTGCAGGTACAACCACTGTAAAATGTGATAATAAAATATTATTTTGCTATAACACCAAAATCCCCAATGACCCAAATGTGTTTTGAAGAGATGATGATAAGCTGAGAAGAAACTTCTGATGCAAAAATCCATTCCAAAGTTTGGTTTAAGTTCAGCCCGGCACACTGAGGTAAACCAAATCAATATCGAAGATAAAGTCAGATTAGTGCAAAGTTGTTGCTTCCCCAGCAGCCAAAGGCACAACAGCTTGGTTACAGCCACAGGATCCATTTAAGTAGTCCTGTGAAGGTTTTCACAGTTTCTCCTGCCTCTTCTCTGTTTTTAATACCTTGGTCGGGTATTTGAATATAGAGAAGTGGTGGAGATGTAAGTTTGAATAAACTTACCACCTTCTTTCACTCTGTTTCATCAGATGTTTGTGTGATCAGGTTATTTCATGTTACTCAGAAAGCAGCAGTGGAAAAGAAAATCATGAATGTTTCCGTTGGCTGTGTGAGCGACTTATAATTTATGTCCATACAAATGGAAGTTCAGACAGTCTGTGGAGAGTTGACCTCATTTAGTTTCTGTCCGCTTATTTTTCTGCATGTGATTGATATTTATCTGACGATTGGCTCTTAGGTCAAGGCTGATTGATTGGCGATGTCAGAGGTGTTTGATGGCTGAACGCCTTAGGATACATGTATAACAAAGAGCAATATGGGTGTCTGTTGTTGAAAGATGAATGCCAAACATACTGGAGCTGCAGGTGGCGCTGCCTCCACACCCTGACCTCAACTTGCACTTAGACAAAGAGAAGAACAAAAAACATTTTACATAGGGGCAAGATAATTAGAGATTACTGTTACTGTTATTGGTTGTTCTAACAGTATCAGTGGAAGCAGTAGTGGTACTGAAGAGAAAAGAAAAGTCACATTTCAAGTAAGATTCTCGGGGTTAGTTGAAAATGTTTTTGCTACCAAATGTTGACTTTCTGGTAAACATTACAAATTTCAGACACATCAAAGGCAATCAAAAAGATCTGCTCAAGCTGATTGTCCTCTAAACAGATGTTCTCCATGCAGCAGACATTATGAATTCGGTGAAAGTTGTGTAAGATGATCATAAGTCAGTACCACCACTGAGGACATCAAATTTATATTGTCAACATAGCAAAGTGTGTATCTTCAGGCCCCCCAATATTCTTTCAACGTCAGATTTTTCTTCTTTTTTTCAGCGTGATGAGATGAGAGAAAGCATCAGTGCACAGTTTGTTTCTGTAGATTTCAGCACTTTCTCAGTTTGTCATCCTTCATGATACTGAGATCAGGGTTGTGGCCAAACTCTGAAACTTTGAAAGGAAACTCAGTGAAGTGACTGCAGTATCTATATGGTAGCTTTTATAAAAGCTGTTTGATTTCTCTAGATAATAACACGGCGCGTCAATGCTACCTTTATCAAGGATCAAAGATTTCTTTATCTATCACATTTTTTACATTTAGCAGTGATCATGTAACCATCAAGCAAACTTATATAAACAGACAATATATTAAAAAACCCCACTGAGATTTAAAAGTCTGGAATAAAATAACAACATCAAAAATAATGCAAGTTATTTAAAAGATCAGTTAGTTTATACCAAACACATTTAAAATATTTGAATAAATAAACCTTTATTTTCTAAACATTATAGCTTCATGATTGCTACATACTTTGACAACACACCCTGTTAGCCGAGTGTGTATATTAGCATTTTTATAGAAGGAAAGGAAACAGGTTGTTTGAATTGCAGCACACACTATGTGATTGTTCATGAAAATAACTGCTTTTAAAAGAATAATTTGAATGTGTCGTCTTCTTTTTTCTGGTAATTTTCCATATTAGCAATTTAGCATGTGCTAAAATAAAAACAATCCATTACTGGAGTGTAATAGGGGAGCTTTGTACTGGTGTGCTGCTGCACAGGTGATGTTGAGTCTGTAGTTTATATGGGTGGTGTGGGTCAAAAAATGTCCATGTGATTCCCAGGATCATAGGTCTCCCAGGAGAAAGCTGGATTGCAACAAGATGATTGCAGCTTCACCTGTCAGTGGTTTTAATACAGCTGATTGGTGTATTTTGCAGTGGACTTTTTAATGCAATCAGCCAACTCACACTCACTATGGGAATGTACAGCGCTTATACTGGCTTTGACCTCATTACTCCCAACATCAGAACACTATGCTCAGCACAGCACAACACTGCAGGGAGTGGGGAGTGACAGCAGTAATTTGCATGATTGCATTAGATGTTTGCTGAAGTGACAGTATCATATGTAGATGAAGAACCTGCTCAAGTCGACTGCCTGAACTGGTTTGCAGGCTTTGCTTTATTCCGTAGGCTGCCTTCCCAAATCATTTTCACAGGAGGCTCAAAGATGTGAAAGTTGAAGTATAACAGTGACTTAAAAGGAGTTTTTCTGCTTATTCTCATTTTCTGTCACACATATACTGCCTCACTAGGGATGTTCATTTTAGGCATGGCCAAAGTTTCAAAGAATGAGGTCAGTGGAAGTGCAAATAAACCCGATGAGCCAGAAGATTCCGTTACAGACAGTTTTTTTCTATTATTTTCTCCCCATGATGTCACAGAGAACATATATCCTTATATGGTCATCTCAAACAAAAAGTCCCACCCACCTGCAGTTCATATGTCTTCTCAAAGAGGAGATGCCAGCCTGAAGAAAGCTGGCCAAAAGAGCGAGAGAAGTCCAAATAATCTTATCTTAAACAGTGAATGACACAAAGATGCTCACGCTAGAAGAGGTGAAGGTTAAAAAATTAAACTGGAGCAGAAAAGATCCACTTCAGATCAAAGACATGTGAGCTTTAATGATTCTGATGCAACAAAAACATGTTAACTACTCTAAGCTGAATTTGGTTGATCATAAATAAGCATCGACACAGAAATGTGTTTCATAGTGAAATATTTAAAACTAAATACAAATTATAAACTTCTGCAGTGACCAAATCACTCCTTAATTGTGTGTCTCACAAACATACACACACAAACAGCTATCCAGAGTGTGTCTGTGTGTATGTGAGTCCTGCCTCAGTCAGTTTCTCTGTAGCGTGTTGCTGAAGGAAAAAAATGTGAATCTTTCCGATCTTGTCAAGTTTCTGCTGTCAAACCAACTTTTCAGACAAATCTGACATTTCCTCAACTTTCCTCCAGTCAGTGGAGCGTTACTGCGAGTGTGTGTGAGTGTGTGTGAGTGTGTGTTGTTGAATGCTTGGCTGAACACACAGCACAGAGTTTACAGTATGTCAGGCTGTGGGGCTTTTACCCAGAATTCTCTGGAGAGTCCATCTAGGGTCACTCTGTGTATATGTATGGCTGTCAGACTGAGGATCAGGAGTGGATTTTGGTCAGAATCAGCTCATACTACAAACTTTTAGCTCTGTTGGTTCACAATTTCGTCAAAAAAGGTTCCTGCTGAAGCAGTTTAACCTCCTAGTGAGTCTCCACAGGAATGTTAGTCTGGAGACTTTAGAGACTCGTCTAAATATTAATTAAAGGAAATAGCAGTGAGGAGTCCAACTGAGCTCAATACAAGATGTTAATTTAACTTTTTAGGGGATAAAATTGGGTTTTTCAGAGTTCTTTATGAAATTTCACTTCTTAATTTTGACAGTTTGTCATGATTCGGCTGTGTGGCAGGCAGGAATTTGACCCAAACGCAAACTAAACTAAATGTAAATAAGGAACAAAATACAAAACACACGGAAACTAAGGATACTGGGCCAACATGGCCCAGGACCATGACACAGTTGACAAAACAAGAAAGTTAACATCCTCGTTAGGGAGTTGCCTAAGGCCTCTCAGTCTCCCTCCACATGTATTCTTGTATAAATATTTTAACTCTGTCGTATTTCCACAAGAACCTGGAAATAATCAGTAAAAATCTTAAGATTCGGGAACATTTAAAAACAAAAGAAGCTGTCATGTACAGTCAACGAGAAATATTTACTGTATTTAAACTGAGCCAAATCAATGGCCGTGATAACCTTTACATCTTTGTACTAAAGGACAGATTTATATCTTTGTATTAATGCTTCAGGTGATACTTGATTGACTCATCAGAGACCTGTTCTACTAAATCAGCCTGCAGCTATAACTGTGTTAATGTTAGAAATATGAAATGTGATCAAAAACTTCTGAGAATAAGCTAAAAATCCAAACCTTTCTCACATTAAAATATGGCTGATATCTCATTCATGATCATTTCCCCATTACATCTGCTGCTTTTAAATTTCTCACTGGAAGTTCTCTTACTTCCTTTGTCCCTGTGCCTCTATGATCGGTGCTGGGTCTCCTCCAGTGATCCTTCAGCTTAATTTTCAATTTTCAAGAAGTGGACAAAGTTGCAGGGAATCAAACATAGAAAGGGTACCAGGTGGTAAGCAAAGATTGCGACGCACTGCTTTCAGGTTTAGAAACTGTGGACTCCTCAACTGAGAACTGCTAAAAAAACTGCTTGGTCTTGCGGCTGGGTCACACATTGTGTAAATAGCACTGCAACCTCCTTACGACTAGGAAAGATTTGGAGACTGATTGCAAAAAGCTGCAAGGGAGGCCCGTTGTGTCCGAACAGCTTTGCATATAATTAGTGTGTAATTTCTAACCAAAGGCAGATTGCGAACACGTTTCACTCAGTCTGCGTCAGTCTACTGATGAATGACTTGACTCAGCTGTTTGCCTTCTGAGTATATTCGTACATAGAAGCAAGGTGTTATTTTGCAGTTAAATTGCCACCTTTCAGCAACTACATGACTCTTCTTCTTTCTAGAGGAATTTCTGCTTCAGATATGTGAGGTTCTGTCTAGAATATAAATACTTAATATGGCAAGTACTCTGTGTATGGAGAAGACTTACAACAGATGGAAGCAGATTTGTAATTTTTATAGATTTATCAGATTGTACATGAATGCCAGTACATAATGCAATAAAACTGACTTGACAATAGTAACTCACTGCAAGTGGTTGCAGTCTTATTTTTGTCATACCATGATCCCCAACAGCTGGTTTTGCTAGTGAGACTGTGGCATTAGCAAGAGACCCAGCACTGAATTACTACTGGATATCCTAACCAAGAAATCCCAGTTGATTCTATCTCATAAGTTTGTGGTTATGGTGAAAGTTGTGAACATATGAGTTAAGTAGTTGAAAAAGGAATTCAAGGGAGCAACCTATCAGCTCCCCGTGGTCTGGACATGTCTGAGAAAATGACCTTGAAGGATTGACTGTCCACATTAGAGTAAGGCTTGTTTGTTTCATGTGCCTGAAACTCACACCTCAAATGTCTGATTAAGTTCAATTCTGATATCAGAAGCAAAAGTGTCAGAAGTTTAATAGTTATTCCTAACAAAAGAGTCCTTTTTATAGCAAATAATGGCTTAACTGAAATTTCTAAAGCAGACAGACAAAAGAATCAGAAGATCAAGCTTTGCTCTCTGGGAAAGAGAAAAAGCACGTTCGCCACAGATACAGATTTTAATAAATAGAGAAAAATTCACAAAGACTTCATTCAGCTTGTATTCTAGAATTGTAGTTCAGAAATGCCAGCAGACCACAAGTGGATGATGGAAAAAAGCTTTTCTTGTCTAAGTGACCAAGATCCTTACATTCTTACTTTTTGGTGGTAACAAAAGTAAGAATGTAAGCAGATGGATACAAGAGAGAGAATCATACTCATTCTAGTAAATCCCTGAACATTTTACTTTTCTATTTAAGTTCTTAACTGTGCCATCCATGAATGGCAGCATAGTGGTGGAATAATTGGCACCAAAACCTCATAGAAAAAAGTTCCTGCGTTCATATCCGCTGGCTGGTTGGGGCCTTTCTGCAGGTTCTCCTAGTATCTGCAGCACTTGGTCCTGCTGCTTACTCCCACAGTCCAAAGATGATTGGAGTTGATTGGTTAATCCATATAGAGCGGTTTTATGTGGAGTGGCTCTATGTGTGAATGTGAACAGTCTTGTGTTAGCCCTGTGATATTCTGATAAAATGTCTATTGTGTACCTCTGCTATTGTGCTATGGCAGCTAGGATAGGCGCCAGCACCCCAACCTCCACCTTCATCCCCCCACAACGGTGGCCCTAGCTGGAACTAAGTTAGCAGCAGCACATGTAGCATGAAAAGACTGAAACCCACACAGTTGTTATTACATTAATACCCTGAGATTAGGTTTCAGTTAGATGTCTGTGATTGGTTTATCTGAAAAAATTGATTATTATTTCAATGAAGTTCCCCCCCAAAGACAGCTATTGTACCAATATGTCACTGAAGAAAACAATGCCTTCTGTGTTTTCATGCAATCCCAGACTCTTTAGATCATCCCTCTGCTGGGATCACACCATCTGTTGTAGTTGTCTTTGTTTCAAAAGATACTTCTTTATGAGTCAGATGGCTCCCTGATGACACTGCGTGATAGAAGCGAAACAACAGTGCTTAAAGCTTTTGCACAGTTCTCTATATATTATGAATGGCAGAGCCTCCTCGTGGTGTCTCTATTTCTGTTTTTTTAACCTTTCTTTTAGTCAACTTTAGCAACGTTTGGCCCTTGTCAGAGCAGCTGGGTTTCAGGCACTGTCACGGCTGGCGGAGGGAGCCGTGTGGTGTGGAGGAAAAGGAGGACCCAAGATGCAGCAAACTGATGATACGAGTGATGTTTTATTTACAAAGGTGGTGGTGACAAAAACAGGCAACGAGGTATGAGTACTTTACAAACGGAAACCTAAACTGGGAGAAACTAAGTGACAAACCTGAGACCATACAAAAGGGGTGCGGGGCAGAGAGACGCAGAGACAGGAACACCATAGAACGCAGAGGTAGACGGATGAATGCAGACGAGCCGACAACAGGCAGGAGAACACACAGGGCTTAAATACACACCAGTAATCAGGGGATGAGGGACAGGAGGGCAACACAGCTGGGAGAAATCAGAACTGACGGGACAGGGGAAATGTAAACTGAACACACTCACATCAGACAGAGACCTTCACAATAAAACAGGAAACTCAGACACGGGGAACCAAACAAGACACAGATCTAAACAGACAGCTTCACGAACAGATGGGGTGACACCATAGACAGACAGATACAGATGCAGACTCAGAGGCAGACCGAATATAACACAGAACTAAAACAATCATCATCATCATCATCATCTGGAAAATGATAACAAACTAAAAGCGCTGGGTCACCGACCCAGGACCATGACAGGCACAATTCAAAATTGCTTTTAAACCTTAAATCTGGAGGTCTGTAATGGAAAATCACAGCAGTTCCTTTTTTGGCCGTAACAAGTATAAAAGTTCTCCTTCAAACTGAAATACAAAAGACCATGTAGAACGACTCAGTTAATTAAAATAATTTACATATCAGACCTCGTCTCAAACTTAGCTCTTGACTGTTGTTGCCAGAGGAAAATATCCTTCGGGGCCTTCGATGCAGCGGTTTAATTGAATTTTGTTTTTGACATCGTGACATCATACAGTTTGGAGTTATTTCAGGAACGTTTTGATGTGTGAAGTACTGCTGACCGTGACCTTTTCTTTACAAAGAAGCTCCGATTTTAAAACTTTCCACCATTTTGAATTTAGACACACACTGACTTAAATTCATTTCCTGGTGACAAAACTCAACCCTCACCCTACCCGTACACTAGATCCTCACTATTAAATGCAGATATCACTCATTGTCAGTGTTGGGTAAGTTACTTTAAAATAGTAACTTAGTTACATTACTAGTTACTTTTCTCAAAAGTAACTCAGTTACTTCAAGTTACTCGTTACTTTCAAAGTAACTAGTTACTAGGGAAAGTAACTTTGGTTTTACTCAGAATTCTCTTGTTAGTGTGTTGCTTCCATAACTTTGCCAGTCTTCTAGCTTGCTTACTTGCCACAAGTGCACTGTGCCACCTACCAATAGAAAGGAAAAGATAATGTGCATATTTCCACGAGAGAGGTTTACAGCTGTGGCTCCAGCAAACATCAGCTGATATTAGAAATTAATATTAAATAAATTCTAACAATAGCTGATCAAGCTTAAACGCGCTACTGTTGTTTAGCGCGACATCGGTTGGTTTCCTCTTTCGGAGCAAAGTGAGCGATAAACAAACAAGAGAGAAAAGCCGATCAGCTGATCATTGATCAGTTTTCATGATTGAAGCAGAAACGGGAGAGGGAGGGGGAGAGGATGAGAGAAGAAGAGGCAGCTGTGCAGCAAAGACACAGAATAACTCCAGCTTTGTGCCTTTTCCATTGTAGCTGAATTACGGGACAAACTGTTCCTTTTCACCTCAATAAGAAACACGTAATATTTTCTCTGAATACCAGACCGGACGGTTGGCAACTCTAATAACTTATGAACAAAATAAAGCTCAACATCATTAACTTCATAGCACCCACCCAGCTCTATAGAAACTCCGTCATGCTAGCTAGCATGCAGTACGGAAAAAGTCAGAATAACGAAAATAAACTCCACCTAAACTTGGTTTATATCTGACCCAGATAGACTGCAGGTCATAACTTCTTACCTGAAGTTCAGTTCACACTTGGACCGGCGGCCGCCTCGGGTCTCTTTTCCTTCTGCGTCCCTTTTCCTTCATCCACCTGCTGGCCTCCACCACTTGCTAATGTTATTGAATCTGTGGAAGCTCCGCGATAGCCACCACACGAAGTAACGAGTAACGACCCTATCTAAATCCCAGTAACGACTAACGCGTTCCTGATTTTGTCATAATAACTAGTTACCGTGCTCGTTACCACAATAATAACGTAGTTACTATAACGCATTACTTAATAACGTGTTAGTCCCAACACTGCTCATTGTGTCAACAGAAATATGTCCCCACAGCTTCTGTACAAATACAATCTCACACACATTTTTTCCCCATTGCCATTGTATTATATTTAAGTTTTATTCACAAAGACAACTTTAATCAATCATCCAGAAGGTAAAAAGACAAATTTTAGTTATGGTTTTATTGATTTATTGAAAAACCTTTATCTGATCATTTACTTGTTTAGCTTTGATTCTTTCTTCCAGTCACAAGCTGCTGTTAACTGTACGTTAGAAAAAAGTACTAACAGCACTAACAGCAGGCAGTTGAACAATTTAACATATATTCATGTTTTTCTTTGGTGGACACAAAGACAAGTAGGACTGTAGATCTTTAATTTCACATCATTAATTTAGAAGTGTTCTGTAGCACATTTTAAATAACCTCAGTTGGCCAAAGTGCTCTACAGCTACAAAATGTCAATTATACATAAGAGTCACTAAATCAACAGTAAATATACACTTAAAAGTCAGTCATGAAATAGAACAAAGCATTTGCATAATAAAAGCCTAAAAACTGACGGATATAATTATGCAGTCTTGTTGTGTTTAAACTAGTGGATCTGTGTTACAATGTAGTTATTAATGAGCCACCATGACCAAAAGTCCTGCATTGATTGAACTAATCTGATCAACATTCATCACCAGGTTGGGTTTTGCTCATTAGGAATCCTCCTCACCTCGTAGGACAGTTGTGATGAATAACAAAACAATAAACTGGATTCAGGTTACATAATTGAAGACATGAAACTATGAGGACACAGGACCCTCCCTGGTCCAATCAGAGTGGGACTGTTTAGCAGTCTGATATTATCCTGATGCAGAGCTTCAGGAGATGTTACAATGATGGTGATTTGGAGGGAAGGATAAGAGATAAGATAGAACTTTATTAATCCCTCGGGTGGGTTCCTCTGGGAAATTCGATGCACAGAACCTGATGAATGACAGCAAACTGATAATTATGCTTTTCGCTTTGTTTCTGAGGGTCTAATCATCCTGTTACCACGATGACTCCACACAAAACTCAACGATTGGAGATGAGTAACAACACCGGCGAGTGTCAGGCAGTGGGTGTCTGGGAACACCTGGTATAAAGAATCAGGCTGGATGAACAATTTCTTATAATGTGTATGATGGTTTCCACTCACTCCAAATACATGCTTGTTAGGTTGTTTGGTGATTCTGCATCGACTGTGTGAATGCGATTGTGTATGATTGTCTCTGTCACTCTGTGTCACCTGCCCTGTGAGAGACTGTGTCCAGTTCAGTGGGAAATCCTCCCGCGTCCTGCTCCCAGATAAAGAAAACTTACAAATGAATAAAACTAAATAGGCTTTTAAATAATCTTTACCAGTGAAAAACAGAGGGACAGTACCTGTTTTATATGAATATCCTCTTTACAGATAAGTTTACATCTATAGAAAATGTAAGTACATATAATCCTCGCTCTAAACTCAATTCCACACACTTTTTTTTACTCTTGGATCTGTGTGATATCATAGGGAGGGGATATGGTCACATTTCATGTTAGGAAGAAAAACGCCCTGTCCACAAAACAAAACTCTTTTTCATGAGGGACAGCCAACAAGCAGAAAGTTAGCTTTAAAGAAGGAGCCGCTTTAAGAGCTTGTTTCATACAGGATGAATTGTGGGCCTGCGCAGACGCCCAGTATTAGATAAATGAGATTTTTTAAACTGTGAATCACGCAGAGCTACTCTAGCAGAGCCCAACAGGATAAACAGGATAGGTCCTTTCTATTAATATTCTCTATATGCAAGTGACCAACTCCTCATACATACACACATATATCAAGTGTATTTTTGGTATAAACCCTAACAGCTGTTAGTTTTCAGAACACACACACAGAACAGTGCAGCATGGCATTGCATGTTTTGTTGCCGACCAAATAGAGACATTTTGCCCTCCGTGTGATTGCTCTTTTTACCCAGAGGGCATTTAAACACATGCGTGCACACACACACCTACAGACACACACACTGGCACACAGTCAGTGTGATTGCAGCTCTCACCCAGAGGACATAAACAAACAATCACAGATTGAATTCAGGGAGTGTTTACCCACCTGGTCCTTTGTGTGTGTGTGTGTGTGTGTGTGTGTGTGTGTGTGTGTGTGTGTGTGTGTGTGTGTGTGTGTGTGTGTGTGTGTGTGTGTGTGTGTGTGGAGGTCACAGGGCGGATGAGCTATTCTGTATGCCGTGTTCACACTGCAGCTCAGCATATAGAAAGAGAGGAGAAGCCCACTGAATTAATTCCAGATTCACTTGAACATTTTGTTGTTCTTCAAAGCTTTTTCATACATCGATCGCACAAATTGCTCAGCAGCACAAACAGTCGAAGTACAGCTCCAAATACAATAACACCAACTGTACCCATAAATTAAATGGACCATGTCCTGAATCAGCAGGACTGGAGTTTCTAAATACCTGCTCTGGTTTACAGAGCCAGAGAAGATACAGGAGGTTTGTAAGAGGAAGTGATCATCATCTAAAGTGAAAGAATCGAATACGGCATTAGTTTAGCCAGATGACGAAGCCAAGCTCAGCTATAATCCCAGAAGATCAGCTGATATCAACAGCAACAGATACTGCCAAGTATAAATGACTGCAGATGGAAATATTGGTCTTCTGTGAGCTGTAGTGGTCCTGACTGAACTACAATTTTAGCACTAGTTTGTTTTTTGCATCTCCTCATTCACCTCATTCACTGTCTGCCTCACTGACAGGATGTGGACAGACAAGGGATGATCAGTCATGTCATGGTTCTCAGCAGCCCAAAGCGAAGCTTTAAATGCTGCCAGCAAGGGGTCCACTGAGTGGTCGAGTTCATGAGGGCTTGAAATAGTTTGGATAGGAATTGGGACTTTGCCACTGTGAATCTCACCTGACTTTTCATCTTTCATCTTTCCATCAAGTTTGTTAACCACTTGTTCATTTCAGGCTTGTGGAGGGCTGAAGCCTGTCTCAGCAGTGAGAGACAGGGGACAGGTTGTCAGTCCATCTCAGGGCCAACACAGAGACACAGACAACAATTCCCTCTCACATTTACATCACACTTTTTAAACTCTTTACCCCTTGAAAGCTGACTAGGAGTAACCCTCAAGGCTTTTTTCTCAATCTAGTAGTTTCTGTCATATTTCATATTTTTCTAGAGCATGTGACTGGGTGCATGTCAGACATTAGTGAGGGTGGTCTCTGTCTAAGCAACTGCTTTTCTAAAAACCTGGAAACTATTTTAATGGTTGTCATCAAACAGTTGATGTATACTCAGGTGTCAAAACTCGGACAAAATGGACAAGATGTGCAAAATGTGTCTAACAAAATGTTAGATGGTGACCAGATGGAAGAATCTCTGATGGAAGAGGAACCAGATGGAAGAGTCTCAAAGCAAGAAGGTTCTGGTTGGTTGGAAATTGTATGTCTGAAGTGTGCATGTACTTCCTGACCTTGTGTGTTTCTTCCTACAGTCCAAAGGCATACTTGTTAGCTTAACAGATGATTCTAAATTGATGTGGGTGACAGTGTTTGGTTGTCAGTCTCTTTGTCTTGGCTCTATAATGGGCCAGTGTCCTCTTTAGAGTGCACCTCACATGTTTCCCTGTGTCAGGTGGGGCAGGCTCTTTGGGGGTCTTATGTTTCACAAGCAGTAAAGAAGATGGATAATATAGGACGCACTTGCATTAGTGTGATTTCATATAAACCTCTATTTCTTAAAAAAAAAAAAAACTTGATTAGCATAAAGTTTAAAAAGATGAGTACAGAGTGTTGAAACTTCCCTGCAAGGTCTCTAAATGGATGATGTAGATTAAAATATTTTGTTTTTAAAAAAAAAAACTTTTTCAGTTTATTCTCTTTGCAGTTCTGCTGGTTTTCTGTTACTCAAAATGTGTTGTGGTTATTGTGTTTCCTCTTTGGTGGTGATGCTCATCCATCCACTTTCATTTTCATCCAAGTTGCCAGTGTAGCTGGACTCTCAGCAGCCCCAGTGTTAAGCAGAGTACTCCCTCGACTTGGATTGCCAGATGGGGCAGCTTGAATCAAGGGTTTGGCAGTAAATGGCGGTTTTCAGAATATCCTGCCTGGTGTGAAGAGTCCCAACCGGTTTTAAACACTTTCCTGGTTCATCAGGGAACTTAATAAGTTTTGAAGCCTGTGTTGCACATAGAAGAATTTACGTGAAGTACGAGACACCAGAGCAGGGTTGGCATGTCTTTGGTTATCTTCATTAAATTTCTACAAGATGTGTGCGCCCCCACTGTGATTATCAGGGCTGTCTGATTATTATCTGTATTATTATCAGCGTTATCTTCAGCTTTCTGCGGGCCTCCGTGTATTTTTCCTGGTGTCCTCTGAGGGAAAATTAAAAGAGACGGAAGCGCTCTGCCTGTTTGAAGGTGGTGAATGAGGCCGTGCCTTCGCTCACCCTGCTGCTTTACAATGTCATCTACCTCTGAATATAAAGCAGCTGCAGGAGGGATTTCTGTTCCCGACATTTTCTGCTCCAGACTAGGATAAAATAGAATGAAATCATCCAGTGTTTCAATACAGCTGGAGGCCAATTCACCTCTAAAGAAAATACTTCTGATATGAGCTTAATTGTTCCATGGATCCCATTTAGTTCATTCAGTGACATTTAAGCCATGAAGCTCAATAAATGAATGGACACAGCACACTTTAATTGAGAGACATGATTTCTACCAAATATATTCAATGTACATCTGACATTAATACATGAGATGGTTTGTATTTAAGACTTTCTTTAACTGCGCAAATATGTAAAGAAAGGCAGCAGAAAATCAGGAAACTGTGTTATGGAGGTTTATGGGTCTCAGTACTTAAAATGTATTTAATAATAAGGTTGACATGGTTGTACAATTGCTTGAGTATACACTGCTGGTTTGATTTGTGAGGCAGTTCTTTCTAATGATTATGATTTTTGACATTTTTTGTAACTTTACACACTGCTTCTATAAGACTTGAGTCTGTTAAATAATGAACACGTAGTAGAAAATTGCTGGAAAGTGCCACAAGATGGTAAGTCCTCTCTATACTCTACACACAACTGCACAAATATGTCAGCAGATACTGGTATTTATATTGCCAAACTCTTTACAGTTTAATAGAGTCTTAGTTTTATAGGATTTCATGAGATTTTGTCCTTTTTAGTGGGAGATATTTGTTACCCCAAGTGTAGGAGTTTAACTATATCTGGATCTTATTTATGAAAAGTGAGAAGGTGGAGCGTGAGATGAACTGGCAGTTTTATGCAGTATCCATAGTAATGCTGGTGTTATAGCGGGCTATTTTGGGGAAGAATGAGCTGAGCAAGAAGGTTTTTGATTCACCAGTCGTTGTACATTCGCTCACCTATAGTCATGCACTCTGGTTGGTGACAGAAAGAATAAAGTTGTGAATACAAATGGCGAGAATGAGTTTTCTCTCTCGGGAGGCTGAGGTCAGTCTTGGAGATACGCTACCTCCTTTGCATTGAAAAGAGCCAGACGAGGTGGCTGGTGCAACTGATCAAGCCTCCTGGGTGTCTATTCTTGGAGATTCTATGGCTATGAAAATTGGAAGCAGAGCACAGAGCAAATGTACGGCTTGCCACAAGGATTCTGTACGTATATGGTTCAAAATGCCTTGGCATCCCTTAGGAGTGCCTGGAAAACATGGCTGTGGCAAAGGATGTTTGATACATGCGTGTTTATTCTCCTACCACCTGGATGGATGGATGGATGGCTGTTTTAGAGGCATGTTTTCAGCACATACATAATGAAGAATGGGAATATTCAGTCTAAAAGCACACTGATGACAGTGTGCATCGATAAAACAAGAAAACATGAACTACTGTTTCAAACTGACACATTTTGTTAGATGTCATGAGAACTGGGTGTCCGACTATGGCCGAGCAGTTGAGAAGTGAGACTGGGGTTGTGCCTGTCTTTTTTCACCTTTGTGCTCCATTAATTTATCATCAAGACTTTCATTTTTAAAGTTCGACTGTAGCTTTTAAAGGCAACTGAGGGAGAACAGAGGAAAGATTTCTTTTGTTCGAGATTGCCACGATTTACTAGAACTTAGGTCACTCTGGTGACACACTGATGGAGATCCAGCTAGTGTGAATGAGACACAAGTGCAAGTTGTCAAAACGATATTTCCATGCAGCCAAAAGCAGTGCAGATGTTCATGAGATAATAATACTGAACATGAGGGAGTGTTTTAGATTTTTACAGGCAGAGTCAAGGAACATTATGATGTGCCTATTTAATAGCTTCAAAGTTTTGGATACAGAAATTCTATCCATATGTTTTCTTTTCAGACGATGTGTCCATGTCAGTTCAGACAGTGTCTGCCATTGGTTGGTGAGCAAAACTGCAAAACTGTGTTCAGGTTCACTGCAGTGTCACTGGTGTCGTACCACATGTGAGTTCATCTGTCCACCCGAGTGACTGTGAAATCTGACCTTGGTTCCTTAGATTGTGCATTTGGATGAGCCTTAGTACCTTCAGTAGGACTTGATTGCATTTAAAGTTACGTTGAAAGTGGTATATTTAGTGAAAGAGCCTAAAATGAACAAAAGGAGCTGTTAAGGAGGAAGAGGAGCACTGCTCTCCAGATGGAGAGTCGGTATGCTAGCAGTATTGTCCTCCTTCACGGTTTCCCTCTTTTTGTTCCCATGGGAGTTGTTGCAACATGAATTTAACTTCTGAACTGTTTCCATGGAGACCTCACATCCAACTGTGTCCTGTCAAAGTGGCTAATTAGTTAATGAAGCACGTGGCGATGCCCGACCAGAGAGAGTGAGAGAGAGCGAGAAAGAGTGTGTATGGAGGAATCTGGCCGACTCTCACATATATTCAGTTTGTCCCTATCCCCAGCCCCCTCCATCCTTCTGCCTCTCCTCTCTTCCCCCTCCTCCCTCTCTTTCCTCTCATAATCAGTTCTGCTGTAATCAATTAGCTGGATGAGGAGCAGCAGAGGGAACAGGTGCAGCTAAATGTTAATGAATTCCTCTGCGGCCATCCTCACAGTAACACTGGCTGAATATTTAAACTGCTTGTTGGCCCAATGACTTCACCGCAGCTGAAGCAGGGATCCACACACCATTGCTCTGTGTCTTTTTAAATATGTGTTAATACGGCAACATGTGAATGTGTGTTCACATGTTGGCATATGACAATCCATTTAGTTACCTTTTTTTTTTAAAGGGTGACAACAAAAGATGTTGGTTCTAGATTGGCTGAATAACGAACCAAAGACCCAAATACACAACACTATGAGAACTATTCAAAACTTTAACTTCAAGGACTGGTGACACACATGTGTCTGGTCATTTTAGGTGAGTGGAAAGCAACACGCACAGTCTTTAAAAAAGACCAAAAGTACTTATACTGGAAACTGGAAAGAATAATTAACTGGTCAGATGCAACACTGAGGTAAAACTGATTAAGACTCCAATTTTTACAAAATGAATATAAACTCAAAACAGAGCGTCCAGCATGTATTAAAAATGTCACATCACAAATCACATTTAATTCAATAATGTTTAAAAAGCACTTTGAGGTATGACTTCATGAACAACATGCACGAACCCTGTGCAGCACCACGGCCCAAGCCTGTTGGGTCCTAACGGAAAAGTTACATAACTCACTAAAGCTTCGCAGTGTTATTGAAGCACCTGGGCTCTGTAGTGTGGTCATCTAATCACATTATTTTATTGCCACCTAATTCAGCCAGTGTCTCAGTTAATACCCTTCTACACATCTAAATAAAAACTTCTTATATTAGGCATGCTATATCTACAATCTCTTTTGCAACACATGTCAGCCATTCACCAGAGTTTGTTGTTGTTGTACGACATCTGCAATGTAGTACACACCAAAGTGTAGGGATGTTTCCACTTCTTCATGAAGTTTCATGAAATTCAGCCAGGCACGTTTTGCATGATCAAGCTCATAATCAACAAATTCCAGTCTAACAATAAAGAGAAATAACATAAATACGTAACTAGAAGAAGATATAGTCTGGGGTTAGTACAGAATCTTTAGATTTCTAGATGTTTTAGACCCCTTAGTTTAAAGTTTTTCACTTTATTGTATGGTAGTTTTAATATTCAATGCATATAACTGAGGTTTGATCACATCTTGTATGCTTAATAAACTAAATGAACAAAGCAAAAACATGTTTTAATTTGGGATATTTTACATACGCATTTGTACTGAGGATAAATTATCTTTATAACTTTATACGCAGGCTAACCTTGCTAAACTACTAAGCAGTATATTTGCTGTGTCTGATCTCTACAGTAGGGGAATTTAATTAAAAGTCACATGACCTATAATTCTGACTGAGGGTAATGATGTCAAAAACAAGCCACGGGGGATTATTTTATCCAATACACATCATTTCCTCCTTCCGTTAAATTTCTAAATATCCTCCAGTTTATCAGTTTAAGTTGGGATTTCTGTTATTATCAGTTACACCCACATGTATCAGGTGAACGTCTGAAAGAGATTCATATGATGAGAGAAAAAAGCAACGGAGACACAGAGAGGATTTTTCTATTCTAATTCATTAATCTTCATTCATTAATGTTCAGCCCACCTGACACACACACACACACACACATTTTGGGTCACACTGAGTATATCAGCAGGCTGGTTGATGGCAGCTGCCTCACAGAGCAGAGCACACTGGGGGCCAGGCAAACATCTGTTGTGTGTGAGCACGCGTGTGTGTGTCTGTTTATGTGTGTCAGAGGTGGGTTGTTAACATGCAAATAAAGCAATTAAAATTCATGCGACACACACCCAAACACACAGATACACACTCACACACGTGCAAATTGAAATAGAAACACAACAGAAGCCAGATGAGCTTCTCTGTTGATTGCTGATCAGATTTGCATGCAGACCGTTTTCACACTCTCCTGCGATGAACACCAATACTTCCAGAAATTATGCTGTATTTATGTGTTTGTGATATATTTTGACAGCATGCAGTTGAAGTTCCACCCTCGGGATTATTTAATATTTTATTTGCCCATACATACAGAATAGAAAACACTTTGTAATTCCCAAATCCATGGAGCATATCACAACCATGATATCAATGTAAAGATCATACTGTCACGTCAACCTTGGTATGCCTCTAGATAATTAATACTCCATGTGAGCTGGTGAGGGTTGAAGCTGAAAAAATGAGTCTTTAATGTTCTTTTTTTAATTCAGATTTTAAAAGTTAATTTGGACATGGACTATTAAACTGAAAGCCACATTATCGCTCTGATAATAGGTCTATAATTTTGGAACAAAATTTTATGTTGGTGGTTGGAAATGATTCTGAATTATTACCCAAAATTAAGAGATTTTAAATCTACATTAAATGACCCAAACTGCCCATAAAACCTGTAAATCAAACCACATAGAGACAAAAATACCACACCAGAAGCGAGCAAGAAAGACACAGAAAGTGCGATGTAAAAATAATTACAAACACATAATTTGGACTACACATTAACCCAAATCATTCAAAAAGAGTTGTAAAATGTCCAGAAACAGGTGAAAAAAGAGACAAACAGCAACTACCAATGAGCCCAACATGCTCACAAAGTGATGAATAGGGATTATAAAGAAATCTAAAAAGATACAGTGGGATGCAGGAGAATTTTAAAGAAACAGATAAAATACATACTACAAAATATATAACTATACTACCCAAATAACTGGAACAAATTCTGATGGGCCTTAGGATTCTAGATGCATTGCCAGGTTTTTGTAGCTCCATGGATTAGGGGAGTGGCTCACTTAGCATCAGTCACCAAAGCAATCAGTGTGTCTTGCGCTGTCTTGCCTCCTGCTCTTGTGGAGTTGTTTGGACTTGTTTGATTTATGTCATTTTCTTCTGTGTGATCTCCATATTTTGTCCTTCGAAATGAGTCAGGGTCATGACAATGGAAAACAACTGCAAAGGTGCACAAAGTTGCTTCAAAAAGACTCACAATGACCTCAAAGAAGTTCAAGACACAACAGAGAGACCCATAAAGAGAACCAATTAGATTCAGTTCAGTTTTATTTATAAAGCACCAAGGTGCTTTATATTGTAAGGTAAAGACCCTACGATAATAGAGAGAAACCATCAATGACCAGAA
Source organism: Rhamphochromis sp. 'chilingali' (assembly GCF_963969265.1). Classification (NCBI taxonomy): domain Eukaryota; kingdom Metazoa; phylum Chordata; class Actinopteri; order Cichliformes; family Cichlidae; genus Rhamphochromis; species Rhamphochromis sp. 'chilingali'. The sequence goes on along the minus strand of NC_137930.1, from coordinate 38,304,042 downwards.
AAAAATCAAACGAATATTTTTGAATAAGTATTTGTCCACAGTGGGAAGAAAAAACTCTCTCTTTTAACAGGACGAAACCTTTGGTATAACCAGGGTTAGGACAACCACGCAAGACATTTGCAGGACAATAAGAATCGAAGTGAAACTGTATGAAGGACTATGAACTCTATGAACCTCATCACCAGTCAGATGATGTTTGGCACCTTTGTTTACTGTTTTCTATTTCTTTTTTCTAGAGCATTAAAGTATCCTGGCAGCCTCCTCCACGCAGTGCCCAGAATGGGATCATCACAGCTTACAAGATCAAATACAGGAAGACGGGCCGGCGTGGAGACCAGGAAGCCATTGAACCCAACAACTTCTGGTACCTGTTCACTGGTAAGTCTCTTCAAACTGGCATGTGATTTGATTTAGTCTGGAAAAGAGAAATGGTTAAAGATGTATCTGCTGTTGGCTTTATAAAACATCACTCAAGCAGGAGCATTTGTTGGGAAATTTAGCACAGAAGAAAGAGAAATATCTTGTTTTTTTTCATGCACACAGTACTTGTTAGTAGGATCAATTCAGTCTCATCAGGGGGCTGTTATCTCTCAGAGACTACAATATATCACCAGACTCATCCTTTTGTATTTGCCCTCATTTTCTCTCCCAAATAAATATTTTAAAGCTGCACTCTTTGTTCTTACAATGACTCTGTTTGTTTGGCCCAAACTACACAAAAACTGCTGTACAAATCTGCAAGACTGCAGCCAGACTGTGCTTTTATATATATATATATATATATATATATATATATATATATATATATATATATATATATATATATATATATATATATATATATATATATATGTATATATATATATATATATATGTATGTATATATATATGTATGTATATATATATGTATGTGTATATATATATGTATGTGTATATATATATGTATATATATATATATATATAAATAAATGTGTGTATATATATATATATATATATAAATGTGTGTGTGTATATATATATATATATATATATAAATGTGTGTGTGTATATATATATATATGTGTATATAATATAATATATATGGGGATTTAATGAAAGCACAGAAGATTGTTTTCACTGAACGTGATGGGAGTCTGACAGTCGGCATGCGTAAATCTTCAAATAGAGACAAAGAAGACGTAAATCCTAAAGATATGTGTGTGTGCTTTAATATGTCTGTGGAACTGTCAATTTATTTCTTTACTTTGGTGAAAAACAGCTGCAAGTCTGGGTCTGTGTGTGTGATTGTGTGTCTGCATTCAAACTGCCACCAGCTATTATTTCAATTTGAGGTTTGCAGGATTTGAATGAAACTGATCTTCCTTTTCATTATTTTCCACTGATGGTTATCTTCATCTGTCTGTCTGCATCAGAATTCATTGCCCAGTGACAGCTCTGCTTTTGTGTGTGTGCGTGTTTGGAATCTGATCCGCCTGCTGCAAGCCCGGCCGTCAGCAGTAATCACTCCTTTTTATTGTCTGATAATAAAAGACAAATTTAAATTAATAAAATTATTTCTTGAATAAAAAAAAAAAAACTCAGCTTCTCAGAGGAGGTGAAAAGAACGGCACATTAAACAAACATACTTAACGCTAACATTAAAACTTAAATTTACTCCATTTATGTAATGACACGTATTACCTAAGCCCCAAATCCAACCATGCACTTTCTTAACTGCTTATCCCACATAGTGGAACAAGCAGTGGGAATTTCAAGGTAAAAAAAATGTGTTTCCTTTTTTGAATGAGAATGATTAAATATTCTTCAGAGTACTGTCTTCTCAAATGTCTGCATAGTTGTGGTACGCATGACATGCTAGGTTTACTTGGTCATGTGTGTACTGGGCATCATTGTCACAGTTATTTAACACTTCTGAACTCTGCTCCTTAATAGACTGTAACACTCTGAGTGTTCTGATATCAGGCTAGATGGCTTAAGTGGTCCAATCATACAATCTGACAGCAGCACAGATTTAATCACTCTGGTTTCTGGTAGCTTTTATTTGTTGTACTTTTTTGTAGCCTTGCTCAATTCCTCCCCTCTGCGGCAGTAACGGTAACACCAGCTCCCACTTTAGTTAATTAGCGTGGGCTACAAAAATGAGAAGGTAAGGCTCCTTTTGAAGCTGAGAGACTCGGCAGACCCGGCTATTTAAGCTGCCAATCTCAAAACTCACACAGAGCGCAAGTGGAGTGCAACTCAAATGTTAGACAAGGCCTTAAATTGCCTGAAGCACTAGGAAATTGTTGGTCTTATGCAATCCAACACTGTCGGCCTAGGGTGGGTTACAGTGCCAAAAAGACGATCCAAAGGCTACCAGAAAGGAGAGGAAAGAGCTTGCTATCTTTATAGTAACTAAGGTGGATGGAGGGAAAGCGCACAATTATGGTGTGAGCCAACAACCTCACGGTAAATGGTCCACTTGGGAGTCCATCACTAACAGGACCATTACTGACACTGATATTTGGAAGATCTCCCAAGCAAGTCTACAACCTGGCCAGTCTGCCAGTAGCAACACTCGACACTGGAAAGAGCAGAACTAGCTGGTTAGCAGCAACTGAATTTTAAAAATAAGGGTGAGGGCACTGTCCAGTCGTAAATTGAAATGTTGGCTCAAATGAATGAAAAAGCTCTCAAATCATAAAATAAACTTGGGTAGTGGCCAGTTAAGCTAGAAAGCCTATATAAGACTTAAGGTCTGTCAGAGAGGTCCATTAGAAATGTTGTGGAAAAAGGCACCAAGACCACAAGTGCAGTGCAGAGGAGCCTTTCAGCATTTTGAATTAGCGTAGGTGAAGACTAGTACACAGCTCCCTGCTACAGTTACCTGTGCTGACATTCAATTGCAAACTTTAAACTTTTATAAAAATCCAAATATTGGAGTTATTCAATTTAAACAACAATCACCACACAGTCGATATGACAGTGAGCCTCAAGTGGCCATTTGAGGAATTGTATGTTTTGTATTTCATTTTTCAGTCCTGGAGTGGCACTGGGTCCATATATGACCATTAATGACTGTGACACCGTGTTGATTGTGAATCGGTTATAAGCAGCAAACCCGTGTTTTTACAGCCGTACAACAGGAAAACGATGATGGCATAATGACATGCTTTCACTCTCTTTTTCTCTTTCCAGGTCTAGAGAAGGGCAGTCAGTACAGTTTCCAGGTAGCAGCAATGACAGCAAATGGTACAGGCCCGGCCAGCGATTGGTACACTGCTGAGACGCCAGAGAATGACCTGGATGGTAAAAACAGAGAGTGATAGAGCGTGTGTGTGTGTTTTTGTGTGCATGTGTGTGTGACAGCGGTGATCTGTATAACAGGATGTAAATACCTCCACTGCCCTAACACTCGCATAAATATTTAACCAGTTAAAGAAGGGTGTCGGGTGGATTGATGGAAGTTTTAGCTCAAGGAGGGGGATGTGAGAGGAGATGGAATAAAGCGGAAAGAAAAGGAAAAGCAGTCGTCCATGTGTAAGAAAACAGAAAGATTTGCTTCATTTAAGCTTAAATACTAATGAATGAGCAGTACATGAACAACGTAAAGAATTTGCACATTTGCATATGAGGGTAGATAAAAAATGTCATTTGAGAGTTTTTTTTTAATTTGTCCAAATAAAAAACATCTCTTTCTCCCTCTGCTTTCTTCTGAATTATGTAACAGTCACCGAGCCTTCCATTTGGACTGCTATCTAGCATTCAAAACAACCATAATGTAGTACTGAACAAATTTGTTTGTCAGCAGCTACTCTATAACACCCTCAGCAAAGACATAAGTGGAGGATTTAGTGCTTTAAAGTTAGTCTGTTCTCCTCATTTCCTGTTCTATATTCTTATTCATGGACTAAAGTACTAGAACAGCTTTGTATGACCCCTGTTATCTTATACTGGGTCTTGGTGCATCCCCTCAGGTTATCAACTATCTGAGACACATTTCAGCCCCAGAATGTATATTTTGATGGGACATAAGTATAAAAGGTACTCTTTAAAGATAAACTGATAACTCAGTTATAATGGTTACTGTATATTCATAAGCATTAAAACTGTCTTCATATCTGCCTACAGCTACGTTATCGAGAGTTACAAAGCCATTACGAGGCTACAGACAGAAGCAAAAACAATCAGCAGAAACAAACTGGCTAGCAGCTCTGGGGATTTTCGACCCTATAACTCTTAGCAGAATAATTTAAAAAACGATAACCAGCTCAGCACCAGGATGTTCTGGTCAGCAGGATGCTGCAGAGATAAAAACAACAAACACATCCATGCTAACTGTGTTCCCGGGCCGGGACAGAGGGAGACACAAATCTTATTTCGATGGATTATCACTCAATAAAGTGATATGAAGCATCTCCCCCCGAGGACCGAGAGTGCTCTAATCTCATCTAATCTGTTCCCGAGGAATAATACTAAGTGTCAGGTCTTTTTAGGGGTAACAGGGTTAGCATTTGTTACCCACAGCTGCTCTAAGTACCTGCTTCTGTGAGCACTAACAGGGTTAGCTTTAAGACTATTGGCGGTGGTAGAGGTCAGTGATGTACCGATGTCCCCAAACCACAGTGCTGTCATCGTCTTTGTGTCTGACATTTTATTGTTGGTTTGTTTGCAGAGAGTCAGGTGCCTGACCAGCCGAGCTCCCTGCATGTCAGGCCGCTTCCCAACAGCATCATCATGTCCTGGACTCCACCGCTCAGCCCTAACATCCTGGTCAGGGGTTACATTATTGGCTATGGAGTAGGCAGTCCCTACGCTGAGACGGTCAGAGTGGACAGCAAGCAGAGATACTACTCCATTGAAAACCTAGGTATGAAAGTGGCTGGAGTGACTTCACCTATAGTTTGCAAAGAAAATGGATACCATTTTCATCCAGGACACATTCAGCCTACATTACCCACCAGCTAGTGCCAACAAAAGGAGACAAAATAGACCTTCCAACTGAGAGCTGTACTTTCAAAGTCTGATTTACTGCAAGCAGTGGACAGGTTTAATATTTGAGGCCAAAACAGGTCACCATTTCTTATGGATCGACATAATTTTTCCTGCATTTTCATTACAGCTCAATGTACTGAAACAAAACGGTAACATATGCTGATAAATCATGAATATTCAAAAAGCGTATAATTGTTACTAACCAAAACAGAAGCACAAACATCTTTGGCAGTCTGCACCTCAAAGCAGGACTGCAGAGGTGATAGAGAGGTCCATTTCACTGCCTCAGATTAGTAAGGGGTGGGCTAGCAGATTGGACTGTCTATAGCTCTCTGTGCTGGGTACTCAACTGTTTTCTCCTGTTTTTGGTTAGACAGGGAGCTCACCACTCCCACTGTACTTAGTGAGTCAATCAGACTCACTAAGTTCCTAACTCCTGTATCCAGATGGATGAGTGATATAAAACTTCATCCCTGTGCAGTTGTTATGAAGGCTGAAATTATCCATAGAGACCAAAACTGTTATCAGTAAAAGGCTGTATACATGTTAATTTCTGCTGTAAAGTTGGACATTTTAACATTGGAGTCTGTGTTTATCAAAACGAGCCAGAAGATAACCACCACCAAGGAGATGGTTGTTTTTTTTTTTTATTTCATCCTGAGAGGCTGCTTGGCTTATTTTTACTGTAGAGGCACTCTTGTGACACAAGTTGCTCATTTTTATAGGCTATTCACCCTTTTACTAAAGTCAAAGTTTGTTAAAATTCAACCTTGCTTCCAAAGAGAACATCTTAGAGTATGAGATTATCTACATCCAGTGGGAACCGTCTTAATGTAATGGCTCTTATTTGACTGTGATTTTACATACACATACACAAAAAGCCCATTAGGACAAAGTATCACAGTTTGGGGGAAAAGTTTTGGATATTTAGATACTGAGACTGTGTAAAACAACTAATGTGGACAGAATTTTACTTATTTCAGCAAAGTGTTCATCCTTTAGGAGCTAGGTGCCTTACTGTGAATTTAGGATATTCTGGATCTACTTAGTGTCTGGCTAAAGGGCAAACTGGCAGAGCTGTAGGACACCTGATGCAACACCAGGCCTCATAGCCAGAAACACCTGCAGTCATAAGCAGAATATTAATCACCAATAGTTTCCATCACTGTCAGAACCTTTTTTCATTTCTTGTCCTTCCTCTTATCAGCGCCAAAATAATTCATCATGTCATGGCATTTCCAGCATGCTTATCAACAGCACCTACTTAATAAGTTCATCCTTCATAAATCCAGCTGCTCCTGCTGACAGCGTGCCAATATTGACACACAGCGTTTGCCTCTTCCATTAATTCATTATGAAGATGAAATCCCCCCATTTAATTACGATCAATAATTTAAAAGAATTTAATAAGAAAGCTGCTTGAGGTGGAAATCTAATTGTGAAAGGTCGAAAAAGAGAAAACATCCTCCCCAGTGAGTGCAACAACCAATTTGCATGCCAAAGAAGACAATAACAAATAGGGTGCAATTTTATATGTGGCTGAGAATTCCCATCTCAGGTCTCATAATGGAGGAGTGATGGAAAAAATAAAATCGGGCCGTTGTGTTGCATGCACACATGGGAGTGAGTGCACATATGTACACGGTATTTATAATTCATAGCGATCATTAATTCATGCGTCTGGGGAGCGGAGCCGCCGTGTTTGCCTAACTGCTGCGAAGGTTTGGCGCAACATGGTGAGAACATGCAGCATCATCACGCGTGACCGGCTGTGGCAGGATGAGCCGCTGCATGATGATGACTACAGATGTCTGCGGCAAGGGTGTGGCTAAGCGGGTGGCTGTGACTTGGCCACTAACCCCGCCAAAATTATTTGTCACATCAGTGGAACTGTGGGCAGAAAATATGTGGGAAAAATAGAACAAAATAATCAAAAAAATGCAATTATATGTAGTGGAAGCTCTGACAGCTAGTTATGACTTCAAAACAATAAAGTTCTAAAAACTGAATCCCCCTCATATTCCTCATGGTGGTTTGGTCCACTGCCTACAATTCTGTAAGTCCTTTGAAAATTTACAACAAAGGATGTGTGAGACGATTTTCTTTACTTCTGCTACTCAGCTCAATAACACATAATTTAGTTAGAGCTACTGTTGTCACTGGGAGATTGATATTTACGCCAGCAGCAATTTATATTTGGCAGCAGGACTCTCTACTGAGAGCTCTCCAGCCTTTCATGTGCATATGTGGAACGTTGGAGAGCAAGCATGACAAGCAAAACCCACAAAATAAAACAGGTCAGGGATCAATCATCACAAAAAACATGATAAAGTGGGTTACCAATTGGCTTGCAGATGCACCGCTGCACCGTTGACTTTGTGGCCCAAATAGAAAGGAATGTTTGACCTACATGACCAACTTGGCCTTGATTGTTGCTTCTTTAGTTCAGCCACACCTGCCTTATATGGACCAGATGAGGCATTTGGACCACGTCTGTCCCACAAACTCTTTGCTTAAACTAGTTAAAGCCAGTTTATGACATTTAAACCACATGTGAACAGTAGGACACTTCTGACTGGGCATCTATGGTATTCTAGGTTAGGCCCACCTCATTACTGAATCTTGTGCTTTTGAGTTATACCAACTGATAACATGGCAGTCCCCCTCTAACACCTCATTTTTAAAAATCCTGTAACATTGGCAGATTTCAAGTCCTGCATCTTCTTGAAAAAGTGCAGCTTTCTGTGTTTACTGTCAAACTACAGAAAAGTTACAGTCACTGAGCAGGGTTTAGCTAAAGACTTGTGTTCATGTCGAGTCACTTTGGTCAAACTAGTCTTGACCTTTCCCTGCTTACTTTTAATGATGCTTCCTTTAAGTAGACCCTGCTGAAACACATAGAAGACAGCAAGCAATCAGTTGCATCTTAACATGATAATGTACTGTGGCAGATGCCATTTAAAATGACTCGCTCTCTCTCCGTCTTTCTTCTCCTCAGAGCCAAGCTCGCACTATGTGATTTCCCTGAAGGCTTTCAATAATGCTGGGGAGGGAGTCCCTCTGTACGAGAGCGCCGTCACTCGATCCCTGACAGGTAGGATGACTCACCAGGTGCCGATAACAATCCTAGTAATCTGTGTTTACAGAGCACTAAGGCATCAGATTTGATTAAAATATAATAACATGCCAGTGCATAACATGAGGCTTATATTAGCAGTATTAGCTGTATCACTAGATGGAGCGTATGTGTCCAACAGTATTAGTAGCTTTTTGGGCATTTTAAGCCTTAGCATTAGTAGTTGTAGCTGAAATTATTAACTTCAGTGGAAGTAGCGGTAGCAGCCATTGTAGGAGCAAGTAGGATTAATAGCTTGAGAAATAATAACAGTATTACACTTACACTTTTACGTCATATTTTGCTTATTGTAATAGCCCACCTATCAAAGTGGACACACACCTAATCATGCAGAGGTTTAAGTCCAGTTACTGTTTGAACAGTTGAGTAAGATGAAGATTGTATCAGGTTGTAAACATGTTTGCTTTCGCTCTCTTTTGGAGCCAATTCGAGTGGCCACTAGAGAAACTGTGGAAGGTTTAGCACTTCCACACTGGCCTCATTTTTCAGTGCTTGAGGCTGCAGCTTGATCAATATCCAAGTCAAACTCATGACTGGGAAAATCAAACTTTTTGAAAAGCTGATATATCTGGCTTTGTGCTTTTAAACACTGAAGGAGGGGCTAAAGCAAGCACACAGAGATGGCTTTAATCAAATTTTTTTGCTGTTTTGTTTGCAATTTCTCTTCCAGGCAGGTTTGAGCTGATGCTAGTGAAACCAGTGTAGTTATATTTTTGATTTAGAAGAGGCACTTTCTAATAATTAGGCTTTAATCTGGATGTGAAGTCCTGAAATATTAATGCCGAGGACTCTGCTAACATGTAACTCCACAGCCTTTGGTGTGTTTAACATGTACTGTAGTTATATTTGTTTATATATTGATTGATATAATGTTTGATGGCTTATACCCATGCCTTTATACCATGTGTGAGTGTGTGAAAGAGAGAGAGACTCATTAGCTGTCCCTGTAGACGATGAGCTGCAGAAGTGAGATAAATGAAACACATCCAACTCAGAGCCAAGTTTCATCTTATGAATTAAACAGCTGGCCCTTCTCTGCACGCCCAGCAGCCTGCAGCTGACATAAATCCTTTATAACTCTCATAAAACGGTTCTACCCTCATGATGTGATGATAGTCACAGGAAAAACCAGCAGTGGAGAAAACTTGGCTCACCAAAGTTTCTTAACCTTCAGTGCTGGATGTTTTTGTGGGGAAACTCACAACGAGGTTATTTTTAACTTGTTGTCTTTGATTGAGATTTCTTTAAGAGAGGAAGGGAGAGGCGGTGGATGGGAGATAAGGGTCAGATGTGGATCTCATACAGAGAAAAACAGAAGAAAGGGTCGCTGGATAGAGAGACATTTCATCAACTTTAATGAAACCCCATGGAAAGAGTATGGAGGCAGAAAAATAGATGACCAAGAAGGGCATAAAAGTCCAAAAGAAGAGACAAAGGATCAGGTGTGGTCATGTTTACAGTGAGCAATACTTTTTCTCTCTGTAGTTCTGCAGACGTACAATAAAAAGTTAATTTTTTTATAGCAATATAGATACACCTGCAATTCTGCAGAGATCTGTAAACACGCCTGGGGTTCTGTATTTGTAAACACATCGAGAGACCTTTTGAATTACACAAACATATTTGGTCTTGTGGAGAAACACATAAGGAGATGTATGGATATTTGATAAACACCTGCGGCTGTAGAGATATTGTTGAAAACATCTGGAGTTCTGTAGTAATGCATCTCCACATGTGGAGCTTTTTGGACATTTCTAAACACACCTGAGTGTCTGAGAGATCTGTAGATCCATAGAGATTTGTAAGTACATCTGGAGGTTCTCTTGGCATATGTAAACACATCTGGACTCCTATAGAGATACACCAACACATGTTGATTTATGAATATGTTGGCTAAGTAGTACTACACACTTCAGCACTTCCAGAGGCTTTCTGTAGATTGTTAGACTTACTGGCATTCTGCACTGATCGTACCTGAAGATCTTTACATGTAGATAGGTACGATCAGGTTTTCTGTAGACACATTTGGAGTTCTCCATACATATATAGCTAAAATTTTCAACAAATGCAACAGGTCTCCAGTTGTCTGAAGGAATCTCTGGTTATCTAGACAAGAATACATATCTGTATTCTAGAGATTATAGGACATCCTGAATGGGGATACTGTCTCAAGATATGTAGACATCTTGAGTTTCATAGAAATACAGACACATTGAAATGTTGCATTGATACATGTACTCCAGATGTTTCTGAGATTTGTCAAAATGTTTACAGTCTTTCTGAGACATGTTGATCTTCATAAAGATTCAAAACCATGTGAGGTTATTTTACATGTTTGAGGAAATATCCAGAGTTTTGTTAGTAATGCATAGACACCGTGAGTTTTCTAGAGACACGTAGAAACATCTGGAGTTCTTTGGATCATACATATATGATTTTCAGCAGATTTGAAGACATGCCTGTGGTTCTTTAGAGATTTGTAGATATGCTAATGTCAACCAGAGAGTTCAAACACACAAAAAAAGAATTTTACAAATTTTATGAGTTCTCTGGATATAGGTAGAAACATCTGGAACCCTTGGTATCTGGGAGATTCCAGAGTTTTCTGGAGGAATGTAGCATTTTTTAGAGATGTGCAGAGACACATCTTGTAATCTAGAACTCCTAAGATGCATCTTGAGTTTTAAAGACCTGCAGATTTGTAGACAGAAATGGAATAATCTAGAAATTTGTAGACAAAAACTTAGATTTCCTGAGATTCGTAGCCCTATCTGACGTTTTCTGGAATCTCACAGAAACATCCAGAGTAGAGATACATATACATATGCATACATTTTGCACTGATGCATACACAAAGCTGGAGCTCCTCAGCGATGCACAGATACAGGGGGAGTTCTTTACAGATAAACAGTCTAACATGGCGTTGCAATGTGACAGTCAGGAGTTGATAAGCCGAGACCCTGAGGGCTGAGATAGAAACTAAACCCATTACTGTTCTGCCAAGGTCGTCAACAGTGACACACAGACACACCTACACCCGCACACACACATTGTCTGTGTGTCCTGTCATGGCAGCAGCCTGCTGGAGAGGCTTCTTCTTCTTTTTCTTTCTCTCTCTTTTTTTTTACGAGAGCTTTAAAAAAATGGCTCGTTAACGGCGGGATCCTCGTTAATATACTGCCTCGTCCTCGCCGCCCGCACACTGCAGAACTGATCCCTAACCAACCGCCATGCTACCATTTAATCAACGACTGGAGGACCGCAGAGACAGGGAGACAGCGAGAGAGATGATGGGATGGATAAGAGGATAGTGGGAGAAAAAAGAATGGAGAGGAAGGAAGAAGTAAATACACGAGGGACAACGTAATGGGAAGAGAGAAGTGAAGAAGGAACAGAAAGTTAGAGCAGGAGAAGGGAAGGAGGAAAAGCAGTAAGGGAAGGTAAGAGGGATTAGAAAGGATGAAGAAATGTGAGAATACAGAAGAGGACTTTTGAGAGAAAGGAGGAGAAAAGAGAGAAGAGCGCAGTGGGGGTGGAGGAAGAGGCGTGTCCTTCATCCTCATCAGTATTCTGTCCTGACTGGAGCTTTATTGTGATGCTGGACGACCAGTTTAACCACGACACCGCCTGGTGCAGCTCGCCCCGCAGCTCCAAACACCTCCTCGATCAATTTCTCTCTCTCTCTCTCTCTCTCTCTCTCTCTCTCTCTCTCTCTCATGGCCTGCAGCTGCACATCAGATGTCAATGTTGATTTTCTCGTTTACACTGCAGATGCAACAGGATGAGCCCGCGTCAGCTCCCACAGCTGATGCTACCCTCATATGAACTCGCACAGAGAGTTTCAACCTGCGATACCATCCAGTGGTGTAAACCGTAATAATGCAGTAAAGCTATTTGACTTGTCATCAAATTGAAATAATATTACTGGGGGTTTTGTTCTTTCTTTTTTTCATTCTGCAATATTTCCAACTCAGTTTCTTGGACTCTACCAGAGTAGCTCTGCATTAATTACAGTTCAAAATAATCTATCTTTGTCTTATAAAGACTTTGGTGCTGCACCTTAGTTCACCCTTTGTCTGAAATTAAGTCCTGTTCCTCTCTTTTCGTCTACTTGCCTCTGATTGGCTATCTCTTAGGAATGTAGGGCTTTTAGCAGCAGGTGGGTGGGGCTGCCTGAGATGACCATATTAGGGTGTCCTTATTCAATGACATGACAAAAACTGTCAAACCAAGTGTTAAGAACAGTTTGAAGTTTCTGTCTCACAGGAATTACTTCTAAATATTTTAAACTTGTTTAATTTTATCATCAAATATTTGTAACAAAATGTAAAACTTTAATATTATTTTTATAGCTATATCCATGTATATGAAAAAAAAATTTTCCAACTGAACTTTTTTAATACTCTCAATGTCAACAGTATTCCCTTACTAAAAGAAGCTGGTCTTTATACTGGTGACATCCACATATCACAAATCTACTAATCCAGTCCCTAAAAGGTATTTGGAAACATAAGCCACACTTTAAAAGTTATTACTGTAAAAGCAAATTTAGTAAGCGTACCTTATATTTGGCTCCTTTTGGAGACCTTTCTATGTTGGCACAGCTCTATGTGGAAAGCTGGATGACTGGAGAGCAGTTATTGTTATTGACTAGGTCAGACATAGCACCAAAAGGAGGAGCAGAGGTGGAGGCAGGTGTGGCTTGCAGATGCATACCAATTGTGTACCAGAAATCCTCTACTTCCTGTCAGCTCTTTCTTTAAAAAACAACATTTTTATGGTAGCTATGTGGCATAAAAAATATCGATCTGTTGCACTGTTATATGAAAATGTAAGCTCGAGATTTGTTTGTTCTACAAAGAGATCTACTTTTATCTTACTGTAAGGCTTATTTCTTTCAGTAGCAGACACTTTGCTCTTTTTCTGTGTGTGTCTGTTATTTATTTCATGATTCATGCACAGCTATTATAATAGAGTCCAGAAATATACAAATATGTGTCTGGAAATGAGCATAATAAGTATTCTTCTATGTATCACATATATTTAATAATTTCATTAAATTAATAATTTGAAGCACTCTTGTTCTTGTTACATTAAATGTGGCTGCAAGAGAAGACTTTATGCATAAAACCAGACCACTGCTGGGTATATGGTTGTAAATACATGGATTCGGTAGAATCACTACTGATCAGTGTGTCAGTATAAGTAATGGAGGTAGTTTTGTGGTAGCCAGCTTAAATCTATAGCCCAGTTTGACCCCTCACGAAGTCCAGATAGTGTAGGTGGAATTTGAGGACTGTTAATGTGAAGCCCGAGGAGACAGTGCAGTGTGAGCAGATGTAAAGTTCAAAAGGGTTTGTTCGAGTTACACTTCTAAAATCTGTGTGTGTGGGTGTCAGACAGTAAGTGTGCTCGGTGAAAAGATGTTCGAATCATGAAAAAAAATACTGCAGAAGGACAGACAAAGATCAGCTTTCTCTCCTCTTATTTTCTAGAGGTAGAAGGTAGAGGTAGAGGAATAGAATGAGAAGAAGAAAAGCACTCTCAGCTGGAGCTGGCTGCCCTCTATTTTCACAGTAAAGTAAAGCAACATTTAAATAAGCAATAAAGTTGTTCTTATATATTTTTTGGCATCTTTTAACTTTTCCATATTCCATATATCTGATCTCAGTCATCAGCATTTTGGCCAGTACCAAACTGCACAGAGATTTTCCCGCATTACAAATGCTCATTTTTAGCTGCCCTACAGGCTGTTTTGCTCATTAAATGAAAAAGACTAAAAATAAAATTTCAGTTCAAATTCGTGTCAACGGCTTCGCAGTGAATCAGTAAACAGCGCTCTTAACTCTACTGTGGGTGTGTTTGTGTGTATTTTAAACGATCTGCATCACTGTGTTTCTGCTTTCAGTAGGTTTGACGGTCTGTAGATCAGAGGTCACAGAGCTGAAACCAGCAGAGTTGCTTTTATTTTTATTCACTCTTTAGTTCATTGTGTTTACCTCAGCTCGTTCCAGCTCTCTGTTAGCATCTGTTAATGCCTTTTTTTCACATCCTGCTGCCTTCAGGTGCTCTTCCATTTTTCTGGTTCAGAAGTCACATTCACTGAGGTATTCAGCCTGCATCTCCAGCTCCACTACTGACTTTTCTTATCTTTAGATTTACAAGTTACTGAAAGAGTATCTGTTCGGCGAGAGTGTAACCCCGTAAATGTCCTCCAAACGCCTCACATATAAGAAATTTGTTGTTGTGAAAGCGGACACACACATAATGCTACAGTTTCCTGAAGAGGACAACTAAGAGGATACAGTCAATGAAAATGTGCTTCTCTGAGTGTACCCTCAGTGAAGTACATCCACATGTATTTTGTATACTGGTACAGTATACAAGCGTCTTGAGTCTGGGGAACACAGCTAACTGATGGAAGTGCTAAAAATAATCCAATTGAAATGTAATCTTGCAGTAGTCCATTGCTTTGAAGCACCAGGAATTGAGTAGCAAATTGTGAGAAGTGTTCTTGTAGGTTTAGTTGTGGTGATGATGCCATGACTAGAATTCACTAGTGTTCCCCGAAACATATCACAAGTGGGTAGCTGGAAGTGCTATTAAATGTTTTTTAGCAATTACATTAAAACCACTGACCATTATGTCTTCAAACTCAGCAATGTACTTAACTGGGTTCCTACCAAGTTTGATGTAGACGGGATTGTTGGTTGTACGCATAGGCAAAGGACAAACACACACACACACACACACACACACACACACACACACACACACACACACACACACACACACACACACACACACACACACACACACACACACACACACAAATGATTCCTTGATTTTGGAGAGATTCCCAGTAATTTAATGACAAATAAGTGATTGACAAAATGGAGAAATTTGATCAAAATCAGGTACATTTTTTAAACGCAGTGTGTTTAATTTATGTTCCTGAAAGATATCTTAAAGCATCTGAAGGTAGCGTAAGCTCTCTGGTTTTCTGGAACCACAGATCCACATCAATGAGTTTATATTTGTTTAAATATGCAGAAGGCTCAGGATGGCTGGATTTCATTCACACAGATACTTTTAATAAGGCCTGTTTTTCCTCACTTTCTTTAATTAAAAAAATAAGTGTCACTGGCCATTGGTTCTGTCCATTATAGTAACTGTGGTCACCAAATGGGTTTGTCCTGTAGGCCCCACCCCTTTGTGGGTCTGTGGATCCACTTGCTGTTTAGAATAACGTCTTTAATCTGTCTTTGTCTCCTTAATCTTTGTCTTTTTTCTCTCCTTTTCTCCTCTTTTTCACTTCTTCATCCACCACTCTTCCTTTTCCTCTCCAACAAACATGGCTGCCTGCTGCATGTCTCTTCCAAACTTGCATGTCATCTTATCTATTTATTATTTATGTAATTATATATTTGTCTTCATAATGTTTCCCATATATAAACGTCATTATTGCACTTCCATTGCTTTGTATGATTTCATTAAATGTTCCCAAACACCTTGGTTACCGCTAACCCCCCCCCCCCCAAAGACCCCATTGACCCATCTGAGGATGACCTCTTCCACCTCTTTGATAAATACCCCACTCCCATGCCAGACACCAGCACTCCCATGATCCCCCCAGTGGGGGTCCAAGCTGTGGCTCTGTCCTCGGATTCAGTCCGTGTCTCCTGGGCCGACAACTCTATGACCAAGAACCAGAAGTCATCGGAAGTTCGTTACTACTCCGTCAAATGGAAGACAAGCTACTCCACCAGTGGAAAGTACAAGGTAAATCACAGACTCTCATGTCCATGCTCTGGGTGTTGACATTACATTTGAGGACTTTTACCCTCAGACTTTTATTTTGAAAGTGAAATAAAACCTTTGATTTTGATTGGAGCGAATAAGTGATTAATTAAAGTCTAAAACCTAAACTATAAAAAAAGCAAATGATCTAATTGTCAATATCTTTAGTATCACATAGTAATGTTGAATCAACAGTAGGACCAAGAAAATAATTTGTTTTGGATTTGTGTATATCTCAATTTCAGACTGATTATTATCTTGTCTCTGTGAAGTGCAAATAAATAGTGGCTTCCACTAAAAATCAAAATAAGCTTTTAGCAAGACATGTATTTTAAACTAATCCTGCAAAATAAACAAAACAGATTACATAATTTTTTTTAAAGCTTGGGTTTAACTTAGAACTTTAAAAAAATGTATATTACTTAGCTGTTATGATGAGGCTCAAAGCTATTTGTATGGGGCATACTTAGCTGCCTTCAGTATTTCCTTGGGGGTTTGACTTGGGCCTTTAGGACCTGACTTAGGAGCCAGCGGTCATGAGAGATAATTTTGAGGATTTGACAGAAAACTTTGTCATGAGACTTGATTGCATGGATCTGACTTTTGTATTCTTCACTTGGAACCTGTCGATCCTTATAGTTCAGATTGGACAAGACTTACTTGTCTTGGATTAGGGTTATTTCAACAATCTTAACATTGTGCTTAACTTACCATCTATTGGTCTAGATTTACTAGATTTACATTACCTCTTAAATAATGCCTTCCTAATTATTCAAAATTCTGGGACTTCTCTTTACTCTTGATTTGTCTTATAACTTAATTTGTTGGTCCAAACTTAGATTTTGACATGAGGTTTAACATGGAGTTCACAGTATCTTGACATTTTGCTTCCCTTAGCATCTACTCATTATGTAAAGCCTTACCTGACAAATGATGCTGTGTTAGATATTTGAAATGAAAGGATTTCAGTTTTAATAATGGGACTTTTCTTAACTTGGGCTTGAGTTTGGATTTGTTTGTCCCAGTTTAGGACGTGACTCTGGAGTTCATACAATTCAAGTCTTGCATGTAATTTACAAAAACAATGAAACAATTACGTCTTTAGCCACTTTCTCTCTTTTAGCTGTAGTCACAAATTGAAATGATGTTGTATACACATTTATTATTTACCCTAATTTCAAATATACCTTATCAGTATTTCTCCAGGATGTGCAGTCTCACAACTGCATCTCCACCTCCTGCTGCTGTTCATTTATCAGCTTACAGGAATTAAAGTTCATACCTTTCATCTCCATCTCATTCCTTCACTAACATTTTTACAAGTGCCCCATCTGTTGCTGCTGCTCAATACCACCAAGAATAATCATGCACACCCCTCTTGGAGAATGGAGTCGTCTTACAAACCAAAGTTTATTAATAATTTTTTACACTTTTGAAGCTTCTATTGACATAAAAAATCTCTCAGTTGGCAGAAAGAACTTAAAATTTTAGGCAGCACTGTTGCAGTGAAGTAGTAAAAACACAAGGGTTGTATCATTAATGGTGGTCTGAAAGCAAGATAAAAAAAAATCCTTGTTCTATTTTAGGTTACTGAGTTTCCCTGGAAAACCAAACTCTTGAGAACTTGTAAGAGTGAAAAAGACCTTAGAAAAAATAATCTGAACTGTGCTCCCATAATACTGTAAAAAGGAAATCTATACAAGGGCAGACTCCATTGTTCTTAATAAAGAGTAGACAAAGAGAAAGTGGCAACATCTTTGCTTCTTCTTCCCTGTCATCAGACATCAAAGTTTGGGAAGTAGACACTATCAAATTTTAATAAAAGTCTAAGGCTGTAAATAACTGTATTATATTTCTATGTTTAAACCTTTAAGCTCCTCAATAATAATGACCTCAGGGTTGGAATAGGACAAAAAATTGGCCCTGGCATTGTTGATCCAGGCGCCCCACCACGATCACTCCCACAGCATAGGGTTTAGGGTTAGAAATGTGATTTTATTTTTTTTTTGTAATTTTATCCGTTGATTGTATTTGCTGTATATTTTATCTTTTAATAGCAGCTTTATTCTCGTATTGTTTAGTTTAACATAAAGCCATCTAAGCTTCCAAATAATGTCATGTGTCCAGTCTGCAGACACTACGGCCCTCAGCCACACGGTCACTGGCCTCAAACCAAACACCATGTACGAGTTCGCTGTTATGGTCACCAAAGGCCGCAAGTCCAGCACCTGGAGTATGACGGCGCATGCTACGACATATGAAGCAGGTAAGTCTCACAGCTTCTGCCCTTTGTTAGGATCTCATAAACATAGTAGGTCTGACTCTAACTTTAAGCCGAACCTGTTTCTGAACCTATTTCCCAAACACAAGACCTCCCAAACAGGCCCTTTAACCACATAGCAGTCAGGGAAGCGCTAACGATTCCCATCACAGACAACCAACAGGTGCCTCACATTCAACTGCAAGTGCACAAACTGTAGCTGTGCCAGATAGAGACAGAGCACAGTTTGGCCACAGTTTTACCACACCAAGAAATCTGCATTCTGTGAAGATCCTTTCTCACTTTCTGAAAGCTGCTTATTGGTGGGATGAGAGGGGAAAGTTGGTAGAGCTCACTTTGAACTGAACCTTACTGGAGATTGGAGAAAGGCAGTAAGTTTATACAGCAAATATTTTCTCATGCATGCAAATATGCAAATATTTTTAGCTTCCCTTTTTTCTATGCAATCATTAGCTACTACCTATGTAAACTTGGAACTTATTCGAAAGGCATTTTATTAGTCTTTCAGCCCTTATTTGCACAACTTGTTTCAAGCTACTGTAGAAGATTTATGTACATTGTGCTTTTCACATACATGGGGCACAAAGCACTTTAAGAAATCAAGAAACAGGGTGCAGAACTAGATTTAAATCAAAAATAATTTTGAAAATAATTTTCTGGGACTTTAAATTAAAGGTTGCTTTGTTTCTCTGAGCACTGTTGGATGTCCTTGATTTAAATCAACTTAATGCAAATGAAAAGCAGCCAACTGTATATCTTATTGCCTTAAATGAGTAGCTATGATGCCAGATTGCACTGCTGATTACACAAACAGTGAATGGGAACTGTGAAAACCCTGGTTTGAGGTGGATCATTTGTTTATTTGTTTTTTGTGAATGTATTGTGAATCTTTGACTGACATTTATTCATTCATTGTGCAGAAACTTTAGTTTCTACTGAAAGTAACATTTAGGGAAAAGGGCAGCTTCAGGAAGCATGGGTACACCAAACAATGAGATGCATTACTCTATTTTCTTCCCCTCCCTGAACAGCAATTACTTTTAATAAGAAGTTTAACTATGGATAGAAATGATGTTTTGGTTCAGTGAACAGTCATCTAGAAACTCCACTCTCTCCCGCAACAACACAACAACTCAGCAATGCAGCAATGAAACCCAACCGCAGACAGAAATCAAAATGTCAAGGTATCCCTTTCAGGATGTTTACAATCATGTTTGCCGGATTTGTCACCCAATTAAGCGTGAACGGCATTATGGCCCCGGTTCCCTGGGGCCTGTTGGAATACATTGACATTCAGAGTGAGCAGACGGACTGAGCCCACTCAGTCCCTGCAGTGATCCACTGGCTCTGGAGGCACACACTGACCATATTTTCACAACAATACACATACTGACCACTTTTTAAAAAGCAAAACAAAGTAAATACTGCATTTACTGCAGCTCATAACGTGTCCGTCTTACTATGAAAAATAGGAAATGCAGATATGAGAAATATTTCTGTACATTAGAGTGTATCACATAATGGTATTGGTGTATTTAAAAGCTATAGACACTTGGACACCAGGGGATGAACCTTGATGAACCTGAAGATCTTGCTCCTTGTGTCATAATTGCATTATTGTTATTAGCACCATCTCATGTATGTGGTCCTCACATGGAGTTGCCTGAAATAAATGATATAAAAAGCATTGAGAGGATTTTGCTTTAAAAATGCATTTTTTTTCCACCTCTTTGAAACTAATGGGTCATTAACAAGCCACTCAAGGGTAGGGTTAGTTGACCTTCTCCTAGGCCATAAGCATAGTTTCATATTCATTCATTCATATTTCATCTCTTACATCCATTTCAGTATGCCATGCTAGTAAAAGTTCAATGTAATGGATGGATGTGAACATAACCAAAATGAGAAACTTTGAGGCTTCTCCACAGTGTCTTGTTCCTAGGATTGAACTCTTTTGGACAGTGACCTCTGATATGGTTGGATTTTATTTTATTTGATTCTATTATTGAATCTTCCTGAATTTTCTGTCTGCTGGGATCGCCACATCTGTCACAACTGCAGTCTTGTCAGCCCGTCAGCCTATCTGGTTGGTTAGCCAGCAGCTGCTTGTCTGTCTGGAGCTCAAAGGCACTTGGTTGTGCCTCTCAGTGTGCATGACCCTAGCTTGCATCATGCTACTATATACTGGATCATCTCCCGAGCACTCCCGACAGTCTGCAACCTGTGTTCATAAAGAAATTACCATCTTTTTCCAAGCATTTATTCAGTGAATTGAACCCAGTTACCTTTCACATTTCAGTTAAATCTGAGATATCTGGCAAAGTTGTCTTTTCAGTGTGTTTTGTTTTCATTTTCAAAATGAACTTGATTTTTGTCAATAAAAAATGCATGTGGGTGATCGATTGCTTGGTGGAGCAATGAATAGGTGATTAAGCTTTCATACGGTGTATGCTACTTAGACTGCATTTGTTGGTTTGGACAGTGTTGCCTTAGAACAACAATAATCCTCTCTATCTCTCTAATGAGCTATTATTTTTAGGAATCTGAAGCTTGTTTTTGATTAGTTGTGATGGAGGTCTCTGCAGAGTCAAAATGGCTTTGAGCTAATATTCCAGCAAGGGTTTATAATGTTCCTCGGCTCGCTGGGTTGCTGTACCACACAAGAATTTAGCCTTTTGACAAATCTTGATGTGTTGCAGCGCTTTCAGTGCTGCAGCCTCCCCTGGGAGCTGATAATCTAAAATACCACCCAAATCCTTCAAAATAAAAAACAAAACATAACAAAACACAAAGTATGTCTGCCCACAAGAATTACTCATAGTTTTGAACAAATAAATAAATAACCTCACTACCTAAAGCACTGCTATGGTTAATCTGCTGCTTTTTCCTTTAACATTTTAGGATTAAAGTCAACTTTATTATTATTACACATGTATAAACACAGGGTAACAAAATACAGAGTGTGTTTTTAGTGTTCTTCTTCAGCATTTTTGCACAAATTACTCATGCTGATTATATTATTTTAGAATAGAAGAGACTCTACATTCATGTTAAAAAGAAAATTCAACAAAGTACACCGTTGGCCCTAACCTATAAGAATTAAGAGGTTAAGGAGCAGTCAGGTTGTGGTAGTCAAATTATTCTGGCAGTTGATGGGATGGAGCATTTTGCCAGGTGTGGATGTCCCTAAAAAGTCAAGGTCACACCATGATGTCCTCAGAGAAGTTGCAAAAAATCTAGGAACTACATATCAGACTTTAAAGGACAGTACAGACCACAGTGCAGATTTTTGGCCATAACGTATATCGCTACATCTGGGAAAAACAATAGCAGCACAGCGGTGGTGGAGGGCTGATGTTTGGTTTCAAGTTCCTCTTCGACTTTCTTTCCACTTTTAGTTTTGGCCAGCTTCTTCCGACAGATGCCCTGTGGCTGGGAACTGTACCTAGTTTGAGTCTTTGGACAGTTCTTTTTAACCTAAGTTGTTCGCAAGGAAACACTGAGAAATAAAAACAGTAGATTAAACATTCATTTCTAAATGAGAGTGAGGAGTCACAACTGCATGCCATGAAAGCCAAAATGATGGTCTTTCTATTTGCAATCACAAAGCCATGATCCAAAATTCATATTATTTTCTACTATTTTCTATTGCGTATTTTTTAACTCGGTTTTAGCTTTAAAATTTTTACTTAATATGCTTGTAACCTAAAGAAAGCTTTCATGAGAATATTGGTTTTAAATCCTTAATATGTAATATAAAGAATAACCACACAAAAAGGCTGTATCTGTTACCTGCAAAGGCCTGTGAAGTATCCTCTTAATATTCTTATTCTTCAATGGTTTCATTTGTTTTTTGTTTTTAAAAAAAAGCATCACTCACCTCCAACTCAACAGCACTCATATCATATCAGTGACAACACTTGAGCAACCTGTGTAGCTGCTCAAGACCTTCAGGTCCCACTGACAATAATTGTCTGAGAGTAACTCTGTCATTTGGAAGTCCTTGGTGTCACATTTAAATCCTGTTGTGTTTCTAAGTTAAAATTGTTATTTTGGTGACATTTATTATGGTGATCATCTTCAATAGTCAACAATTCAGGATCATTGACTACAAATTGAAAATAGTTTTAATTATATCTGCTTTGAGTGCTGGAACCACTACTTTAACCAGCAGGTGTGTTCACAATGTATTTTCTCAAGGTTTTCCTCTATATTTATGATAAGTACAGGTTGTCACCATCACTAACAGGCTCAGCAGGAACTTGTAATTTCCTCCAGCTCGTCTTGTCAGATTTAACAAGCAGTTTCATTAGCCAGCTCTGGGGGGCAAGCTTTGAGTCCTTTCCTGGTGTGAAACTTAAAAACTCGTCTTTAATCACATCTGTAACTCAGGAAGCACCCGCAGCCATCACACACTACAGATCTAATAGGCTGCCACTTAGTTTCCATGGTGATGGTTGGAGGAGGACAACAAGCCAGAGTCTTTCTTGTGAGGCCGAGCGCTTGACATTTTCACAACAGAAGCAACACAAAAGGGCAGTTCAGGAAAGTGTTGAAAATTACCTTCTGTACAATTTCCTCAAGTTCAAACACAGCAGAAAGTCACAACAAAGCCAAAGAGCAGCTGAACTGAGCTCATTATAGATTATTGTCCACTCTGGAACTTCCCACACAGACAGACGTTGTGCAAATGTTTAGACTAAACAGTGAAAGGGAAAAGCCGTCTGTATGTGTCTGTCTGATCCAGCATGACTGTCTGATCCAACCATCCATTTAACAACCAAGTATACAAATACATAAAGTGCCAATCAAATGACCAAAGTAACAAGTTTACATTATTAAACAACAGCTAGGAAAGGGAAATTCTTTGAAGAATTCCAGCATAGGGCTGGGCCATATCATACTGTTCACGATAATACCGGTATAATGTTGGGCAACAATAAGAAAATGAAATGTTGTGATAGAATACGGGTAAAATGCACATGTGCAGTGCCTTTGTTTTCATACGGTGGAAAAAGCATGGCGGAGAATGAGAAGGGCGAAAGTGGATCATTGAATGAAACAGATGAACCAGAATTGGTTTGTAAAAATGCTCCAACTTCAGTGGTGTGGAACTGGTTTAGCTTTCATCCGTCAGATACACAACAAAGCACTATTTTTGGTAGAGCATGCTAGCAGGCCGTCGTTATTACCGTGTTGTTTGGAAAATACGGCACACTTAAAATCAATCCTTTGATTTTTCTGAAAATCGACAGGTCCCCTTATAATCCCGTGTGCCTTATGTATGAATTCTGGTTGTGTTTACTGACCTCGAAACGATTTTATGTACACGGCGCTCGAAAATCTGTCAAATGTTTCAGTACGACTTTGCTAAGCTACGAACCCGCACCGCTTGATGGATTGTCGGAGCATTACGGCTATCGTAGGCAGGAGCCTCGCGGAGTGATATGTACTGTGCTTCAACATAATATTACCGTATTGTGTGTGTATAACCTCTTTTTAAGTTTTGTGGATATTATACGTGGTTATGCTGAGGATATGTTGGCCAGTTTCCACTGAAAATGCCTTTTGGTTAAACTGTCAGCAAGGAATTTGCATTTACACTGTTAACTTTTTATATAACTTTAATGCACTAATAAAGTTGTGGAGTTGTAAAGTATTTTGTCTAGTGTGAACTATATCGTCAGTTATATCGTTATCGCAAATTTTCAAATGTATATCGTGATAAATATTTTTGGTCATATCGCCCTGCTCTACTCCAGCAATTGATTCTGTCAACAGAAATTCAGTTGTATTTTTCAATAAGCTTTTGGACTAATGGACAAAATAAGTCTGAAAGGAAATAAAATGTTTTAATATTTACCCATTTATTCAGCAAACTAATGAATTCAGTTCAATTAATATAGCGTCACTTAACAACAAAAGCCACGTCTAGAGACTTGAGATTGTAAAGTACAGACCCTACAATAATAGAGAGAAACCTCCACCAGTTACAGGACCTCTTAAGACCAAGTACTTGGTTACAGTGAGAAGGGAAAAACTCCCTTTAACAGGAAGAAACCTCCATCAGAACCAGGCTCAGGGAGGGGGAGCCATCTGCTGTGACAGGTTGGGGTGAAAATTGTCATGTATTTTTATTATATTCAGAGAATAAATTCACATCATGTGACACTATGAACCGACTACACTACATTAATAACTTTACTATGCTCACCAGTAAACTGCAAATGCCTTCTCTTGCCAAAAAGCTCTTCTAGAGAGCCAGTGACATCACCACAAGGGACCTAAAAGTTCAACATGTAAAGGTTCTGCGTGTCTTTCCAGTGACACTCTGCATTTGAGCAGGGTTTGGTTGTTACATGTAAGTAAGAAATGTGGAGTGTGTAACAAAGAAATCATGAAGTGCTATCTGTTCCATTTAAAACTGCCTCCTTCCCAGATTGTCTATGCCCAGTTTCATTTGTGTTGTAGCCACTGTAGCCAAAGACACTGTAACCTCTCAAACTGCTTCTGTTTTGTTGACAGCTCCTAGCTCCGCCCCCAAAGATTTAACAGTTATAAGCCGTGAAGGACGACCCCGTGCCATTTTGATCAGCTGGCAACCACCTATGGAGGCCAACGGGCGAATCACAGGTGGGTCTTTGCACATAAACACACGGGTGTACCGCTGTAGTTTTCTGTAATAACACATACTGTTGATTAGAGTTGAAGAGAGGGTTAAGTTTCTGATGATTTTTTTCAGCTTAAGGTTTATCATTTAGTCTGAAAGTAGATCGAAAACATCAACACACTCTTCAGGACTACATGAACCCAGCTGCTTTGTGTATCCAAACGCACACACCTAACACAATATCTTCCATTGTTCCATCTCTCCTCCTCTGGGCGATCAGCTTGGCTGTAAACCCGTCTGTTTTAACGAGCTCCGCTGTTCCTGCAGCGTCCCCGAGGACGAATCAAACGCTCCCTGCGGGCATAACAGCACAACACAGACTTACTCTCAGACACACAGATCGCATATTTTTAAACCCTCTACTTGTTTCTGTTTTACATCCTAAATGTTTTGTTTTTTCCTAAATGTTTTTAACATTTGCTTCTAAATGGCATGTACCCAAACATTCTGGGTATCAGATCGTAGTTCTCAGGTTTTTCACTATAATTATTCATATTTTGCAGCACCTTTCAGTGACGCACTTGTAAAAAAAAATTCCTCTAGTCCCGTTGACCTGGTTCCAGTTACAGTTCAGATCACATCCGCCTATTATAACAGAAGAACTGTTTCGTATGCAAAAGGCTTGATTTTATATAACACCTTTCTATCTTCTCAAACTATGTTTTTTTAGAATTTAACTAAAATGTAACCTAACTCTAACTACCCAAGTGGTTCACCAGTAGATGTTAATAGGTTAAAAAGATGACTATTTTTAAAAATACATATTATTACTCATATAATTACAACTCGTTCGACAGGTTACATTCTGTATTACACTCTGGATAAGAACATGCCAATAGACGACTGGGTGATGGAGGCAATTAGTGGCGACCGACTAACCCACCAGGTTGTGGATCTGAACCTCGACACTGTTTACTACTTCAGGATTCAAGCCAAAAATGCCAAAGGAGTCGGCCCTCTATCCGAAGCCATCCACTTCAGGACAGCCAAAGGTGCGTCCGAGTGTGTGTGAGACTGAACACCCGTTCCTGCTTTACCTGTAAATGTATTCCTTTGTTTCATATTTTATAAATTAGCTCACACTCTCTGTTGCTTTTTCAGTGGAGCATCCAGACAAGATGGCCAACGATCAAGGTAGGCTTTTTCATCTTCAAAGTGGTTTCTCATCAGACTGTCTGACTTCAAGGCAAATCATGTCTGAAGGTCTGAATCATCCTCAATCTCCAGTAAACAGTCATTTTAACTTTCATGTGAGCAGTTATTTTTTATTTTGAGTTCAATCTGAAAATTATACTCGTGTTATTTGATCTTCAGATCATGTTTTGAATACGATTAATCTTCATCTCTCACAAGTTTATTTAAGTTTTGTCTGCCTTTGCAACAAGTTGTAAAATGTTACATACTCCTGAAATTGTGGCATGACATTCAGTTGAACTGAAAACCCGATTCACAGACTTCAAAGATATAGAGCTGAACACACAAACTCTACACTGACAGAGACTTCATAAGCTTTTCAGGATGAGGCTCAGACTGTACATGCATGTAGCCATTGTGATGTCACTCACTGGTTTCCACCCTTTGTACTTTTAAGTATCAATGTTAACATTTTTCTGGCTTTTTGTTTTAGCCTGAGCGTGTATTTTGTCATGGATCGCTGTGTGGCAGGCAGGATGAGGACCCAAAAATGCAAAACTCACAGACTCAGGGGATGAACTCAAAAATCACAGCTTTAATGCTGGAGAGGCAGATCGCAGGAAATACAAAACTAAACTGGGAACAACAAACTAAGCACTCGCAGAGAGACACGGAGATCCACACAGCATGAGGGAGAACGCGACACGGAACTGAGGGAGACGCAGACATAAATACACAGAGGGTTAACGAGGGAAGTGGGAGCACATGGGGAACACAGGTGACACTGATAATCATAACGGGACAGGGCGGGGTGAACATAACATGACGTATACAGGCGCGGGAGTCACAAAGTAAAACAGGAAGTACACGGGGGTTCAGACAGGAGGGGAGAGAGAGAGCACAGGAAGAACATAGACATAACGGGCAGGGGAAACATGGAATAAACACAAAGAGAGACGAGGGCTCATAAATACACAGAGGGGCACACGGGGGGTAAGAGTCACGAAGGGAAAACACTTAGGGAACAACACACCAGGACAACTCAGGAAACATGGCCTAAATAAGGAACGAAATAAAAAAAACAAGAAACTAAGAATACTGGGCCCACATGGCCCAGGACCATGACATATTTATACAGTGAAACTAGCAAAGAATAATAAATAATAAACTTATTTACATAACACCTTTTAAAACAAAGTAATAATTTCCCTGTCTTCGAAGACAAGACAGGGAAAAAACAATGATAATACATTTAATAATATGAAGGTGAAACAACGTTAGGTAGGGAGGTAATAGCAGCACTAAGAGATTAAAAGTGAGGAATGAAGATAATTAAAAATGGAAAACAGGTAAATTAAAACTAAATATGAAATAATAAAAATGATTACTTGGAAAAGACGATGATAAAGAACAGAACGAAACTCAAAGTGGAGGCACGGAAAAGGTCAGCTTATAGAAATCTGTCTGTAAGATGGATTTAAAAGACGAGAAGGAGCCAATCTGACCTGCTCAGCGAGGGAAGTCCAAAAAACGGACGCCCCAACTGAAAAAGTATGCAGAAAATACTCAGTTATAGACTACAGATATTTGAACAAGATAGTAGACTGTTAATAATGCAAACAAGCGTAGTATTCATAAACTGTACTGGTACAAGGCACACAAAAAGAAATATGAGAGTTAATGAGGAACAAGCCAATAACATTCTATTAATGTACTCACCAAAACTAAAGTACAGATTTCTTGGACAGTCTGTTAATGTAATTAACTGCAGAGCAACCCTTATTATTTGTCAAATGATTCCACTAAAGAGGCTCCAAAAGGGCATAAACAGCACAAACACGGCTGAGAAAGTCCAGTTCAGTGAAGTGAAAAATCAGTTCAGTAAAAAAAAAAAATCACTTGCAGTTGTTATGAAGGAGTAAGATTTTTGTAGAGCTCAAAGAGCTGCTGTAAGCATGTTGATTTCTCTTGATGGACATTTTAACATGGGAGTCTTTGTGGACTAACTTACTTTTAGAGTCAGCGCCAAGTGGTCACTAATGGAACTGCTGTTTTTGGCATTCTTTGTTGGCTTTATGTTAAAATGTGGGAGGTTGCTGCTTTGAAATACACTTTGTAAAGATAAACTGAGCAACACTCAAGAGCATCAAGTATGTATGCAAGTAAAGCTGATATCTCAAAGCACTGCTTCCATTTCTGTTTCTGGAAACTTTAAAAACCTCGAGTCAGCATGCAGTCTGAGTGCAAAACGCTAATGTGATACTATAAGGTCGTTAAAGTATGATAGGGTTTGATCATTGAGTGCTTTGTATGTTAGGAGGACTTTAAGTTCTGCATTTAAAACTAAATTAAGGACTTTCAATGTTTTGTTGTTTGCTCATGGATGAGCTCATCAGCATCACTAAGAGATAGGATGTTACTAATTCTGAGAAGACTTCACACATCACAGAATCTGGGCTGGAGATTTTTTTATGCATGAAAAATTTAAGTATATTTATCATGTCTTTGCATTCAAATGAATGAGGTCTATCTCTGCCAAGTGCCAAAGTTTTGTAAACTATGTAAATTTAAGTGCCAGTAATCAGGCACTTTAAAGTTGTCTCCGGGCAGTATTGCTACAGCTCCTGTTTGTGTTGATGGCAACCAAATACCAAACAAGAAAACAACTCTTCCGTTCAACTGAGGCAGTGTCTCTGCCTCCTGTTCTTCTTGAAGGGAGATCCCAGCATCCTAAAACCCGTGGTGACAAATCACTTACCAAAAAACAGAAAAACTGACTGAGAAGACAAATGTAAAAAGAGAAATTTACCCAATTTTCTTCCTGTCAGAATGATTTTTTCACTATAAGTTCATCAAATTAACTCAGGCATAATTAATGCACTGTTCACAGGTTTCTATTCATAAGCAGAAGAGCACACGGTGTTAATGAATGTGCAAAACTTTTATTTTCAACACTAAACTTTGTTATTTCACTGCAGGCTGGAGAGCATTCCTTTATGTTGGATTTTATTTGTAATGAATGTTGATATCAGTATGAAACAGATTCTCAGAAACAAAGATAGCCACTGTGGTCAGTCAAGTCCCATTGTCAAATGATCAGTGAAGAAAGTGTGTTGGGATGGAAGGAGTACTTTGAGGAGCGGACAAAGAAAATGAAAGAGGACAGATGAAGGACTGTTATTGAATCATGAAGTGTAGCGTATAGTAAGGAGAAAGTGAGGGCAGCTATGAGGGTGAAGAGTGGAACATCTTGGTTGGTGCAGATGACATACCTGTGCAGTTATAGAGCTGTCATATCTAAACATATTAGCTAAACATATTCTTTAGCACAATACTAGAGACTGACAGGATGTCTGAGGAATGGAGAAAAAGGTGTACTGGTACTGATTATGATGTTCAGAGCTGTAGTAACTACAGAGGGATAAATTTGATGACTCATAACTTAAAGCTATGAGAAAGAACTGTTGAACCTTGGTTAAGTAGTGAGGTGATGAAGCCATACGACTTCATGCTTGTGAAAGATGTAGAGAAGGTCTGATGAGGTTGCACTGTGTCTTTTGAGGATTTGGAGAACGCAGATGATAGGGTGCCAAGAGAGGAACTGCATGAGGAAGTCGGGAAAGACAGAGAAGTATTTGAAGGTGATACAGGACATGTACAAGGACAGCGACACAGTGGTGAGGTGTGGTGTAGTGACAGATAGGTTCAAAGTGAGGGTAGGATTATCTTAAGGATCTTCTCTGAGTCCTTTCTCGTTTGTTATGGTGATGCTGACAGATAAACCTCTGTGAACCATGAGGTATTGAAAGTAGGGAGCAGCTGGAAGCGAGCCTGAAGAGGTGGAGGTATACTCTGGAGAAAAGAGGAATGAAAGTCAGTAGAAGTAAGACAGAATACACGTAGGTGAATTACAGGGAGACAGGTGTAATAGTGTTAAGTGCAAGAAGCAGCGGTAGTGAAGGTGGACAATGCACATGAGAGGTGAAGAAGAGGATGCAGACAGGGTGGTGGGGATAAAAATGAATGTCATGTAGCAGGTATC
Source organism: Rhamphochromis sp. 'chilingali' (assembly GCF_963969265.1). Taxonomy (NCBI): domain Eukaryota; kingdom Metazoa; phylum Chordata; class Actinopteri; order Cichliformes; family Cichlidae; genus Rhamphochromis; species Rhamphochromis sp. 'chilingali'. The sequence goes on along the minus strand of NC_137930.1, from coordinate 38,274,005 downwards.
ATCTTTTCCTCCTAACAGGAGGAGGAGGCTGAGCTGAAGGTGTCAGAGTTGAAGATGCTACGACTTTAACTGCAAGTGACCAGAATAGCCAGGATCGGAAATGAGACCTATAGAGAGGCAGCTCAGGTTGAACATTTTGGAGACAAAGTTCGAAACATGGTTGAGCTGGTTATAGTGCACAAAGGATTTTGAACAAAAACAAAAAAGAGAGAAAGAAAAAAGGCACACACCAAACACCTAGTTCCTCCATGAGGACATGAAGACTGGAAACAGTCATCTGTTAACGTAAAATGCAATATTCTTTCAGAAGTGGCTAATGTTGTACTAAAAAAAGGTTTAAAATTTTTAGACGTTTCTCACAATGACATTGACTTCAGTCTTTATCACAATAGTCATTTGTTAAACATAATAATTAACTACAAAAGTAAGCACACTCATATTTGATTGGTTATTTCAGTGATTTGCAGAAAGATACGGAAGAGGATTGGGGCACTGGGGAAAAAAAAGTGGGCACATCTTTTTTTTCTTCTTTTCCAAAAAGTCAGACTTTTTTCTCAGAATTCTGACTTTAATCTCAGAATTCTGACTTTTTTCTCAGAATTCTGGAAAAGAAGAAAAAGAAAAAACGTGCCCACATTTTTTTCTTCAGTTGGCCCTAATCCTCTTCCATAGAAAGATGTGGCATCATGTAGGCATCCATACACTCTTTCCCCCATTGGAACAGCAACTATGTTCACTGAGTCACATCATTCAATGAAGGCTGAGGTCTCCAGTTTGAGGTTCTTGAGTTTGTCTTTAACTGAAGAGGGCAGTTCACCATTTTCAAGGACTGAGCTCCCATGGTGTGTTGTTATAGATAAAAAGAACGGCATCACTTTTGCACTTCTGAACAGATAAACCACCACTGAGTGTGAGCTAGGATTTACTGCTTTAACAGCTTGCTGCTTTGAGACTCGATATGCAGTAGTCTATATTCGTTGTTCATGTTCATTGAAAAGTTTTTTTAATTTGATTTTTCTTCATTTCACAGCTCATATAAAATTACTTCATTCAGTCAAAAACAGGTTATATGCAAATATTTGGCTCTTTGCATATAACCTGTTGTTGCCAACCCACTGTTAGATGACTGAGAGCATATTTTTAGTTGGTTCCAATCATGTTTGCTAGATTAGCCAGGTTCATGTTTAATGTCTTAACATAACATCCATATGGTTTTAGGTTTGGTCAACATTCACCCCTTTTTATAGAATTGTCCCCAGTTGTTCTTAAACCTTCTTTCGGCTTCTCCTGTTAGGGGTGGCCCCTGCCTCCACCTCACCCACCCATGGTATCCTCCTGTGTCACATCTACATATCCTCCTTCGTATATCCATGAACCTTCTGTGTATCCCTGTATCTTTTCTACAGAATTTTTCTCCAGCTAGAACTAGAAAGGATTTTAACAAAATGCCAAATTGTGTGAGCTATTATTTAAAAGGTAAAATCTTCTAGTTTATGAATATTTGCCTGTTTAGTATGTGGTTAAACACAAATCCTTAACCCTAGATGGGTTGCCCATAAACTGATGTAGGTTAATGGACTGGGCTGTCCTCCAGTCTGACTTTCACCAGATTTCCAGTACTTAGTTCAGTGTAACAGAAACAGAACGGACCTCAGACCCTCTTTGTCCTGGGAATTTTTAGTGCATCTGGACTTAAGTGCAGCGAAGCGCTTTAGGCGTTGGGACTTAGCTCATGTGTCAGGGTGTTAAATGGTGCTGTTTGTCACTGACAGTTGTGTGTATGTGGTATGTGCACATGTACACTCTGTGGTCCCTCTCCATATAAATCAGAGGTGTTGTCAGGGGAGGAGGGAAGATTGATGCCTGGCCCTGTTTCTGTGGACCTTATGCTCTGTAAACACATTTACACGCTTTCACTCACACACAGCCATAAATGCACTCGCACTGGCAGACTGAAGAAAAAGAATTGATTAAAGATTTCAAAATCCTACTTTAATGAAAACTGGGTTGGGTAGATTGAAAAACATAAACAATTCCAACATTTTTATATTTCAACAAACTGAAAGTGAGCCCAGCTGCTGCTGCTCGATGGTACGTGAGAAAGAAATCAGCTTTTAAAATGTGACTTTAAGTGAATTTGAGATATGGGGGTCTGTAGCTTCAGTTTCCTGATGGGAGCGACAGTGCTGAGGTTTTGAAAATCTCTTTCATCAGTTTCCAGTCTGTCTTCTCTGGCAGCCCGTGTGATGATCTACTTCCTCTTTAAAGTTTTTCCTTCAGTGCTCTGCATTCACATATTGGCCTCGCCTGCTGCTTTGTAAACTAGGGTAAAACACAAAAATGACTATTCAGAAAAGTTTTTCACCAATATAGTGGTCATGCAAATGAGGCAAACTATAAAGGCAACCCATATAAATGTATTGTTAAGTCAACTTCTTCCATCCAGATCCACTTTGGAGCAACACCTAAAATCATATACCGAAAAGAAACTCTTACTTTATGAATAAAAAATATCTTACCTCAGCAAAAATATCTTAAATTTTCTGACTCAAGCATCGGCAACAAAGATAGGACAGGAGGTTTTTTTCATTTTAAATAATGATCTGTGGCCTTGTCTATACATCCCAACTACTCTGTGGAACAGTACACAAAATGCCAGCACTGACTTCTCATTACATTACTGATAGGGATGTAACTGGAGATTTTAAAACTGCTGCAGCTCAGAATGCACAGAATACCATTTGTATTGCCCAGTGCATCATGCTAATCAACCATCCTGTGCTGTGGTGGTTAATGTTTAAGGTTATTTTAAGTATAGTTAATTGAAATTAACAAAACATTTTAGTAAACTAAGGTAAAAAATAAAAACCGGACTTCATAAAAAATAAAGTAATCGAAACTATTTAGTGAACTTGGAAAACAGACACAATAAAACTAAAATACAGAGGAAATATCTGTCAAACACATTTGTATTTTTTTAATTAATTTTGTAAAGAAAACAACTAAATCCAACACTGAAACATTTTCAAACGATAAACCTAAACTGAAATTCACTCTGGACACTAACTGAAACTGAACTGAATTAAAACAAAAAGTCAACATAAAAATTAAATCTAATTAGAAAATTAAAATTATTAATGTCTGCTTATACAATGCTTGCAAGGTAAAGACTGAACTGAATACTAAAATGTCTGTTTATCATGTCTGTGGTCAATGTTTTCAAGTGAGCACAGTAGGCTAGCTCCAAGTGCTAATAATGCTAGGGTTGCGCCCTACTCTGATTGCCAGGAAATAGCCAGGAAACTATAGAAAGGCATGAAATGCCTGCCAGTATGTCAATATCAGTATTGGCATCAACACTAAAAAGTTCCTGTTGGCTCAGCCTTTACTAGATATTCAAACAACAGTTGATTATTTGACAAATTAGTCTTTGAAATATTTTCCCCACAATGTAGTATAATAATATGAAGAACAACACAAAAATAAGACAAAGAATTGGATGATATAAGCACATCATTAGTGAAACTTAGCTGACTGAATTGGCTTTGTAACTGATAAACAGAGAAACTGACTGTGTCCAAACACAAATAAAATGCTGTTAGATTATCTTTGTCACTAACTTACACATAATTAAAGTCTTGATTCTATCTAAGCAGTTCAGAATGTGAATACTATTGCACATAGAAGACTGGGTTCAGGATTACCATCTACATTTATTTAACTTTGAGGCAGAAACTCAATAAACTGTCTTTAGCTGGCTGTTTCTGAAGTTTTTAGTGCATCAGCCAGTGAAGGTTAAATTCTCTCGTTTTTGTGGATTTGATAGGTTGTTTGATGCAGTTATTTGAGATGCATGATTCCCCGAATTCAGAAGGATCCCAGATTGCGAGAATTTGGTCTCACTGGCTATGACAGTGTCTCCCAGTTAATTGTTTTTTTTAATTATCTGCATATTTGTGAAGACAAGTATTGTCTTTTGAATTTTGTTCTACATTGAAGTGGTAAATAATCATTCCAAAAATTCCTCGATCCAGATCTGGAATGACTCCAAAAGTCAGGACTTATTCACACAGCTCTCAAGAGCAGATGGTGTCCTGTTCAAATTTTTCAGAAGGAATTTCTTGAGAAATATCTGTCATTTTTTTAACAATGACAACCCCTTGGCACCATCCGAACCTCCTTGCAATTGCTTTGGTCATTTGCAGATTGCCTTGGTTACCTTTAGTTTCGATGAAAGACTCCAAATTGTCTGCAGATACTCACCGGAAGTGCAACTTTAAAAAAAATAGTGACACAAACCAGAACTGAAGAACTTAAAGGTCAACATTTTACATTTGCGTCACACTCTTCACAGGTTCACTGTTGCTTTGTGAGTACTTGGTAAATGATTGGAGAGAAGTCTGGATAGCAACCAAAACAATCACAAGGAGCTTTTCAAGCTGTGTATACCTCTTTGTGACCGAGACGTATACAGGAAGAGCAAGCAAACACTCACCAGCTGGTCGAGAAATACATATTTACACATCCCTAGTGAAGGGTGATTACCACTGACGAGTCAACTGGTCTGTGTACCTGGAACCTTAACTACTTCTAAGCTGGACCAAACTGCCCGTTAAAAAATGTATTTATATCTTTCCATAACTTTTGCCGTGGTCTTAATGAATATATGTAGGTAATAAACAATCCAGCAGAACAGTTCTCTAGCCACTCCTTCATAACACCAACTGCAATGGGCATAAATCCAGGTTTCAGAGTGTAAACTGGCAAGCATAGATAGCAGCATCATTATTTACCCAGAAAGCAAAAAGTTTATAATACAAAATGGCTTCAGGTATAAATCTACTTTGTGTTAGTTAATTAAACTCAATTTCAGAATATCTGTCATGTTAGCACAAAAGTAATAAGAACACACACACAAGGACCTTCTGAAAGACAAAGAAACAACACAAAAACAAAAATCTAAACCTCTTTAAATCAAGTTTAAGTGGGTGATTTAAAGCTGCTGGCTTTGCCATTTTGATGATCCAGCTTTGAACCACTTCAATAACCATCTCCAATTTGTCTGTATTTCGTTACTATGGAAACCATTCTAAACATCCAATCCAGTGTCAGGATCCAGGTGGGTGGATAAAACCTAAGGATTTGGTCTAAATGCACTCTTAGGAGAAACTGCACACACACATACACAGAGAGCACATGTACAACATGACATGTGCCTTAAGACGGCAATTTATTTCCTAAGAAGGGAGCAATCTCTCTGTCAGATTCAGGTGTTCCATCCACAAAATTACTCTGAGCCCATTTTCTCTTCATTTATCCCTTTTCCTTAGTGATACTCCTTCTTTCTCGCCTTTCAGGTCGAGGAGGAGAACACGCCTACTGGCCGCCTGACACCAACCCGATTGACAGGAGCAGCATCAACGGTAACAGAAACTCATCTTCTGCATTTTCTGCTGAGTCTGTCAGAAAGCAGAATTACTTTTAGGTTCATTATTTTGCTCGATACAACAATGAGACTGAATCTCCTGAGAGCTGAGCTGGCTGTGTGTGCGTGTCTGTTGTGATACTCTTGCAGCATCATCAGCTCATCACAGCCGCTCAACTGATTCCTCTAATCACTCGACTCAGTCATGTCTAAACTTACTTTAATAAGTCGCTCTGTCCTGACAAGGAGCTCCAGCTTGCTGATTTACAGTCAGTGAGCATCGCTTCATGTTCGCCGTCGCATCGCCCGTGGCAGGAAAATTTAATTAGATTCACTATCTCGCCATCAATCAGTGTTTCTATAAAGTGGAGGAAAATAATCATCTTTATGGACAAACAGGATTAAAAGAGTGGGGTGGCATATAAATCTTCAGCTTGTAGTTTTTAATATAATGACAACAACAGCAGCGTTATTGGACTGATTTGACATAGAGAAGAAAGGATAGTTGCCTTTCATTTCTAATTAAAAACAGTACAACTAACAATATTAAACATATGAATTATTTATATTCCGTGGCTCTAACACTCTAATATGGAATACAGCTGTTTGTCTGTACTTCTAATATTGTTAATGATATAATTAATATTTTCATCCTGTCGTGGTTTTTTCTTTCCCCAGAAAGTTCTCCTACTCCTCACCTAGCAGAACTGTGAAACGTGCAAACAGGAACAAAAGAACATTTGTATTTGAAACATTGAATTTAGCTCTCGTGAACATTATCATGGTTGCAGTGGTAGCTTGATTTGCACTTGATTTGTAATACTCAGCAATAGTCAGTGTTCAAGAACATGTTGACATCTTCCGTCTAGCATTCTGCTAAAGACCAAAGCAAACACAAGGAATTCTCTGGTGAAGCACCTGTTTTGTGACCGATTCCTCAGCGGCAGGCAACAAACTTCAGCAACAGATCGCTAGCCGATCAAAGAACATACATTTGTCCATAGCGACTGGAGGTTGCCAAGGGGTTAAAAAACGGTCTGTAAATAACTCAGGCCAAAATAATAGAATAGCAAAGACAACACTGATTTTGTCAGATAGCTATGTTGTTGCAAAATTAGGACCTCAGCAGTGAAAACGAGCATGTTGATGTTGATAGAAAAGCTTTATTTCAAAATTAGCTATATTAAAATACGAATGCTTACGCTGAAAAGGTGGGGATTTTTTTATGTTGTTGTGAGGACACTGCGTTTGGAAGCAAAAGTAATCCATCTGTTCCACACATACCAGGAGAGCGCAATATGCAGCAGGGCCGGTCACAGAATGTGGGGCTTGATGTTAAGTGCAAAAGTGTACTTTACACACCAGACGTCCGAGTTTTGGCAACCTTACAAATGTACTACTGTTAAAATCAGCGGGACAGTCTGGTTCAGCCCAGCTCGCCATGTTTAAACCACTTTAAATACCACTTTTAAAACCCCTGGGAGAGTTTGGACTCCACCGGAGAGCATTTAGACCCGGCTAATCCAGCATCTGTGTAGTAGCAGCTGTGCATGACAGGAGAGGTGAATGCTGGAAGTCAAAATCATCTTTTCAGGGTTTTGTGCTGCTTGGTCAACTATTGTTTGAAATTAAACACACAGAGAGATTTTTTTTCCCTACTGCACACAATCATTATGTTTAATACAAGGTGACTTATACTCATACCAAGAACAATAATTATGTCTAAAGTGAATGTACTCATGCAAACTGCATAGTTAACGCCACTTCTACTGATGCATATAAAAATACTATATTTGCTGTAAACTACACTACTATTGCAGCTAATAATGCTGAAACCACTATAAAAGCTAAAGCATTGGCTGATGATATAAACCATGGTCATAATCATAACTGTCCGCTCCCGTTTCTGCTGGAGAAAGACTGTTACTCCTCCTCCGCTGGTAGGTCAGAGGTCAGGGTCTATATCTGGTCTCACTGGAGCACTGTCGGGCAGCGTGTGTGCTTGTGTATATCTGAAGATGGACTCTGACATTTTGTCAGCGCAGTTGCTGCTGCTGCTCCCGGAGGAGATCATAAATCTGTCCTCTTTGACCTCCGTTCCCCTCTGGCTTTATTGCGGGTCAGGCAGGTCGCAGCCTCGTTCATCAGCTCAACGGTATTTCATCTTTAACTCGGTGTCGTCGTTTATGTCGCAGAGCTTCCTCTCACTTGAAAAATGAGCTTGAGAAGAGTCACCTCAGATTGGTTTCATTGTGCCACAGCTCTGTAGGTCTGACGGCTTCTGTGCAGAGGTGAACCGATCCCGTCTGATGTTCTTGCCTCAACCGAGCAAAGACCTTCAGCACCAGTGTTGGTCAAGTTACTTGAAAAAAGTAATCAGTAACTAATTACTGATTACTCCCCCCAAAAAGTAATCCCGTTACTTTACTGATTACTTATTTTCAAAAGTAATTAATTACTTAGTTACTTAGTTACTTTTTAAAAACACGATTTACAACCTGAAGAGGTGATAAAGTGATAGATCTTTCAGCCCAATTCTACTTTTTCTACATAATCCATCATACAAAATGTAATCAAATGGAAAAGTCTCTTTTTTTAACTTGTTTTATCAGTTTTAATCTTTTAACTTTATGCATCAAGCAAAACATTTAATTATATGCAACATTCTCTGACTTGAATAAATTAGTTTAACATTTAAACCTATTTTCTACACATTCCAGCACATAAAATAAAATATTTTTTGTGTTTTCACTCACTCTTTCAAACAGATGCAAGTAAAACACAGCAGAAAATAAATAAAGTCAAAGACTCAGCGGTCCTTTTGCTCTATTTTCACCTGTAAAGCAGGAGCAGGGTAGGCGGAGGGTTACCCTGGTGCAGGTGTGCTGCGGTCAGTTGAAGAATCCGCGCGAGTGTCTCTGTGAGTTTCCCATCACGTCGTAGCTACTCGGTGCTTGCTCGGAAGTTTAGGGGTTTTTTTCGCTGTAAAAAGAAGTTTTCTTCCCACGCACGATGGACGCTAATGTTTTTGTCACTTTTTATGGAATCAAACTCAAAGTAAGGTCAGTACTTCCACACTTTAAACGCTGCACGCTCATACTCTCTCCCGCACTCGATATATTATCCATTGTTGATCTGCACACAGCTGCTGTCACCAACGTCGCACTTGCTTACGTCACTGTCATGAGACATTCTCGCAAAAAAAATCACGGTTTTAGTAACGCAGTAACGCAGCGTACCTACGGGAAAGTAACGGTAATCTAATTACCGATTTTGCAATAGTAATCCCTTACTTTACCCGTTACTTGAAAAAAGTAATCAGATTACAGTAACGCGTTACAAGTAACGCATTACTGCCCATCTCTGTTCAGCACTGCCACTCATTCACTAAAGTTCCTCAGTTTTCTCTTCATATCTCTTGGGAAGTAGATGCTGGCAGTTGTTGTGAGAGGTCCATACCTCTCCACTCACAGCGCCAAGCTATTAAAGTTAAAAATATCTCAGTTTTAAGTGAAGGGAAACAACATCTCAAGAGTTTTAATCAAAAACATTAACTTCTTAGTCTTTTATAACCCCCTGTAGCTTCACTTAAGTAGCTCAGAAATGTTCAGACATTTTCTCTCTGCTGGTCAGAAAAAATGGCTTTCATGTTTATACATTAATGGAAAGCACATTAAGCATATTATACATTATGCATATTAAGTTTATATTCCTAAACTGAGAGATTAACATATTTGCTAATATGATGACAATACTGAAAAACTAAACACATCAAATTGTTGGCAAAAGTGTTGGATTTGCAGCTGTATAAACCAAAGTATTGGATAAAAAGATTTGTAATGTGGATTGTGCCCCACGCAAAGTTATTTCTGTTCATGTCTTTGTATAAGGTCAATCCATTAACTGCTGAGATGTTGCAGTTTATTTACAGCATGTGGTTTCCATAGGAGCCTCCAAAAGAACCGTCCACGTGATGCAGGTTTTACATTAACATCAACCCTTAATTAAATACTAAGGAGGCTTCAGTAATAATGTTGTGCACATAATTGGACTGTATGATAGTATTGAGTTTATCTCTCTGCTGGTATTAAGGACAGCGCTGAGTTGTTTCTCTGAAGCTTTTTAATACTCATTTATTGGATTTTAAAACTTAACAAATGAAAAAAAAAACTGCTTGTTCATGAACAGTTGCAGGAACATAGTAAAAGTAGGACAAAAGGTTATCCAGTATGATGTCATTGTGACTGACAGTGATGTTCAGATTAAAGCCTCATTGATGTGTATACTCTGGTTTCTCCACAGAGATTTTTTCCCCCTGGGGTGGACCTTGTCTTTGATTTGTCCCTTTGGTGCTACAGTGCTTTATGCTCCAGTCTACAAAGAATAAACTATAAGCTATAAAATAAAATTAATCGGAATCATGCTGCATTTTGATGTCTTTGTTTGCATTGTCATCTTTGTAACTGCTCAGTTTCGCTTCCCTGCTGGATTTCTGGGCTTTGCAAGGATTTCTGTGCTCTCCGTCGCCCTTGTGTTGATTTGTTGGTGTCGTTGTGGCTTTAAACTGACTCAGCTGGCGAGAGTTTGTGATTTATTCTACACAGTTTCTCTGAGCTTCTGGGCCTGTGCTACTTTGCTGAAGGGCATCTCAGTAGAGGTTGTTACTACTCTTGTTATCATCAGTAACATACATTTTGCTCGCGGGTCAGTTTTGACTTCCTGTCAGTTGCTGCTATTGTTGCATCTTTTTGTTATTTAAAATTACGGACTCTTTTTCTACTTTATACTCAATAAAACTGTAATTTATTGTAAAAACAAATATTAATTTGATGAAAGACATTTTTGCCACGACCTTTCTTAATCTAAAAAGCTTTTTTAAGATGAAATTTAACAAGGTGCCAATAAGTGGATGAGCAGAAGACTACCATTCGACTAACTAAAATCAAATTTTTGTCTCCACGGTTACCTTTAGTTAACATCAGATGACACAGTCCTGTACATAAAACATCAAGAGTTTTAAACCTCCTGTACAAGTTTTCCTTAATGTATAAATAGGAACAAGAAAAACATTAATGGTATTCTTGTCACAGTCCGGCGAGGGCAGACTGTATGTGTTGACAAAAGGACCCAAAACGCAGACTCCAAAAACTGAACATGGCGTGGATTTAACAAAAAACAAGCCGTTTATTGAGGCTAGCAAAAGGGCATTGGTGAAACTAAACAATAACCCAAACTGGGTGAACTAAAACTAAACATGAAAAAACCTTAAACATGGTGAACTGACATAGATTCCTGAAGTAGTGACATGGACGAGCAGACGACCTGACAAAGAATGACTGAAAGCACACGGACTAAATACACACAGGAGGATAATGAGGGAAATGGGAACACATGGAGAAACAGCTGACACACATGAACATAACGACGTCACAAGGAGAGAGTAACACTAAAAACATTGAACATAGGAACACAGGACCCCTTCAAAATAAAACAGGAAATACAATGAGATGCAGACCTGACAACATAAGACACACAGACATGAAACACACGAAGGGCAAGGGAGACTTCACAGGGGTTGAAAACACAAGGGGGAACTAATAAGCAAATGAACATAGGAAACTTAATAAGCTTAAACATACACTATAAACATCAAAATGAACTAAAACTCAAAACACTGGGTCATAAGACCCAGGATCGTGACAATTCTGTACAAACTAATCTGTTCTGTCATGTAGCTATATAGCTACATGTATATGCAGTGATACAATGCACACAAGTTATTTAACTTGTGGGATCAAGGTATTTTTCTCACGGGCATGTCATTGAACAAGTTGTTTCTCTTGTGAGAAAAATTTCATTATATTGAAGGAACTTGTGGAAAAAGATGTTTTATCTCTTGGTCGAACTAACTTGCTTATCTTGCGGGAACAACATGTTCATATTGTTGGAACAAGTATTTTGTTCTTTGTTTAACTTGTGGGAACAATTGTTTTAAATATTTATCCAGCTTGTGGGAACGAGTGTTTAACCAAGTAACTGGCGAATGCATTAGCATAACAGGAAAAGACCTGAAAGTTACCTGAAGTTTAGCCAACTTGTTCCCACAATATAAACATCTTTGTACGCCCAGGAGCTATAAAATATTTTAAGTTAGCAAGTGACTCCTACTGATTTCAGTTCTGTTTTTCATGCTAGAGTAGCATGAATTTAATTATGTGACATTCTGAGGTGTAAATCAGACCTAATTAGCTGAGTTCTCTCCATTTTATGGTCGCTGAGTTCATCTGAAGTGAGTGGATAAGTGCTAAAGAAACAGAACTGTACCACCGCTGCACAAAAAGCAGATGCTGATTAACAGGTGATGATTGACTTGATTTAAATCATTTTTACCTTCACTTTCACATGTTTAACTTGTCACTTGTAAACAACTGTGATCATTTTTAACCAGTGGGGAAAAATTCAAAGCAATCAACGTGTGCACAGTGTAGCTGAGGTGAAGGTAGTGTCATCAATCACAGGACTTTCAGGACTTTGTAGGTCTGCTATTTTTTCATTTGATCTTTTGGACTTTTTATTTTCAGATGTTGTTTTTAGTTAGTTTTAATCACCAGAACTTCTTGGTTTGGACTTAAATGCACATTTTTCACACAAAACACTAGAAGGTAAGACTTTCCACAAGCATACCTATTTTCTTACCATAGAGGCAGATCCTGGTCAGTAAAGGATTGAGATCACGCTGCCTGTATATAATCCATGAATGTAACCATGACATTAACCATTGGTTTCTGGACTTTACGTTTTGAATCCTCAACCTTAGCATTTCTGCAGCCACCACATTTGATTTTAGGAGCCAGATGTGACCACGTGTGGATAATAAAATCAAGCACTAATCTATCACTTAATGCTAGCAAGCGTCTAATACATGTTTGTGGTAGACAGTAGAAATTCTACAATTTTACTCATAAAAATTGAAGCATAATCTTCCTTGATGGCCTGCACCACACAGGAAAACATTATATTTGGCAGGCAGATCGATTAAAATACTCTAAAAGGCGCAAACACTACACATGAATTCGCTATTGCCCTCTGTACAGCACGATTGTACAGCTGTTATAAAGGTCAATACTGTCCATAAATATGTGCGTGCTTTTATCCATCCATGAAACTAAGCATTTTAACATGAGAGGCTGTGATGAGTGACTCGCTTTTGGAACCAGCATCACGTGGCCACTCGAAGATCTGCAGTTTTCAGACCTGAAGGTTGACGCTTTGTTCAAAAAAGAAGTTGAACTGTCATCACTTTTTCTGGTGACATCAAAGGTTGAACTTAGTATATTTTAATTACCCCATAACCTTTGCTCTCGCAAAACAATGAAAGCAGAAACTGCATCAGCTAAAACTCAGAATTCTGAAATTAAATAAAGAATTTAAAAAGAAAAAAAAGGAAGAAAGATGATGAAATTGTACTTTAAAAAGGAAAAGAAGGTGGTGTTGTGGCTTCTGTGCTGTGGCCGTAAGCTTTGATGGATTGTGGTTTTCATTGAGCGAGACAAGCAAATGGAGAGAGAAGGTGAAAGAGGAAAAGTGTCCTGCTATCTCTTTTCCTTTGTGTTTCTCTTTGTCTCATATGTACACACTTCTCTTGATATTTTGTTCATCCATCTTCTCCCTTTCTTCTTCTTTCATTTTCTCTTCCCTCTCAGTCATTTTATTGTCTCTCCATTCCTATGTTTTCCTTTCCTTTTTCCACCTCTCCAGCTCCTCCCTCTTTAACACACTTCCCTCGCCTCTGCATTTGGACTTCATGCCCCATATGTGTTTCCTATTTTCTCCCTCTCTCTGCTCCAAGGTCGAGTTAATGAATGACAGAGCGTGTCATCAATTCCCCTCTTTCCCTTTACACCTGTCGTACACTCATACACACACTGTGTATTGATCGGTAAAGCAGCAACAGCAGCAGCTTTGCGTTTTCAGTCCAGTCAAACCACTTCTTCTTTTTCCTTTGTCTCAATTTTGGGTATCGTGGAATAACATATATTGGTTGCACAACTAAGACAGATATAAAAATGTGACTGTGAAGCAGTTAAATATAGCAATTTGCCTAAAATTTGATTCGGTATATCAACTTATAGTAGTGTTACCCTTCCTGTTCTGCTTTCCACATGATATTATGAAAAAGGTAAAACCAAATTTAAATTTCAGTAAAATTCAATCTTCTTCGAATAGAAAAAGTTAAATGATTAAATGATTTCTTTATGGCTTTATTAGTCTCTCACATTGTTGCGGAGTAATTGTGGATCAGTCTTCTTCACAACGTTGCTTCAGTTCATTGAGGCAAACGTCTCCACTTTGGGCTCGTCTGCCAAAGCACATTCCTCCAGAAATCTTGTGCTTTATTCAAACCTTACAAACCTACGCTGTGCTGCCATCTTCTCCTCAGCTAAGAAACGCGTTCTCCTCGTAAGCCTTCCAGACAAGTCGTACTCAGTGTCTTTCTAAATATACTGTCACCATGTGACCTTAGGTTGAATTAAATTGAATTGAATTAAATTGTAAATAATCTTTCTCATTGGAGAATGATGGACGTCAAATGAACCTTCTCTGAATAGAGCAATTATTGCTTCTCTAACACACACCTGAATGCTCCTGACCAGCAAACTGACAAAACGTCTGAATTTATATAGGTGCTGAGACTTGCTGGTGATCAGTTAATGCATTTGATTAGCAGCACCTGACTGTTACCCCAACCTTATGGAAGCAGTGACTGTGCTTTTCACGGGATTTCATAGAGTTCTGTGAAAACTTTTTTTTCTTCATATTTAAGCACCTTGAGGCAGCTGTTATTGTGGGTTTATATAAATCAACTGAATTGAATATAACTGTGTCATCAGCAATCATCAAAATGTATGAAACAATTTTTGTCTTTTCTTTTTATGGTGAAATTTAGTTAGTTTAAAAGATCTAATGAGCAAAAGAAAAAGCATTAACAATTTGCCTGAGATATTACAGTATATATAATTTATTGTTGTAATGTTGACTATATCAAGCATTTTAGGTGAAGGTTTCAGGAAAATGTTTGTTATACATAATGAATTCACAGTAAAAATGGCATAAACTTTATAAACTGATGTCATTTTAGTATATTCATTTTGAATATACAGATTTCAGTGTGCATTTATTCATGTTTCTAACTTCTGCCTCTCTTCTTGTATTTATTCCAGAGTCTCCAATTGGTCAGATGCGTCCCCCTCACGGCAGCGTCACCCCTCAGAAGAACAGCAACCTCCTGGTCATCATTGTGGTTTCTGTGGGAGCCGTCACCGTGGTCGTGGTTGTCATCGTGGCCCTCATCTGCACACGGCGCACCTCCGCCCAGCAGAGGAAGTAAGATGTTTCATTCATCTGTGTGATGGCAATAAACGGCTGTCACTGTAATGAGGCAGATGGTTAATGAGCTGCCCTGCATGTCTTGTTTTTTCTCACAGAGATTTACTCTGAAATTAATGTCCCTGCCAGCTCACACAGGTCTGAATATGTACCAAATCACAAATAACCCAGCCAGCAAAAACCTCAGCTAGATCTCTGCATGTAGACTTTATCATCCCAGGAAATGTCAGTTCATCAGGTTTTAACGTTATTTCATTGTAGTTTGTTTTGTCATGGTTTTCTTTTTATAAACACACTCAAGAGGTTTTATTTACTCTTTCAAAACCACCTGTTAGAAGTCAACTCACGCAGATGACTTTTGTAACAGCAGGAATGGCAATTATGCCTTTAAACTCGACTTCTAGCCTCCTTGAACCGATTTGTAAGAAATGCGACAGAAAAGCCGCAACTGTGTTCACAGTGCATCTTCAGTGCATTTCCATTCTCCAAATCAATATGTCTTTCATTGTGGGTGCATCAGCGATGGTCGACCACTGCAGGCACCAAGATTGCTTGGGAGAAGAATACCCTGTTTAGCCCACTGCTACAGAGACAGAACTTCAGATAAGCAAGAAATAATGAATGGATGAACAGTTTCAGTCTAGTTTGTGTTCATGAAATTGCAGTTTTTAGTATTTTTCTCAGTTTTAGTCAAAATGATTATTTATATAGTTCATGAAATTACACTTGGTATCATATAATCCACTAATAAAGTGGATTAATTTCATCTTCCTACCTTCAATCCACCTTTATTGTAATCCTGTTCATGACATCATATGGTGGCTATGAGAGCTCAACATCCTGCAAATTAAAAAACAAAACAACAAAACATCTTTAATGATTTGAAACACAGGAAAACTCCTCAAAAATACAGATACAAGTAGAAATGATGCTCTGGTTCAGAGAGTTTCTGTATAATCCCATTTATAATGTCAGTATAATTTCATAATTCTCCTCCCCACATTTCAGTGAGCATAATCTTGTTTCATAATCTTCAAGAGTTCGAGGCAGTTCAAGACATTATGCCAAATTTCATTTGAATTCATACTGTTTTATGATCCAGATGATCAGATTTGAGTACAGCTACAGGTGGAGAATTCACAGCCCTCTCCACCCCACAGTGCTTTCATTTAGTGGAAATAAACGATGATGGATGGAGTGTTTTCTTCTCCTGACCCTCCTCCCCGGTGCGTTTCTCATCCTCTGTGCAGGAAGAGAGCAAGTCACAGTGCCAGTAAGAGGAAGGGCAGCCAGAAGGACCTGCGGCCTCCGGACCTCTGGATCCACCACGAGGAGATGGAGATGAAGAACATGGAGAAAGCTCCCAGCATCGCACCGTCTGGCCACGATTCACCAATCCAGTCTTGCCAGGACCTCCCCCAGGTGGCACACAGCCAATCAGAGAGCCAGATGGGGAGCAAAAGCAGCCATTCAGGTACAGCACTGATTCTCATTTACCAATCAATTTATTATATAATGTGTATAGCAAAGCTTCATTTAGTTACACTCATATTTTTTATGTGTTTAATTAGATTTAATCTTATAGTTTCTCTTTATTTTACATCATTACGTTTAAGATAAATGGGTTATGAATCTTGGTTTAATTAGCTGTGTAAACAGGCCTAATTAATAATGATAAAAACACAAAAGTATCAAATAAAGATCTTTTCCAAGTGGAAAATGGAACGCTAAACCTAAATCCTAATCCAAGGAAATGAAGATGTCTGAATCCCTGATTGGGTTTTGATTGTGATGTTCCAGGAGCAGATGCTGATGAGGTTTCCAGCAGTATCTCTACTTTGGAGCGTTCTCTGGCTGCCAGGAGAGGAACTCGAAGCAAAATGATGATTCCCATGGACTCGCAGCCGAGCAACACACGTAAGAAACGCAACAGAATATATGGATATTGCTACTGTGAAGCTAAGCTTTCATATATGAAGTACTATTTTGAAGCATTTTGGCCTCTGACATGGGTGTGTTTGTTTGTTTGTTTTGTTTTTTATAGCTAGAAATGATAACTTGGTTAGCAAGCTGGATCCTAATAACTGCACAGGTGAAACACATATGTTGCTAATAAAATACTATACTTCTCGGACAGTCTGCTCAACCATTTTATTTGTCAGATAATTGCATTAAGGATGCTCCATAAAGCACTAAAGGTCCAGTTCAGTTCATCCAATTAGTCTAATTGAATTGTTGGAATCACAGACTGTATATAAATAATGGACGTAGCTTCTGGGGGAGCACCCCCTGGTTTGTTGTAAAGCTTCAAATGCATCTCAGCCTCATCTGAGGCTTTTTTATACCATGCTTTATTCTCATTTTTTACTTTAATTAGTACCTTAATTTACAAAATAAACTTTGTGTTTTCTTCAATAAGACTCATAACTAGTGGTTAGGAACACACACTCATCACAAAAGTGTTTATTGAGGTCAGAGAGCACCAGAGCTGAGAGTTATTTTCTATCAGAATTCTTAATAGCCCAAAGTGTGTTTTCCAAACACAGGAGTCGCCCTCCAGTAGACATCTGGAAAACTGTGGGTTTAAGACACTTTTGCAGTGGATTCAGAATCATTTAAGCTCTTCTATTTATCATGATTGTTTAGAGCTCTTTGCCTCTCGATCGCTCTCCTTCTTGGTCATGCAGCCCTCGCAGCCTGGAGGTTTGTTGCGGCTCATTGTCCTGCTGAAAACAAACAGTGTTCCCAGGGATGGTGTGAGCATTGTATCACCATATGCTTCACAGCAGGAACCTCCTTTACTACATCTCACAAACACATAAAACCAAAGTTCCTATGACATCAAAGCCCTGATTTCCACTGGTCTGACGTCTATTCCTTTTCTCTCTTCTTCCAAATAGTTCTCTTCTTCTGCATATCATTGCCGTTCTGTAGTTCAGCTATGATGGCCTGATTTTCACAGTCAAACTAAGAGTGTTTGATCTTTGAAACAGCGACTAAATTCCTTTTAAGGAGGATGGAGGGATGGTAGTGGCATAATTAAGATGACCTTTACCCAGGAGACATGAGTTTGAGATCCATGCGGGACTCTTTTTCTTTATTGCACAGTTTTCTATTCTTTTTGGTTGCTTTTTTCTAGGTTAGTAGTCCATCAGAGATTTTATATGCACTTATTCACACAACTGCAAAAGCCCTGATGCTTTGGTTACTTTCTGTTCATTGGTGATGTGCAATGAGTGATTATTATTAATATCAATTATTTTATGGACTAAAAAAATCCCCCAAGTACTGGATTTGATGGAAAGCGTTACAAAATCCTCTCTCTTGTTGCAACTAAGCTCTGACTCGGATCCATCGGTAAATTGATTGTCATCATCCAGTGTGAAACTTTTGCATGTCTTGGGCAACACAAACTTTTAGCCTCCTCCTTTCCTGAGAAGTGGTTCAGCTCTAAGTTTACCAAATTGGGTCACCTATAAATTCATTTATCTTCTGATGGTGGGGTCAGGTTTGTTCTACCTCGTGGTGCTTTAGTCCTTATCCACCTTATCTAGCTACAATTTGTTTATGGTTCATGGAGTTCGCCCTTGAAACCTGACAATATAGCCATTATTTTATTATAATAAAGCTTCTGTGCTTCTACTAAGAATATGGGAATTTTGACACTATTACTTGGTTTTGATGCCATTATTTCCAGACACTTAATTTTCTGTCAGAGTGGCTGGTAGTTGTGAAATAGTACATACAGAACAGCACTGAATTTGTTCATAGTTGCTGGGAAAATGTAGAACGCTAACACACAAACCCAGTGACCAATCAGTCAGTGACCTTTTCTCCAAAGCAACTCAGGTAGTCAGTAATGTCTAATTTGTGTAGGGTGACTTTACTGCACCACAGTAAAGTGACCAGCTTCAGTTAACCTGAAACTAGCAATGAGTGGATAAACATCAGTTAGCTAGCCTACATTATCTGAGGTAGTAATTGTTCTTCATTTCTCAAGGTTACGGGTTAAATAACAGTTGTTATTTTAAACATCAGGAAAAATATGGAAAATCACTTTCCTGAAAATTGGTGAAGCTCACACATGCATTCTTATTTCTGTCTAAAGCTAGTGAGATATCATCACATTTGATGTAAAATCTGTGACTGAAAATTTCAAAATCACATATAATTAAAGAGCTCTGCAGTTTCTCAGATTAACTTGGGAGCATACTGAACTGAGCGTATTTTACATTATGCTCAATATACGTCATTGCTCTTGCTATTGGTGCTTGAGCTTTCACATGGTACCTCCAGATGATGTCTCCAGTGGCCAGTTGCCTTAGGGTGATGATGATGATGATGATGATGATGATAGTCAGAGAGT
Organism: Rhamphochromis sp. 'chilingali'; assembly: GCF_963969265.1. Taxonomy (NCBI): domain Eukaryota; kingdom Metazoa; phylum Chordata; class Actinopteri; order Cichliformes; family Cichlidae; genus Rhamphochromis; species Rhamphochromis sp. 'chilingali'. The sequence goes on along the minus strand of NC_137930.1, from coordinate 38,254,827 downwards.
TCATCTTTCTTTGACTTTCCAACTTTCTTTGGGAGGTTTAGATGTAAAAAGTCTTTCAGGCAAAAGCAAAGTTGAAGAGAGAGGCGTTCACACTTGCACCAACTTTCTCACACTGATAATTAGCCTGTTCATTCCCTCAGAACGACTCAGAGGACAGAGTGGAGGGGAGATCTGAGGACACGCCAGTGACGAGGGGATGAGCCTGGGAAAGACAAAATGAGGAAGGAGAGGCAAGCAGCGAAAAACTGGAAGAGAGTTGGCAAGATGAAGCGGGAAAAAAGGAATGTTGCTGTGAAACCTCAAAGATTCGGTTTACAGTGTGCGACTCCAGCAGTGGCTCTGATCAGATCACATGAGGGGTTTCACATCAGACACAAGAGCAGCTTCAGTCAGTCAACACGGCTGTGACTGTAAAAGTTTTACCAAAGACATGATTGCATTTGTACTTTTCTTTGTCACTCACACTGATTAATGAGTACTGAGCCATTAAATTCCGTGTTCTACGACCACCTAATGGAGTCTGGTGAAGTTAAACAGCAGTTTACGGTTGGCTGGTCAGCACAACTTTAATTTTAAAGACGTTTATTGTAATGCATACCACACTATCTAAAAACAGACCCCTAAATTCTGCACTCTGTTTGGATGAATTTAAAGCATTAGTCTGTAACAGTGAGTCATCAGTGTAGAAAGAATAGCTGGAGTTTGATACAAACTGAGTTTTCTATCTCATTCACTACTGTTTTTCTCCAGATATCATCGTATCTCAAAGATAATTTGGCTATACCTCTTTAGGGTGTTATTCCCTGTATCAGAACTGGCTGTTTTCGATATTAAAATACTTCATTTAAAGGCACATTCTGCAAAGAGGTCTCTAGTGATCACTGCTGTGTAATTTGGCAGATTTGCAGTTTTAGAAATGATTCTTTGACTTAAGTACTCTAACTCATCATAATTCTCATGGAAAAAAACAATAAGTTGGTAGCACCTTGTAGAAGCTTTTCAGTTCATAGCATAAGGCCCTGTTCCTCTCAGAGAAGACTGTGGATAAAAGGAGCATGGCCACCGTGACATCAGCAGTTTCACATTATTGATATTACCATCTTTTTTAATATTATAATATTATCTAATATTTGAGTATTTGGAGAGGGTCTGCGATACATTGGCAGCCTGTCCAGACTGTACCCCAGCTCCTGCTCTATGAAAGCTAGAATAGGCTCTAGCCCAACAGTGAGGGACCAACATCCCAAACAAAATCAGTGACTTTCATTGATGCCTAGAAATGTCTGTCAGCTATCACTGACTGACTGACTGTGTCAGCAGTTCCCTAAAACACAAAAGTTATGGTCATAACCCAAAATGTAGGTTACAGTAAGCCAACACAACCAGCACTCACAAACATGAAACAGACCTATGTCAAACACCATCCCTTCAAACAGCACACAGCTGATGGCTTAGCCAAGGCTGAGATCTTAATAGAAACATAAAGTCACTGTAATGCCCCGGTCTTGCCACTAAAAAAACCCACCCAAATGATTACCTCTTGTTACATGATTTAGGAAAGTACAAACTGACGGTCAGGATTAAAATCCTTTACTTAAACCATTTAACGCCATTAGAAGAATGTTAACTCTGGTTTAAAGGGTCAGTCCAAGTCATCTCCTCCAGTATTTCTTCAGACATGTCATGTTCCTTCATTTTTATCATACCCCTTTTGAAGCTCTTGCAGTCCTTAATTACACCAGTCTCCTGTCATTTCCACAAGACACCTTTTAACTGTAGCACTTGTGAAGTCTCTAAAGCCGTCTAAGACTATGTCAAATTCTGTTTGATGTGCATCACCCTCGTCGGCTCATCCTCGCACCAACTCTGTCCCACTTCCAGAATCGCAGTGACACCTCCTCCTGTCCCAGCACCCATCGCACTGTGGGTGGAGTTCATAGTGTAGGCACTTGATTTTAAACAGCTGTTTGTATAAAACTGTTTCCTTTCACCATGAGGTTGATGCAGAACATCTGCAGAATCTCTGTGATACCAAATTGTGTCTATGAACCAGTTTTGTGCACAGAAGCAGGTTGTCTAATTACGGTGTTCTCTCTCTGTGGAGTGAATATGTTTTTAGTCACATCAGTGAGCAGAATGTTTCACATTGTAATTACCCTGCTCTCAGTCTGGCTGCATGTCTTGAAGGATTTGTGTCCTCTTTTCTCTCTTTTATTTCTTCTTCTTCTGATGTGCAGTTGCTGCTGTTGTTTAACCCAGTTGTAACAAACTGGAGTCACTGAGGTGAAGCGTAGCATCCAGGTTATAATGCTGTGTGGTTATTTCTGGAGAGAGTGAGTCAGCGGCCAAGTGATAATTCTTGTTAGCATGTGACAAGGACTGTGAGTTTACATAAATGTGGGTGTTTGTGATATGTGGGTCACCATAAAGCAGGAAAACCCTCTGGCTTCCTCTGCCAACACTCAGACCTGTTTCCTATTCTATTTTTTCCCTCTTCCTATCTTTTTTATTTGCTGTCATGTTTCACATTTCATAGATTTTCCTTTTATTTTATTGTTTTTTGGAAGTTCTGTCAAAGACTTCTCTGTTCTAAGCTGTGGCACTGCATCTTTTAGAAATACCGTTTCTCTTTCTGTAAAAATAGAAAAGCTTTAAGGTATTTTTTGTTTTTGGAGAGGGAAGTTAAAGACAATACTGAACTGAAAAACACTAGAAAGTGGACGTTCCAGTCATAGTTTATAATACAATTAGTAATCTGTTTAAATAGGCAGCATATTTTTGTTGGATTTAATTCACTAAACACCTAAAGTATATCAAAAATCACACTAACAGTTCTTTATCTTCAAATTTGAGTGCATATAGTTAAAAATAAATCTCCAGTGTTGTGCAAAACTCTTGAGCCACCCTTCATTTCTTTATATTTTGCTTCCAAGGAACCAGGCTTTCTTGTGATTTTTTTGAAAGTGGTCTTGAGATATGATTTTCTTTCAGAAGATTTTCTTTGCGTATCGGCTGCTTTTTCACTGATGTTCAGTCCACTCGGTGTTTTTCGTTTGAACCACTTTGATATATCAATCATTCAAGCATAAAAATGCATCTGTTTCAAAGCATGAACCAGTGTTTACATATTTACACATTTTAATAAATCACTGTATCTATTTCTCATTTTCCTGTGTAATTATAAAGGAATTCTGGTGGAGAGTCCCAGATTTTAAGCCATATGCGAATGTTCCCAAGAGGATCATGGACCCCTATTGATCCTCTACCTAATCACACGAGCCAAAGTGTGAAAAAAGGTGTGGTCACAATTGTTTTTACTGTGTCCATGATGCTCTTGGGGACACTTCCAATAGGGCTTAAGTTGAGGAGCTGAGACTTTCAGGTGGAGCTTAGAGTATAACTACTGCTCCTCCACATCAAAGCGAGACAGTTGAGGTGGTTCAGGCATCTGACCCAGGATGCTTCCTGGACGCACCCCAGGTGTTTTGTATCAGTTTTACCAGTCGGAAACCCCGGGGCAGACCCAGGATACGCTGAACAGATCGTGTCTCCTGACTGACTTGGAAAGGCTTTGTTGTGCAGCAGATAGGAACTGGAGGAGGTGGGTGAGAAAAGGGAGCTCTGCTTAGACTGTTCCCCAAGGAACCCAGACCTGAATACTGAATCAGGGCTAGAAAATGGATGGATGGATGGAAAATCCTGCACAAAAACACACATGTCAATAAAGGTTTTTAAATTGAATTCTAACTGTCAAAAGAGACAGATGGCCAGTTTTCTTCTCCAGCTGCTTCTTCCTCTTTGAAACCCAGAGGTTATTACACTAAACCATCATCAATACCAGCATCGATCAGACAGTATTGATAATGGCAGGGCTGTGATCAGCAGCTTTAGGAGGTGTGTGTGTGTGTGTGCTCATTTAAACAGAGTCAGGGTTTCATTACAGCAGCAGGACGACCAGAGATGAGCAAGTCTGGTCAATACACTTATTGGCGGAGAATATTGATGAGCTTGGTGCAGTGAGGTGGGGAGCTACAGGTTTATGGAGGTTTTGTAAGAGGGTGAGAAGGAGGCCAGAGATAAGAGGAGACAGAAATACAGATAGAGATCACAAAATGCTGAATTTTGCATAAGAGGATATAAAAAAAATGCTGTTACATGAAGTCACGTAAAATTAACAAAGTAAAAGTCACAAAGGCATTAAATAGAAATAAAAAAGAAGGAGTGATAAAGAAACCATACAGAAAGAAAAATATTGAGCAAAAACAGAGACAAGAATGGATAAAAAGTTTGATCAACAATGACACAAGCACACTGAGATGAAACCCAAATAAAACTGATAGAAAACTGTGAGAGTGAGAGAAGAAAGCCAGACCGGAGACACAAAGACACAGAAACAGCAGGTAGAGGTAGAGATCATCTGACGTCTGCAGAGCAGAGATGTTACAGCCGGGTTTTAAAAAAATGAAACAGAAAAATATCGAAGAAGCCTGGAGCTCCTTTAGCTTAAGCAAAATGCAAGAGACATAAACAAAGAGAGAAACAGTGTGGACCCTGCAGGGGTTTAAGAATAACGCACGTTCCACCAAATCAATTACAAACAATTTACTTAAATGTTCTCAATATTTCCCCCATTAAATAAAAAGCAATCAAAGCAAATAAAAAGTCTACTAGTGCAGTCACTACTGTCATGCATGACATTACAAACACCGAAAGTGTGTTGAAAAGCTATTTACAATTTCAGTCAAATTGCCTTTTTTGTTAATTTAATGTGCAAATGTCCCTAATGCATTTGTCAGTTTGCAGCTATCTTCATAATGAACGTGTCAGTTGGATGTTCACTGACACTGATTTTATTCTGTATTTATTTCTTTCCTGCTAAAGTTTTCAGTCATGGTTGTAGTTTGGTTGAATGCTAACACGGTTCCTTTGTTTACTGCAGCCTGTCTGCAGTCATAATAAGACATTTTTAAATTCTTTTAATTTAAATCAAATTTCTAGCACAAGAGTTTGGTCCTTGCGCTTCCTGAGATATCCAACATGCCTCACAGACAGCAAGCCCTAGATCTGTTGGAACTCCACCATCCCTCCTTTTCCTCCTCTCTAATCCCCTCCCTGCCCGTGCTGGCAAATTTTTTGGAGCAATCCTTCTACTCATGCCTTCAGGACTTCTCAGTCCAGGCAGTCATTCCCTTGATGGCTTACAACCTCCTTCAAGATCTAAGTTGCAATAAATCTTTCTTCATCATCTTTTTTCGAGTCTTTGCCCAACTGGGGCCCGCTGACTTCTGTTCAACAAAATGTTCAGCAAATTGAGGTTCCAATGACACGAGATAAAAGACATACCAACTCGTGTCATATACAACCATATGATATTTTAACCAAGATCACTACGTTTACCTAATCCTGATAAAAAGTCCTCTCTTGCCTTAATCTTACGACACTGATATAAGATTTGTGTTTTGTGTAACTACACCAGATACTCGTTGTTGACAGCGGTGAAAACTGTATCTGAATGTTCATAAAGAAGTTGTCTGCATACACCAAAGCAGCAAAAAACTCATTGCCCCGAAATGCAGAACTGACCGCCACAGTAAATCCTTTGTGCCGGTGGCAATAAGACTGTATAACTCTTCCACAGAAGCTTCTTCTTTTAAGGCTGCGCTCAGGACCTCTTCAGAGGAAGCTCATCTCTGCTGCTTGTATTCTCTCTTATCCTTACAACAATAGACTGGTACCCATACACTTCCCCATTATTTGTAAAAAAAAAAAAAAAAGACCAGCAAGACTTGGGAAGCACTTCATTCCCAACCATGAGTGGGCATTTTGGCCTGCAGGAAGTGTACAACTTGATAAAGCCAACAGGGCCAGGTCACCTGAGGTCACCAGATCAGAAAGCTCCACACAGAAAATCTTTAACACATGGTGAAGGGATGATGTCCAGCTCTGTCTGGGAACTAGTCTGCCCCTAGTGTATACCAAGCTCTCCTTTTGGTTGCACAAGGACTGAGTAGTCTGTAGCAATGAGCCGAACGCTCCACACAGAACACCCCCTCAGGGACTTGTTGAACACAAATCACACGGAGATTGGTTGGGCAAAGTCCTGCACACCGCCCAATAACTTTGAGAGGGTAAAGAGAACTCTGTATTAAAAGTAATGAAAAAAGTACATTTGATTCAATATTTTATGAATCTGTGTAATTTACCATCCGTGGTTTTTTTTACACTGACTGAAACTCAGCAAGTCCGCCAGCTATACAGTTACACTGCTCATTTGTCATGCTACCATCTGAAAAGCTCCATGCCAGTTTACACAATTTATTCTCATTCAAGTCGAATAAGTATATTTCACAAAGTGTTGAAAATATCAATTTAATAATCTTCACAATTATTATAATGACTAGTAAGAAAAATATCTTTATAAGCATTGTTATTCCCCAGATCTTTTATCTATCCACTTTTGAGAAACATAGATGAAAACAAAAACGGAGAAAACAGTTTACAACAAAATGTTAAACCTTGGGTCGTGTTTCTTTTTTCTTTTTTTGGAGTGATTTCCTTACAGCAGGCTGGTGAGCCTTTAATTCAGTATTACATTGAAAATATCTTTGTAGAAAACAGAAATGGGCTGTTGCAAATGTTTTCTTTTGAACACTTTTTTTTCCTTATTAAATATTCATTTATATTCAGAAACACAATGCTGAATTCACCTCCAGCCTGAATGGAGGTGCGTAAAGAAGACACAGCTGGAGAGAGACAAAGAGAGAAATATGTGCACACACACACACACACACACACACACACACACACACACACACACACACACACACACACACACAAAAACAAACAAACACTGATGGGTGCCTCTTATCTTTTAAACAGCTTGGAGAAGCAGTGTGTGTGTGTGTGTGTGTGTGTGTGTGTGGACCTGAGGCAGTGTAATCAGTCTCAGTGAGTTTGAGTCCCTGCAGTTTCCTCTCAAGGTCACAATATGAACTCTATTGGCTCCGACTGACTGTCTGCTTTACAGTCGGTGGGACTGTTACAGGGCTGCTGATAACATCATTAACACTGTGACATTATAAAAAACTTCTTCCACCACAGATCGTACTTCTTACGCTTCTCCCTTTCTGTCCGCTGGCATAGCTCTTTGGTTACCATGGATATGTACATGCAGGTGCTTCACTGGTTGCTGTTCTTCAGTGCAGTGAACTTCCAGGTCTCCTAACTAATGAATAGCTGCGAAAAAGAACAGTCTGTACATGGTGAAAAACTATCTTTGCTGTCATGATTTACAAATACTACACCTGGATGATTCAGGATAGTTAGTGGAGTTTGAAATGCAGGTTTTCATACAGAAAAAAGAAAATTTATGTTAATAGCAGCAATAATAATAATAATAATAATAACAGTGTTTAGAATGATATTAGAATTCTGCTGCTGTTTCTTTTTTGTGATACTCAGAATCTGAAATGTAATGTCTTCTAACATGTGAATCGTGCTGTGCAGCTTTACAGTCATGTCAAAAGTTGTCTCAGGTTTCTCTCCAGTACCCTTTGCTTCATTAGCTTAGAAAATGACCTTTGTAAGTGTCTCTGATTGCTCTGGGGGACTCTTTGCCCACTCATCTTTATGCGTTGCTTCTTTGACATTCTGCCATTCTCATAATGTCCCATCACAGAATTTAAAGTCTCAGCTTTTACTAGAATATTGCAATTTGAGTCTTTTTTTCCAGCTATTATGTTGAAGAGTTTGTGCTGTACTTGGGATCATTGTCATGTTGAGTGATCCTACTGTGCTAAGCTTTAACTGTGAGATGCACTGCCTCACATGTGAATACTTTGGTATAGAGAGGAGTTCATGGTTGAGTCCTGTGGCTTCAAGAACAAGCTCCAATCATCACCCCTACACCACTGTGCTTGACGGTTGGTATGAGGTGTAGTTCATTGTGGCCACACATTTCTCCTGATAACCCTTCCAATGATGCCATACTTGTTCAGTCTTCTTCAGTTTGCCATTAACTTTATTTAACCTGCTAACTGATTCTTGATGAATCCCAAATGTAGATTTTGGGTTTTGTTTGGAGTTTCTCTGAGGCTTGGAAGTTCTGACCTCTGGGTGAATTTGCTGGAAAAGATGGAAAGACAAAAACTTATCCTTTTATACAGATGCTTACGTTTGCTGATTACGTGAGTGATTAGCACTTGATTAGCATTGGGCTGGTACTCAAACTCCTCCTTTTTCACAGGAATGCATAGAGTAAACTGACTTTCTCACATGACTGCACATAAGATAACTTTCACTGAATGTCTACTTGATACCATGAAACAGATAAATGAGATCATTTGAAACTATCCAGCACTATAACATATACAGCAGGATAACCCTAAAGTAAGGATAAATTGGTGCCATGTATCCAATTGGACAAATCCTAAAACAACTTCTCAGTCAGTATTGTCACAGTCTACTCAGCTTTACTCTCACATTCTGTTTTTTCTCACACAAATAAGCAACCACAAGGGTAAAAGAGTTAAAACTTTTCATTTAAAACTTCATCATACTACGGGAGCGTAGAGCTGCCACCCAGGCAAAAGAAAAATACAAGTGTATCACGTTATAACGTGAAAGGTTTATTGTTCTAACAAGATACTTTTCCTGTTTGTACAATATACTATCATGTTTGTACAATATACTTTTCACGTTTGAACAACATAATATCACGTTATTACAATATACATAATTATCACATTCGTACAATATAAATATTATATTGTACAAACAGGAAACGTATCTTGTTAGAACAATAAACCTTTCACGTTATAACGTGATACACTTGTATTTTTCTTTTGCCTGGGTGGCAGCTCTACGTATCATACACCAAAACTTTGTGTGAAAAAAAATTTCATTGACAAAAAGAACAAAAATATTTTTTTAAGTCCACTCGCAAAACTGACTAAAATTGAAATAAAACTTTTAGAAAATCTCTAAAGTTTGACTTTTTAAAATGTGTAAACCTAACAAATATGAGAAGGCGTTTCTGCATTTTTAATGAGACCAAGGTTTCCACATGATTGTGAGTAAAACAATATTTTTTAAATACGCTTTCTTTCCGCTGACAAATATCCTCGTATTAGAATTAAGATTAAGAAAACATTAATGGTCAAACTAGGCATGAGCTAAAATGAGCAAACACACATCTGAAATTGAAAAACGAAACTGAAATAAACATAAAAACTTTCTGTGCAATGACTAATATTGGTGGCCCTGACTCGTTTGGCTCTGTCGCTGGTTTGCTGACTCCTGTGCGTGTCTGCTCTGTCACTGCTATCAGCCTGCTTCTTTATACATCTGTTTCAGTGGTGCTCACAGTTTGTTTTCCCACTCTGACTCATGTATCGCTGCCTCATCTCTCGCTGGTTGAGTTATGTGATCAGTGCTGTGTGTTTGCTTGTTCGGCTTCTGCGTGTTTGCCGGCAAGATTACACAAACACCGCTGAGCCAGATTTCATGACGGTGGAGAGATGCAGCACGATCAAAGGAAGAATCCGTTGAGTTTTGGTCCTGATCAGTTCTTCATAAGCTTTATAAAAAAGGCACTGGCATCGGTGGAACGTGAAATCGCAATCTCTGTGTGGTCTGCAGGTTTACTGTCTCTGTTTCAGTGTGGGTCACTGGAACACTCACCCTGTTGCTCTTTCTGTTTCAGCGGTGGTCAGTGCCATCCCGGTGCCAACCCTGGACTCCTCGCAGTATCCTGGGATTCTGCCTTCTCCCTCGTGTGGCTTCACTCACAACAAGTTTAGCCTGAGACCAATGCCTTTCCCCAGCCTGACTGTGGACAGAGGATACACACCAGGTACTTTGATGCCATTACTATACTTCTAATCGTGCTGCAGCAAAAATAAGCCTGAAAAAATTGCCACTGCTCAGACAACAGGTAGCTCTGTGGCCAGGAGGCAACAAAAGGTGTGAAAGAAAACTCTGATGTCTGCTTTCTACACTTTCTTATTTCCATGTGATATGTTTAGATTAACCTTTATGTTATGTTGTGCCAACAACATAAACTGCTGTAGTTTGCGCAGTCAGCAAAGGAGATTTCTTCCTATGTATATTTATAACTGAACACTGAGGCCAAGAAACACGTTGTTGGTTACCAATACTAGTTCATTTTATTTTACCGTCAAATTACAAATTTCTTCTTTCGGGTGTCCAGCAGTCATGACATTACAGGTCTACATTTACAAATGTAGAGGATGTCCTCATTCTAAGGGGCTTTTGCATTACTAAAAGATCATCTTGCTAGTTAAGACATGTAAAACGTATAAGCTAATCAGTGACACAAAGCAAATTTTAGAAATAAAATATTACAAATATTACTGTTGTTCTTATGGGAGTGACAGTTGCAGTGACATTGTAGGTAAACTGCTTTGTTGTACATTGAATGTGACACATGGGAGAACCAAAGCAACAACATGATCTCGCACTTACAAGAGGATGATGAAATGAACGTAACATATATTGGATTTGTTAGGAATCTTTCTGAAAAAAACATATAGACGTTCATAATTGCTGTATATGTGATGATGTTCGTGCACATTTTAGTTCAGTGACATACAATATATTCATGGTATGAACTTGTCAACTAAACATGAAACATTAAATGTTATTATTATTATTATTAAATTTTTTTGCTAACCTGCAGATGTTTGAATGTATGACAGACATCTGTTATATTAAAATCAAAGAGCCATACTTATTTAAAAATAAATATTTTGCCAAAGTAACGGTGATCAAATAGTAAAAATTTGAATGGCAGCAGTGAGGGGGCGGGGCCTAATGATTTCTCAAACTAATATGAGAGAAAAACTAAGCACATTAACTTGCTACATCTGTATATGCTAATATTGTTGTTATGCATGTAGAACTGTCATAGATAGAAGTAAACATGTAACTTTTCCAACTGTTTGCCCACTGTTCATTTCCTTTATCTCACTGTTGTATTCAAGTCTCGGTTTGCTGCAGGGCTAAATGGTAAACGGCATGGTGGGGAGCAGTAATTCAGTAATTCAATAATTGGCTAATTCCTGGTTGGCTCGTATCAGTGATATAACAACAGCAGAGAGGCAGAGTCAGTGGACGGCCTGACACAACACGAAGGTTGATCGCTGCTGGCAAAGCACACAAGAGTGGAGGCGGGTGGGGCAGCTAATGATAGAGAAAGGCAAATATAATGAGAAAGCTGCTAATGAAGGAAAAACGATAGAGACGTACACGCAATGAGATTCAACAATGGACTCTGCTGATTATAAAGGAAAAGATAGAAGATTAGGGCCAGAACGAGTCAACTATGTTCCCCAAATAACATAGACAGTAGCAATACCCAATCTGGGAGCTTTAGACTCTGCTGCTATGTGGCTAATTAAACTAAGACATTGATCCCTGTAGAACTTCTTAGATAAATTTAAGTCAATTCATTAGCATGGTAAAACACTGAATCCTCCCGAATCTCGATGGTTACACCAGCATGCTCTTTGAATCCAAATGATCCAATTCATCTGCTTTCTGCTCTGAACAACTTAATGTTTATGTACTTTATAGCTCTCCTCTTTTTCAAGTAGATGACATTGTCTCAAAGTTTTTTGGAATATTGTAGGAGGAAATTTATGTACATCCTTTCATGCATGCAGCCTTGGACATGATGACAGAAGCTGCGTGGTGTGGCTGAAATAGTCCCACCATGTTCATATTACCATACCATCTCATGTCACATGACAGTATTTTGGTCATGTGTTAAAATGTAACTATTTTCTCTTTTTAGTCCAGGCTTACATTGTGTGTTCACTCGGTGCTAACCCTAATTCATGTCCATAACTCTAACCCAAGTAGAAGCACTTTTTTGGGAAAAAAACAATAGTTATTTTAATTTATCAGATTAACTGATTGTATTTTTTCGTCATTGACAACATGTATATGGAGCATATTTTTAAAATGACATATTCTAATAGTACAGGGTTCTGATTAAGGTTAGGACAATCACTAATGATGTTCGAGACCATCTGTCACTGGTTAGAGGTGAGGAAAAGGAGACAGGACAGATGTTAGTAATTAAAGAGTAGTGAGGAAAAACAAAATGAACCACTTGCTTTTGTTTTTTTATTTTGTTTTTTCCCATCATTATTTCAGCACGTGTTTTTGAGGGATTTAGTAAGGGAGTCATGTTGATGTCCTCTTACGAGAGTTCTCAGTGGTGGATATTAAAAATGTATGCCTCAGACTTTATGCCTCAGTTCTTTGAAAGATTTGATAACATCAGACTCATAATCTTTTCAAGGCCTTTGAAGGTGCAGCGAGTAAATGTAAGTGTCTGCTCTTCCTGGCAAATATGGTTACCCTGTATTGCGCCGTACTGACACATAAACTTTGGTTCTTTTAAAGATTTCCTCATGTCATACAAGGTTAAGCAGATTCTTACTTTAAAGAAGTTATGATACCTGGGTGTAAAGAACATTTTAGTGCCATCATTCATTTCTTATTTTAGTGTCCTTGCTCTGGTCTCCATTTATTACCGGAACATATAACCACAGAGACTGCAGTTTATTTTCTGTTATTTAAACCAGGTTATCAGTTTTGCCTGAGTCCCTGCACCGTACAGTTACACTAACACTGCCATATGTAGCATTTTCCCTACAGTCTAATTGTCTAAATGTGAAGTTTCTCAAATAACCATCTTTTAATATAACATTTACATTCCTGTGAGTTAGCCAAATGAAATGAATATTGTGTTTCTTGCTATTCGTTTTTCCTTTAAAGGCATTTGGTGTTTTCAGTATTCAAGTGTATTCATGTAGACCTGCGAGTCACTATTTTAAAAATCCATTTTATTTTTTGCAGTGAATTGTTATGGAGAATGTTACCAACTTTCCTCCTGATAGAGGAGGTAATGCAGATGTATTTTCTTCAAAACTAGATTCTTGGAAAAACACAAATTATTGTTTCTTCTCATCGTCTCTCTGAGCTTTTTGAAAGTCTTCTATTTTTATGTCTCGGTCCCCTCTTGTCACTTTTTTCCTCCCCCTCTCATTTTTACTCTTTAACTGCGCTCACGTTCCTTCTCTCGGCTCTCCCTCTACATTCTCCTTCTTGTCTCAGCTGCTTAATGAACGCACAGCAGCTCTACATACAATAACCAGCTTTCCAATGTTCTCTCTGATCAAACTGGCTGTTGTTACACAAGCAGGAGTTTCATCTCTCACGACACATGAGAGTCAAGTTTCTGCACGCTGAAGATTTTTTTTATTGTCTTTTCCTTTAACAAGAAGCTCTTCTCCTTTTTTCCTCTCATATGTGTCTTTGACAAGATAAAACAGGGTTTCGCAGTGTGGAGAAATTCATCCAGCAGAGAAGCACCAGCATGAAGCTTCACATTCAACAAGAAACAGAATAAAACTAAGACCTGGCAGGGTTTCTCTATGCCAGAGGAGGAGATTGGCATTTTAAATAAAGTGTTAAATTATACAGATGAGATTTATTAAATTTTAAAGACGACTGGATAAATGACAAGCTGTAACTTCGTGAGAGAAGACAAACACAGTAACTGCAACACAGTAGTGGAATTTCAACAAGTTTAAGGCCCAAATTTACATGTTCCCTCTGGCCCGTTGTGATATTTATTACTACTTGAGTGTAAGGATGTCTGCTTTTTAAAGGATAATGGACAATTACTAGATTGTACTTGCCTTGTAGTGCCAAAGAACACAATTAAAATTCAGCACGATCTCTTTCCAGAATTTATAACCGTGTTACTCAGACTTGTTGTGATTAGTCTGTCTTTTCTCTGACCGTTCTTTTGCTCTTCGAAAATGGCTAATAGGATATTTTGTCTTTTCTCTCAAATTCCCCTCGCTAATATTTCTCATCTCTTCTTAACCTCGCATTGAATCTTTTTTTTTTTTTACCTCCTTCTTGCTTAACATGCTACATCCGTTTATCTGCTTCCCCATTCTTAGCTTTGTCCACAGATGCCTCCTCCAATCCTCTTCTCCAGCAACAGCCTCCAACACAACAGACTGCTCCTCTCCTCCCCGGTTCCTCAGCCCCGCCTGGGGAGCACCTTCCCTCGATAGGCCCAGTCCCGGGTGCAGCCACTGCAGCGGCAGAGGAGGCCCAGGGTGGGAGCGGTCGGACCATCCCGACAGCCTGTGTGCGGCCCACCCATCCACTAAGAAGCTTCACCAACCCACTGCTGCCACCACCCATGGGGACCATCGACCCCAAGGTGTACACTTCTATGCTGCCACAGTCCAGTGAGTACCGCTGCTTAATGCATGTGTTATGACTAATAATGTAGGATTTCTTATAATGGACCAGGACTGATTGTAGTGTTCTTGGCAGGAATAATTTTCCTGGAATCAGCAGCTAAACCTCTAGTGGCTGATTGAGTTTTCAAAAATGCTCAGATTTCAGTCTAAATTGTTTATCTTTTGACTTTAGATGATTCTGCTGGAGTTTCTTTCTGTTAAAAGGGAGTTTTTCCTTTCTACCATCTCCAAGTGCTTTCTCATAAAAGGTCATCTGATTATTTGGGTTTCTTTCTAGTACTGTACAGTCTTTACCCAAGGAACTTTATATTGTAGACTGTTGTTTTGATTTGGTGCACTGAACTGAATTATCTGATTATAGATTATCAGTGATTGTTGTTGTTTCTTTGCTTAAGGAATGATGGATTCAATTCAATTTTATTAATATATTTAGATTTTATTGACACCAAATAATAACAACAGTTGATTCACTGTGCTTTCTAATGTGATGTAAAGACCCTACAATAATACAACAAACTCTTCTCTCCTGGGCACACGTGGTGAAGCTGAGAGCAAAGGACAGAAACTAGCACAAAAGGACATCAAAATAAAGTAGAGACTGTTACTCTGACCTAAAATAAACTGAGTGGATGTAGGTGAATAAAATATTCTTTAACCTCCTAAGACCCGAACTCTTCCACGGCATGCATTTTTAATTTCTCTTTGATATTTGAGCATATTGGGGCCCGATGAATGTAAAAAGAAAGAATTACCAGATTTTTTTGTTTTTACCTTATTTTTGTTTTTATGAAAAATAAGAGCCACATATGAGGATATTTGTTTAAAATTTTGATAGAACAGTAGCAGCATATCAGGCCCTTGTAGAGCAAAATTGAGTATTTTGGTCTAAATAACCCAAAATGTGATGTCCACATATGTGGACGCCAGGTCCTAGGGGGTTAAGTTAGTATATTCATTTTCTTTCCACCTTTCTTGGAGAGGTACAAATTTCCATAACTGTGGCAGACCACGCAGCCAATCTGCAACAAATTTCTATAAAAAATAACACCATTAATAAAGTTTTTATAAAGAAGATTAGAGTAACAATTGTCATGTAAAGCTGTGAATTATATGTGTAGAACATGTGTTTAAATTTCAAAATATAATGATTAACCAAAGCGCTTGTGCTCTGTTCTTTTGCATTAAAGTGTCCGTAATTCTTATTGATTCCAACTTATGTATATTTACTAGAATGAAAAGGTCTTTGAATCCTTCACAGTACAAAGCATGCTTAGATTATGAAATGCCAACAGCTTTGTACCATTCCTCTACTGAACCACTAGCAGCACAATAAGTAAAGTTTGTCTTGTAATAATGACACTTTTTTAAAATTCCTCTTCTGCTTTGCGTCTGCAGCCGGTCCCTAAGATGCAGCCTCTTGCTGATTGGTTTGTCAGATTCCAGTGACTTTGTGTTTAAGCTGGGTCTCTCTAGTGAGCCTCTGTGCTTTGCTTAATATTTTATTCAGAGAAGTTGAATGCATTAGCCTCAGGCTTCTACACTGTGTGTGTGTGTGTGTGTGTGTGTGTGTGTGTGTGTGTGTGTGTGTGTGTGTGTGTGTGTATTTGTAGAATGATATACTGTAACTGGCCTTGACATTAGCCAGAGGGTTGGATCTGATCTGGACCGACCTTCCTCTGTTCTTTCATTCACTTTTTATGTTACCTGTCGGTTTCTCCATATTCCATATATCAAATCTCCCTCTCTCTCTCTCTCTCTCTCTCTCTCTCTCTCGCTCTCTCCCTCTCTCTCCCTCTCTCTTGCTCTCTCAGGCATTATGTTTGACCAAAAAAAATGTTGGTCTCATGGGAATCAGAGTCCCCTCTGATTCTTTTTACTGGTGTTCTCAGTCAGTCACCATGTTGGATTGAAATATCTTAAAAATATGAGCTGGGTTGAAATTTTTCACAGTTATCCAAGAAGAACAGAAAATAAAACCTCCCGGCTTTGCTCAGTACCTGATTTTTCTCAATGTCTGTCATCAAAACTCATTTTTGTGGCTTCCTGGCAAAGAATTCAAGCAACGCAGCGGCTGTGAACCTGTCTGCGCAGTTGTTGAGTCCTGCCACATCTTAAAGACCTCACAAGATGATATTATTCCAGTAAAGCAGTTCACTCTCAGACTGCAGGCTTACTTGTAGTTCTAAAGCTAGATAAACAGGCAGCGGCTTCAGCTATTAGGACCCTCTCCTGTAGAACCAGCTCCCAGTGTGGGTTCAGGACAGGTGTAACAACTTTGTAACAGGCCCCGGGGTAGATACTAGGGGTGCAACGATACACAAAATTCACGGTTCGGTTCGGTTCGATACTTTGGTGTCACGGTTCGATATTTTTTTCAATACAAAAAAAATGTTCATGCCTTTTTAATTTGTCATTTATTAAAATTATAAATATATATTTTAACTCAAAAGTACAGTTTTTAAATTTAACCCTAACCCTTGTGCGTGTTTTTTATTTTGACAGCGAATACGCACCTGCGGACCACTTATGTGCAGCCCTGGTTATTTAGCTCGTCATATTGCAGCCACAGAAATTCTTTTGTCCATGAAACCATAAAGCTGCACTTTCTTTTTGCCTTATAGTCTGATTTGTCATAACTTCTCCGTTTTGTGGTAAGCTTTTCTTTGGCTGTCACTTCTTCACCCTGACCTGTCTTATTTGGCTCAGCAGAACTAAAATATATATCTGTCTGTGAAGGTCATCGTAGTCAAATATATATCCTGCTGCTTTTACACCGCACTCACATAAGCTCAGCGATTCTCTGCGCGATCAACCTCTCACATGTTTAAGCTTGCTGCTGGAGATTTCACTTGTCATGTTTGCATTGTAAGCTAACAATTAATAAGACGATGTCAGAGGAATTGGTGCACAAATTATCATCACTCACAGATCAGTGCTGTCGCTCTCTATACACAGTTCACGCGATTGCAAAGTGAAAGCAAAAAAACAAGCGCAAATTCAAACGCGATTTCAATATGTCACATATTGACAGTGGCTCACCGATGCCAATGACATAATTACCCAGCTACATTTCTGAAAGAATGCAAAAGCATTGACATATATTTTTCCTTCCTACAATAGCCCGACGGGCAGGGAAGAGATAGATTTTGGTAGCCCGACTGAAAAAATCGCTAGCTCCGGGACGTCGGGCTAGCGATATTGCGAGCCCTGTATCTGATTGAGGAATCACTCATCTTTGGAAAAGAGAGTTTATTACAGAGAAATGTCTCTTTCCAAAATAAAAGCTATACTATCCGCTTCTTCTGGGCTATATTCTCAGCAGCATATTAAACATATAAGGAGAATCATGTGCTAACAGCTGTCTAAATGACTCGGCTAAAGTTAGTAGCATGCTTGCTTGTTTTTTTCTGCTTCCACTTGTCTTTGCACTAGGATGATGTCGGCGTGAATGTGCAGTCATATTCGTTGTGTTCCCACTAGTGCTTTCAGGTTAATCTCGTTGAAATGACCTTAACGCCACAACACGGCAAATCTCCGTTAACGAGCTACCGCGGATCGCCCCGTGCATGGGGCTAGACGGCCAACACTTAACGAGCTAACTGCGCTAACACACTAGCTCCCACCCATGTAATTGAGCATTGCATGGCACATCCAACATACTGTTTTACTTTAGTCCATGACTCGCTTACCTTCAGGGTCATACGTCACATGAAAACCAAAATAATTCCAAACGCCAGATCTGAATGAGGGTGGGGGAGGTACATGTTGCAAGGAGAGCTTAACTTCTGTCTCGCTAGCTTGCCCTGCGCTCTTCCTTCTGACGATGCTGTCTGTGTTGAGCGCTCAGTGAATCTGCGTTCGACTACTCCGCCTAGGCTGCACTGTCGAGCCTAGGCGGAGTAGTCGAACGCAGATTCACTGAGCGCTCAACACAGACAGCATCGTCAGAAGGAAAGTTGATAAAATAAATTAAAAATTTTGTATTGTTCGATACATATGCGTACCGAACCGAAAGCACTGTATCGAACGGTTCAATATCGATACGAATATCGTTGCACCCCTAGTAGATACCCAAGCAAACACACACACACACACACACACACACACACACACACACACACACACACACACACTGTGTATAACAGTAATCAAAAGTAACTGTAGCATCTTTCCAGCTTCCGATCAGCACCATGGACAGCAACTGGGTAACACAAGGTTTCCTTTATGATTTATAGTCATGGCATGTTCTTCAACCACAAGCTGAAACAGATTTAACCTCCCAAAAGTCATTAAACACAAGTGGAACATCTATCATCATGGAAGAAAGAGATTATTAACCACAGATCCTGACGGGCTAACTGGGCCAGTTCAACGTAATAAACAAGTACACTCATTTAGTTTTTCTTTTTGTTTGGCTTATTAAATGTCATTCACAACGCGACTGCACCGACTCTATGATACATTTGCCCAAGAACAAATTGTCGCATAGCTGACATCAACTGGTCACAAACCTTTTCCATAAATGACAAATTTTCCTCAAATTTCCACAACTGTTTTTGTTTTTTTCAGTAGGTTCAGGAGAAAAACATCTCTACTTTGAAAAGTCATACTTTCCATTTTGACAAAGCTAATGGTTATGGCTGCCTCAGGTCAATCATTGCTTAGTTATACCTCTGGGTGGAATGGAGACTTCCCATAATGCACTGAGCACTTTGCAGCCACTGTTAATCCGGTTGTTCAGTCTGACGTCACTAGCCGTGTCTGGGTCTAAACTCCGCTGCAGGTCCACATATCAAACGATCACTATGGCATTACTGAGAGTTGAAGAACTGTCTAAAGTCTTTCATCTTTAATAAAATGATCAGCGTTCTGCTCTACCAGGTGTAACAATTGAGTTTAACATCCAGGCATCCATGAAAACGGAATTTATGACATTTAACGGAGTTAGAAGTTAGCAGGGAGTTAGCTCGTTAGCTTCTATCTAAATAAAATATAGCATGTCCTGACTGCGGGGTTTTGGAAACAAATTAAAACGTACAGCTCTGCTATCACTTCCAACATAAATGAAGACAGAAAACTAAACAGCAGTGACGTTTGTAGGGTTACTGAAGTTGGGCTAGCTGGTATATAATGATGTGCTACGTGACCGCTAGCGACACAGCTATGTTAGCATAATATAAACAAGCTAACTTTTTTTCCACTCGATAAAAGTTAACGTGAGTGTTCTCGGTGGTCAGGAACAAATGTAATCGCATGGCAGGATGCTGTAAAAGGACAAAACTTCAGCCAGGAGAACAACTGAGATTATTCATCCACAATACGAGGTTAGTCATTCATATACTGCTGCATGGGCTGGGCTGTAGTTACATGCTAAGGTTTTAAAAACTGAGCTTAAATAAATGATTAGCGGTAATAAAAGCCGAGGGAGGTCAACAGGGATCACTGACTGTTTTAGGAGCTTTTTGAGATCAAATAGAAGAAAATACAAAACATTAAACATGTTAACAACACAAAAGCCATATTAAACGCAGACTACTTTAGGCCCGGAAGTAGGATTCGTCGCGTCATCACTGAACAACCGGATAGCATTAGCTTTAGCTTTACTCTCTTCTATAGTTTGTGTTGTCGTCCTGTTTGCTGTTCCTGGTCTCTCTCTGCTTCTCTTTCCTGCTTATCTTTTGGCTCAAACCCCAACCTTCTACCTGAGGTCTCTTCCTGTGAAAACTTATCTTTAGATTCTTGGCCCTCTTGGTCTAATGCTGTAAGGTCTTTGCTTTGCGATATAAAGCGCCTTGAGACAACTGAACTGGCACTATGTCAGTGAAATAGTTGGAGAGGCGACTGAGACGTCAGAACTCTACAGGTGGCACTAAAGTGAGTTGTCAATCAGAGGTCAGTCACTTGGCTCGGGGATGAGATGAGTACCTCAGCAACTGCTCATCTGACATTATTTCACTTGTCGTTGCAACAAGTCACTGAACTTTATTGACTATCTCTGGTCTCATCACTCCTGACTTCTGCCCTTCTGAGCTTGATCAGCAGTTTCATCGTGAATGTCAGTACCCTACAATAAAGGTAAATAAAGTCAAGCTAACTAATATAATTTCTAATAATCAGGACTTCTCCCAGCTGAATTTTTAAAGCTCTGGTTAATATTAGATTGCACATCACTATGTGGTTCTACCATGTCGTTTTAAAACTTGTAAGTCCAGAAAGTGTTCCCCATGAGATTTTAGAAAATGAAGTATACTGGAGGCAAGAGCACCACTCCTCTTAGACATTCCCTAATTCCCTCTCGGTTTTCTTTACTTTACTCTTTCTTTGTCCTTTGTCTCACTTGTTCACTGTCTTTTTTAGCTCTTTCTGTCCCTCTGCGCCTCATCCTGTCATACTGTCTCTGGTAGCCTGCAGCAATGAGGAAAGGGGGGGGCGTCTTACAGTACATGTGATCCCTGGGCTCCGTTTGTATGTGTGTAGCTGTATTTGTTGTGCATTTCCTCTTTTGTTAGGTGTGTATAACCTCTGTGTGTGTGCGTGGGTGTATACAGTTCCATTATGGCTCTGTTTACATGCCCAGGTGGCCTCAGATTAACATTGATTTTTGGCTCCTGGAAATCTTTCGCTGAGAAATCGCAAGCCTGGGGCGACAACTCCGAGAGACCTGCCGCTCGCCCCGTGACCCCGCCCACCCTTACTTTAGCCTCCTCCCTACAACAGAGCCTCAAAGCTAGGCAGCACTACCTCTATTCCCCACCCCCCTCCAGGGAGAAAAAACATACCAGTGAGCGATGGCTTTTGATGTTCATTGTTGGTCTTGTTTGTGTGTTTATCCAGGTCTGAATGACTCCCTGGGTGAAAATAATGAGATGTTTTCATGGTATAATTGGATTGTTTGGGTGAGACAGAAAAAGAGAGAGGGGAAGAGAGAGCATGTGATGGAGCATGTGTGAGATTATGTAGTTTTCTTTAGATCAGGGGTGTCAAACAATGCAGCCCAGGGGACAGAACCTGTGCACCAATGGGCTAACTGGAGGGGTTCATAAAACATGAAGTAATTGCTTGCTTTTTATTTTAGTAAAACTGACTATTATTGCCAGTATGTTGATGCCAGCATTAGCCTGCTAAAAAAAGTAAAAATAAATAAAATATTTAATTTAAAAGCATTTCTAGATTTAAAACTCCTTCAAAAATCCTAAAGGCATAAAATAAAATTTTTGTTTCACTTACAAAATTTCTACATGTGGAGGTTTTATGCCTTTCCACTGTGATCTGTAAATTTAAATGTGCATGTCATGGCAACAAACTCCATGGATGTGGAAAAACTGAAAATGTACATATTAGGCTTATTAACCCTCTCAGGCTCAAATTAAACTTTTTGTTGCTAATGCACAACCAAGTCCTGCAGTGGTACTTCTGAGTAAAAAAACCTCATAAAATATATATGTGGGGTAATCAGGTTGTTAGTTCTTAACTGTTGCAAATCTGCAACGCCTGCCTTGAGAGGGTTAAAACATACTCAGTAAAATGTGTATTCCTCCAACCTTCACTGTAGGCTGCTAACCAATGATTGACATCACAGTCGCTTTTATGTACAGTTTCTGCTCAACTCAAGGATTAAAGATGAAGGACTTTAGAAAGCAGGACTTCTGAAAGCAGTATATCTTGAGCAAGAGGTCCAAGGAGACTGGTTGGCCACCACTGGTCAGAAGAGAAAAATTTATGTTTCCTGATCTATTAGCTGAGGCCGTTCAGTTGTAAAAGTTTTGCATCAAGAGGTGCGACTTTTAGTTTGTAGAGCAATGATCTCCATTTCCTGTTTGGGTCACATTTTCTTAAGATTAATTGCCAGTCTGAGAGTCGTTGGCAAATGTTTGTAAGTAGGTGGGGGTTTTCCATGGAAACTATGGGTGAATGCAGCTATCTGCTAGCAATCAAAGCAATGACAAGGAGGTTTTTGGTGCAGCACCCAGTTACAGCCAACAACACTGAGCCCAGCCTCTTGGCCACTGGTCATGGAATACACATTTTTACCTGCCAACCAGAGGTTGCTAC
Source organism: Rhamphochromis sp. 'chilingali' (assembly GCF_963969265.1). Taxonomy (NCBI): domain Eukaryota; kingdom Metazoa; phylum Chordata; class Actinopteri; order Cichliformes; family Cichlidae; genus Rhamphochromis; species Rhamphochromis sp. 'chilingali'. The sequence continues at coordinate 38,232,460 of NC_137930.1, read as the reverse complement.
AGTGCTGCTGACAGGTCTCTTGGTCTGCATGACGTTCAGCGTTGTAAATCCAACCTCCTTCAGGCTTCTTTCTTGAAATATCCATGTTGCATCTTTCAAAACGATGTGATTGAATCATAAGTGAATGCTGTCAGCAGCTTCTATTTTTGACCTTCAGCTGAAGCAGACCACAGAAACCTCCACCGCTCTGCTCACTTATTTTATATCACTTTATAAATTGAGACCTTCTTCTCTTTTTAAATGGAGTCTCCAAAGCCCATCTGCAGACTAAAGTGTGATGGTGGGCAGTTATTCACCTAAATTGGCCTGAATGTGCGGTTTAATGCTGGAAGCTGTAATGGGATTGTCTGACTCAGTGTCTGATACTGAGAAAAGACATTACAGCCACAGCTGGAGGCAGACACAGAGCCAGCTGTGATGGATGTTTTTAAGGGCACACCTTCATCTTGCCTCAGAGGAACAGTGATATTACCAATGAAAAGCTCTGGTGCTTTAAAATGGTTATCTGTAGCAATTGAATGGTCGTGTTAGGGCGGAGAAAGAAACGTGTTTTATTTTTTTTATATTCTCAAATCATCCATTTGACGACTCGTTTTCTAGGGATTGGAATGATTGCTACCCTTCACTATACAAACGGCATGGTAGTTTATTCTAAGGGTGACGCTACAGAAAATATCAGGGGTTGGTAAAGTCATTATGGTTGAATGTTTAGCAAAAATATATTGGTGCAGTCAAGAAAAAACTAAGAACAGGATCTGAAACGGTGAAACACTGACCCACACTGACAAATAATTCATGTTGTATAATTATCATTTCATCATCATGCAGATAAAAGACAGGTCAAAGCTGTGATCTCGTATTCTTATGACCTTTTACTGGCCACATCATGTTAGAGATGAAAGATGAAGGTGTTTTGAAAGACTGTACCTGCAGGCATGCAGAAATTGTGATGGGGGTTTAGAAGAGGATGGAAGAGGGAAGAGTTGGTCTTCAATCTGCAGTTTGATCAGACATGGTGAGGTGATCAGGATGTGCTCTGAGGCCTTAAAACATCAAAGGCTTCATACTCACTTTGTAATATTCAAATTAGAAAGTTTAAGGTACTTCAAGTCTCATTTTACAGAAGCCAGTTTTTACCAAAAAGACAGGAAAATAGGATTAACAAAACCTGATTAAGGGGCATGAAAAAATGTTAATGAGATGTTTTGCTCACAAAAAATCATATTGAATCTTTTTATGAGGTATTAACTTATCAATAAAGTTGACTAAAACAATATCATAGGGTAGCAGGCTGTTATCGATATTATGAGATTTTGTCATCATGTAGAGATACTAAGAGAAGTTGATGTGAAGTAAAAAATTCTTACTAAATCAGGAAAATAATAACACTAACTTCTGACATACATTGATACCGTATCAGTATCGTAATGTTATAAATCGCCCTGCGATACACTGGTGACTTGTCAAAGGTGCACTTGGTGTTTCGTCTTAGGCTCGTCTGGGATAGGCTCATATGAAAATGGATGGATATTACACAAAAGGAGAAGCACAGTTTTACAAAATCCAAATTAGAAAAAAAGTTATATAAAACAAACAAACAAACAAAAAATACAAAGTAGAAAAGAGTTTTAAAAAGGAACAAATGTATGAAGTAGGACAGATTTTCCATCTCTTTTTCTGTGGCTGCAGAGCTGAATACAGCCTGTCCAGTAAGTGGTGCTGCGGGTGGTCGGGGTTTCCATGATGGATAACATTTGACTTCCTCTACACGACAGCCACAGTCATTTGGATGACCTTTGCATCAGCTGATGGAGGAATCCAAATAATGTATTGATTCAAACTGAATTCAGACTGAACCACATCCATCTGCACTTATTTATTTTCGGCATACTGCCAGAAATAAGTGCAGACTGAAATATCCATCTGCTTTAGATAACCAGGTCCCTGACTGAATTGTAGCCAGCTCTGAATATAAACTGCTTTCTGTTTCAGAGTTTCTCTCCAAATCTTGAATAGAAACTCAAAAAACTATGATGGCAAGATTGTAATATGCTAATATAATAACATAAAAGATAAAATTAAGATAATAAAACAGTATAAATAAATTCTAGATAAAGTACCAAAAGTCCACATTTTAAATTTGAATATAACTTTGAGATGTTATACTTTACAGTTTTGTAGTATTCCCAGTTTTTGTATCCCACTAGTAATAATAATAATGATAGTAATAATAATAGTGTTACTGTTAATTTTTTTTCTTCTGCACTTTCTGTTTTTTTGTTTCTTTTCATCGTAGAAACTGACCTCCATATAATTCAAGTAGAAGAAAACTATTCTAAGCCTTGGATCACAGAAATCATTGGTCAGGTAGCTAGAGACACGCATGGGTCAAACCAGACAGAAAACGGGAAAAAAGGTAAACAAGCAGACAAAGAAACATAAAACTTTTCTATGAAACGGAACAGACGTCGTCTGACTCCCTCCAGAGATGCGATATCTTCTCAAAGACAAGTTTGTTTTTTTTTTGTTCTCCAGATCAATAACCCCGCCCCTTCCATCTTCATCTCCTATTGCTGTAAATCTTTCCATCTTTGCTTTCGACCCAAAAGCAGACACAGACACCTCTGATGTGACCCCCGTCGGGCATTTCACACCTCCACTCCTGCTTGTCTGGTAAATATATCCACCTCTCTCTGAGCAGACGAGCCATGGGTCCCCCCACCTCCGCCCCCCATCCCTCTCTGACAAACCCCCTGAGGGTGAGCTAGGCACCGTGAAACTCTCTTTTATGGCTTTCTCCACTGTGGATGTGTAACCTTTGCTTCAGCTTTATAGTGCGGCAGCTCATTGTGTTTTTCCACATTTTTTTCTTTTTTTTTTTTTTTTCTGGAGCTCAGTTCAGTTTGGATTCGGTCTGACAGCAGCGTGCTGAGAAGTCATGCAAACGCATTTGGTCGTGCTTCAGTTGGAAATGAAGCTGGCAGCAATTTCTCCACCAGACGTAGAGACATTCAGAGCCGCACAAGGTCAGTATTACTGTGAAAGCCGGACTGAAAAATACAGACTCAAAGCCACTCTGGTGCCCGTCCAAGGTCAGTACACTCCACAAGTCTAGATGAAAAATGCTAAGCATATTTATATTTTTAGTTCCCTTCTTTCAGCTCTGGCGGGTGAAAAATGCAAACATACAGGTGGTCAGGTTCAAATTGTATACGCAACCCAGTGTAAATGACACCTGACTGTTGTAGCCACACTTCTAAAAGATATTTTAAAAAATGACAAAACAAGCTCATATTCAAAGGAAAAATAAGGTAATTGAAGGATCAGTGGTGTAGCAATCTCTGCTTACACTTATTACAGTATAACTGTGCTAGCAGCATAAATCAGCTTCACTCATTTGCAAAATTGTAGAAACCCCGATAATTGGTCAACTCCATTGATTAAACACAGTTAGATCAGAGAGCCAGGCCAGCACTGAGCCAGCACTGTCAACTTTTGTTGACAGTGTGCACATTTTGACACCAATTTTGTTTCTTTCAATCAACAGCCAACATGACTGCAGTGTTTCTCTAATCCCAAAAGAGTTATACTTCCAAAGCCAGTTTTGCTTTTATAATATGATAAAAAGGACTTTGCTGCCTTCTTTACAAATTGTGTATATTCTTTGTTGAGCGTGTGGACAGTTGGTGTCGTACTTCTGTTGTTCGTACAATTACCTGTTTTCCCATTTTGTGCTTTAATAAATTACTGAGTACACAGTATAACGTGAAGTTTTCTACACCGTTAATGTTTAAAGTAGTTTAAAACTTGGCAGTCTCCGGTGTAATCCACTCCTATCAAAGATGTTCCAGGTGTTTTGTTTCTCAGGGAGCAGAATAGATGTATCGATCAAGTGAAGTGAAGTAGTGCAGGGCAGAGAATGGAGGAGGGGGCTGTGGGTGGAAGAAGCCTCAGGACGTCTTCAGATATGAGGAGGCTATTCAGGGACTCAGGGATGAGGAAAAAAATGTCTTTGGTCTCCAGTTTTTTTCTTTTCATCACCTTCGCTTTGTAGTGCGTATGGGGGGATCTTTCAATTTCCTGTTTGTATTGTGGAGACAGCAATTACATGTATTTATTTATATATTTTGTCTTTTATTCATTAGTTTGTCTTCTGCTTGAAGGCCAGTTTTATTTTGTTCCTAGTTGCTTTCTTTCCTTGTTAGTTGACTTTGTGGTCCATTCCAAGTATTTCTATGTTTACATTTCATTTTTATTGACTAAGAGCGATGGACTATACGAATTGGAAAGTGTTAGATGAATGGGTGGATGGATTTTCATGCAGATGAGTGAATGGCTCAGACTCTAAATCTGTTTGCAGTCTGATGGCTCACTTAGTTACATGTGAATTTGTCATTTAGAGCAATCAATAGGAGCTCTGTGTTATCAGGTCAAACTACAGACTACATGGAGGTCAGTATTAAAAAGCAATTTTCAGGAAACAAGCCATTCTGCAAAACAAGGCCTGGCCTGATTATCTATTAATAAAATTTCACTTTGTGGAACAGCTCAATAGTAACTGCAGGCCACAGAGCCTCAGGCAACCAGACTTATAGCCAAAAGAGGAGAAAGAGCATTAGAACCTTTAATTGCTTTGACTAATACTTTTGAAGTCTGTAGTACCCCCTAGTGGCCTGCCCAGTTAGCAGTTCTAGGTACTACCAGAGGATAAGTACCCACTTGGGATATCCCCTGGAAGTCAATAACTTCCGAGCCATTTTTTTCCATTTGCATAAATGCCTCTAATATTTTTAGGCAGCTGTAGCTTAGGAGGAAGAAGGGGAAGGCCAGTAATTGGAAAGTTGGCAGTCACGTTGAAGTGTCCTTGGGTGAGATATTGAACCCGAATGTGCCTTCACTGCATCCATCAGTGTGGGATCATTTTATTCTGTGTGAGCAGTGTTGGGAAGGTTACTTTTAAAATGTATTCCAATACAGAATACATGCCCCAAAATGTATTCTGTAACGTATTCCGTTACGTTACTCAATGAGAGTAACATATTCTGAATACCGTAATTGTCGGGCTATAAGCCGCTACTTTTTGCACAAGCTTTGAACCATGCGGCTTTTAGTCAGGTGCGGCTTTTCTATGGATTGTCCATGATTTTTGTCATATCGTAAGACGATTTGTTTTGTTTGTTCTGCTGTTGTACGGCACTACGTTGCCTGGCAGAGGGCATGTGATCAGACACACAGTATTGGGGTTCAAGAGTGGTATGTTGGTCACGTGTCCATCCGCCAGGCAACATAGTGCCGTACAAGTAGCGCGAAAAACAAACTTCAAATTAACGCTACGCGTTCAGCGGGAGTCGTGGATGACGAGCAGCGATAAACTTGCGAAAAGCAAGTTATGCTCAACTCCACTGGTGGAACCTGACAGCGTGGAAAAGTGTGAAAACATCCATGATCACCAACGGATTTCAAAGGGCTGGACTGCTGCATTATGGAGAGGAGGACACCGCCACGGCCCTTCAGAGGGTGTTCAACTCTGACACTGACAACGAGGATTTCTTTGGTTTTGTAAGTGACAACGAATGAAAGAAGCTGAGAGTGGATGACGTAGCCATCCTGAGCCTGTTCGTATCCGACACTGGAGGAGAGGACTTTGGTGGTTTTAGTGCGCAGGAAGAAGAGAAAGATGGTGGTGAATGACTGACCTTTCTTCTTGTTAAAGCTGTGTCACTGCACCTGAGCCTAAAAGGTAGGCCGAATCTATTTTTCTGGTGTGCTGTAGGTTATTGTTATGTACTACATTTGTTACTCATTTATGAAGCACAGTACATGTTTCGTACTTGTAATTACCGCTACTTGTACATATACCTAAAAGGTTATGCAAATATGTACCCATAACTTGTTTTTCAAAATATTAATAAAAGGGGTGTGTCTCCAAACAGCCATCTCTTTCCTGACAATTCCCTTTGTGCATATTCTCTTACATATGATAAGTCAACATTGAAACACCTGCGGCTTTTGGTCAGGTGCGGCTAATGTATGTACAAAACGGGATTTTCCCCTGATTTTAGCTTGTGCGGCTAATATTCAGGTGCGCTTTGTAGTCCGGGAAATACGGTACTTGGATTACCTAATATATTATCATGCTGTTTACAACTACATGAATGTACTATTGCTGTGATTTATTACTGTTACTGAAGGTCCGCGGCTCCGAACCGTAGTAAAGGGACCTCTGACTAATACGTGCTCCGTGTCGGGCTCGTAGCCAAAAACTAGCTTTACTTTGTTGTGGTCAACTTTGCTTGCGAGAGACAGAGAGAGGCGTTGAAAGGCTGCTCCAACAGAACTTATTGTTTTTGGAGGAAAACACGAACACGGTGTACAGTCGAGTCTTAATAGCTTACTTACAACTGGGCTCGTCAGGCACTCTTCTTGGCTGCAGTGGTTATTATTATATTTACATGCTTCCAGCTCCCGTTTTTGCTCGATGACAGCTCGTACTTTTCCTTTCTTTCTCCCTCCTCGCGCTCACAGACACATAACGTGTATGGCAGTCCATTCTCCCTGCAACACGGACTGCACTGCCTATGATGCTACATTCTTTAGAGCTATACCGGTAGCATTCTGCCTGTTAGCTTAGCACAACAACAACAAAAAGGCCTCTCTCACCCAGGAAACACGCAGAGAGAGAGCGTCACCCTGTAACCATGGCAACCGTAACGCTGCCACCTGGAACAACAGAACGTAGCAAACAAAACCCAAACAGGCCTGACCCGCCACAATATGAAACAGGAAAATACCGCCGTGTAATCCATTTATTTCAGCAAAGTAACTGTATTCTAAATACCACCTTTTTAAATGGTAACTGTAACGGAATACAGTTACTCATATTTTGTATTTTAAATACGTAACGGCAGTACATGTATTCCGTTACTCCCCAACACTGTGTGTGAGCACTCATACTACACACACATAAAGTACTATGGATGTGTGTGTGAACAGATGAGTGTGGTTTGTAGATAAAAGTGCGTTGAGTGTCCAACAAGAAAAAGTACCATGCAAGTACTCATCCATTTTAGAGAAACTCTAAAGTGATGCAATACCTGGCCAGCAGTCGGCAATACAAAGGTAACTGTTGAGGTCCTTTCTTTTTTTTCTTGTCGTCTTGTTTCAATCTTTGTTTTTTGTCTGCAGTTATTTGTTTTGTTTCTTTGTGGTGGATTCCTAGTAGCAAGTCAAAGAATATAATACTACCAAAGATTTTTATGTTTCATTCAGTGTTTCCCATCAACACTGTTGAAATGGGTTTCTTCTGAAAACAAATCAGATGACAATTCAACAAGGTCAGCGTGCATATCCATCTCTGTTTGCAAGAACCAGCAGTTGTCACCCATCCTGCCCGGATTATACTTTCCCTGATATAGTTTTTTCCAAACAGATGGATTTTCCCTCTATATCTTGATAAAAACCTTCCCCCATCCTCATCGCTGACATCACCCACATTTGGTGGAAAACAACTTAAAATGAGAATGTAAAACAGGCTGTATACAGTGACATTCTAGCACTCATTAGCTGATGCGCTTTCAGTACAACATCGACAAGCACAGCATTCATTAGGTTCAGTTCAGTCATCCTAGTTGTTGTTGGAACATCACTTAAAAAAGTGGACACTACACGAAAAACATTTTCAAATTTGATGTCAGCAAGTAAAAGTTGAAAAAAAAAAAAAAAACAACAACCCCAAATCCCAGGAGCAAACACTTGTTGAAAAAAAACTTCATCTGTGTCTCCAGGTGCGAGCCTCCCGAAGCCCCAGGTGAAGACGGCCTCTCTGGGTCAGGCCGGTAAGGCTCGCTCTCCCCTGCTGCCTGTCTCAGTGCCCACGGCGCCGGACTTACCAGAAGAGGGAGGAACAAAACCCGCGGAGGATTCAGCTGCCAACGTAAGTCTGCATTGTGAACATGTTGTAGCGGGCGTTGCTGATTGATGTTTTGCACTACACCAACATCACAGAGGCGAGTGTCCTTGTTACACATTGTTTCTGTGGGCCTTTAGTCATAGAAACAATGAATGTCTTTGTCTTTATGTTAAATTCAGTTGCAGCATTGATTTAAAACTGTTTAGACAGCTGTGTGTTCTATGTGTTGTTATAGAAACCATGAATCACAAATAGTTACTCCAGCAATTGGTTGTATCAACTGGTGTTCTGCTGCTCAGAACTGTTTGAGGTCATCTACTGAAAAATCCTCTTAGAGGTTTCTTTGAATTACTGATTTTGGTCCTTACTGTTCCTAAATATCTTTTGGAGGAACCTTTGAGAAAAGATGGATACACAACCCCCTCATGAAAAAAAGAGGCCTAGGAGTGGCTAAAAGTTAATGTAAACTGCTAAAATATTGTGCTAAAAATACTCCATGAAAACCTACACTTTTGAAGAATACATTTAAAATATTATAAGTTATATCTGCGCTTCAAATCTTTTTTTCCGAGGTGTATCCTTATATTTAACAACGTTATACTGCAAAGCTCATATTTTTTACAGAACAGTATTGTTATTTTACTGTTGTTGTAGATTAGAGGAAGTTCAGTGTAAAGTAATAGTTAAAAGCTATCAAACCTAGCAACCTGGAATTTTACAGCAACTTTTTAACAGTGTAATGCCAGATTCAGGTGCCAGTTTCTCCTATACTACTTCAAGTAATATTTTATTGTTTCTGTGGTAGTGATTTGTTTGAAATTGACTGAAGTAACTTCTTTGAAAGATTAAATATTACAAGCCAGTTATTTTAAATGAGCTGTAGTTTCAGTATAGTAATGTGGTATATAGTAGCGGCAGCTGCAGTAAAAGTAGTATGGATTTGATATTTGGCATCTAGGCTCCATGAGGAAATACATACCTCAGCAGGGAGTGAGCAGAGAATCGGGAGCGATGATAATAACTTCCCCCCCCTAGGGGAATGTTGACTCAGAGCCTACAGGTGGATGTTTGCAGAGGTAGTTTTTGAAATGCTACGTGCACAGCATCAGCAGTGAGTGGCAGCAAAGCTCTCAGATGAGCTGAGTGAGCAGAGCGCCGACCGCTTCGGTGCTTCAGCATGTGAAGTAGGTGTGACTGATATGTACTGATATGCACTTTGCACATCATGTCCTACCTATATTTTACACTCCACCCCTCCGCTCACAATCGCTACATATTTCTTATTTTCTCATTTGTATTCTGTATCTGTCAGTAGTTGGCATAAACCCCTTTTGTGTGTATCTATTTTTTATATTTCTGCGCCACTGTTTTTTGCCCTATATGGCACAACAACAAATTCCTCGTTTGTTTACAATAAAAGTGATTCTGATGTTTCATTGTGGAGAAAAGCACATTTATGACAACAAGTACAATGTGTCATCAATATTATCATTACAGAGACTGTAAATTGCAATAGAGCTGATATCTTCACATAGTTTAGGAAAGAAACTGAATTCAGGGTACGTCGATGAGGAGATGCTGAAACTGTTTATGGGGATTTCGCTAGAACTCCTAAAATGACATTAAAACTGCAGTGAAATAGCTTCATAGCAAGTTAATAGTCTACACAGTACAGCAGCGTCATTTTTAGCAGTTTGTAACCACAAAAATTTAGCGTAATTTCTTGCTTTTGTGGAGATCTTCAACCTTCTCAGAGTGCATCAACAGCCAATATAATGTGCCGTTAAAATGAACAGTAAGACAGTAACAGTAAGATTAAATAAACTAAGCACATATGTAAACTTGCACTATTTCTCCTATAGAACAGCAGCCGCATGGCGTCTTGCTATAGTAGACGTAATAAAAATGTGCTTGCAGAGGTTCTCTGTTGCCTATCTTCTGGTCCACACCGACATCACAGCGTCTTCTTCAAATAACGGGAGGTTTGTGCAGGGTTATTGTGTCCTGAGTGTGTTTCTTAACTATTGCAGACAGGAAGTGTCAGTAATGTTCACAGATTGACAAATAATTATATAAAGTTCACATAGTAAAACGGTGACAGAATCCCTTAAAATTAATCAGTGAAATGTGATGAGTAAGTAATAGTTAGCACAATTAGCACTGAAAAAAAGGACACGCCTTCAATGTAACAACAATAAAAGTTTGAGTCAGATGATCACATTTAATGTAATTGATTTCATTTAAAGTGTTTCTATTATCTTAACCTTAACTGCTATATTCATGTAATTATGTATTCATCCAAGCTTCTTATTTTCTCTTGATACGGCACAATAACACTTAATTAAAATGCACTGATGAAAGATACACATTCAATAATAAATTAATTCCTAAAATAGGAAATTATAGAGTACAACATATGAATGATAATTTGTGGTAAAGCACAACTTGTGTAGTTGTGCTTTGCTTTATTAGACATAAAAAATGTGGTTGCTGGTGTTCTCTGTTGCCTTCAGATCTGATATTGGTCCACACCGACATGATAACGTCACCACATCTGATCTGGTGACTCCTGAGAGCATTTGACTTCAGTTAACTCATGGTCATGTTCAAGAAAGCAGTTATTTGGTTTTTTTTTTAACTTGATGGCATGCTCCATTATTCTGCTGAAAAGAGGTCTTAAAGGCATGGACATGGTCAGCAAGAATACTCAACCCAAAATATCCCCCACACAATTACACAACCAGCAGCAACCTGAAAACAAAAAGCAAGCTACAGGATGGTATGTAGCAAACAACAAAACATGTTTCTGAGATAGTTCTAATCCAATAGACACCACAACAACAAATACAGTTGAATAGAAGTAGTTATGAGCAATAGAGTCACCCATTCTGCAGATGTGAAGGAGGCAACTATCCATAGAAACCAAAGCTGTGAATCTTTAAAGTTTCATGGTTTACCATGGAAGTCTGTGGTGTGGCCTATAGTGGAACTGCAGTTCTTAGCATTTCTGCACTGGCTTTTTTTAGGCCTGAAAATTGCAGCTTGATTCAAAAGTCAGTTACTGTCCTCCATCAAGTGTGTGTTTAATATGGGAATGCCATTCATACTGGAAGGTGCAAACAAGCTTATTCTAATTAACTTCTGATTTGTGCCTGATCCCATCTGCCGGTGGATCACTGACTTCCTGACGGACAGGAAGCAGCATGTGAGGCTGGGGAAGAATGTCTCGGACTCCCGGACCATCAGCACCGGCTCCCCTCAGGGCTGTGTTCTTTCTCCTCTGCTCTTCTCCCTGTACACCAACTGCTGCACCTCCACCCACCAGTCTGTCAAGCTAATCAAGTTCGCAGATGACACCACCGTCATTGGGCTCATCTCTGACGGGGATGAGTCTGCCTACAGGAGGGAGGTTGAACGTCTGGTGTCTTGGTGCAGCCACAACAACCTGGTGCTGAATGCCCAGAAGACAGTGGAGATTATTGTGGACTTCAGGAAGCACACAGCCCCACTCCCCCCCATCATCCTGACTGACACCCCCATCACCTCTGTGGACTCATTCCGCTTCCTGGGTACCACCATCACCCAGGACCTGAAGTGGGAGCCCACCATCACCTCCGTCATCAAGAAAGCCCAGCAGAGGATGTACTTCCTGAGGCAGCTGAAGAAATTCAACCTGCCAACACGGACGATGATGCAATTCTACACTGCAATCATCGAGTCCATCCTCACCTCCTCCATCACCGTGTGGTACGCTGGAGCCACTATCAGGGACAAACAGAGACTGCAGCGTGTTGTGCGCTCTGCTGAGAAGGTGATTGGCTGCAGACTCCCATCTCTGCAGGACCTGTACACCTCCAGGACACTGCGGCGTGCAGCCCGGATCTCAGCTGACCCTTCTCACCCTGGACACAGTCTGTTTGACCTGCTCCCCTCAGGCAGGAGGCTCCGGTCCATTCGCACCAGAACCTCTCGCCACAAGAACAGTTTCTTCCCCTCTGCTGTTGGACACATGAACAATAACCACATGACTGTCCCCGCCACTAACACATGACCCTACGCTGTGTCACTGCATCATTTCATGTCTGGCACTGATCACCACCTGCACTCATGTATATATCTTTCTACGTAGCACTCATAATTCTTATTCTCATGTATATATGTTTGGCACTGATCACCACCTGCACTCATGTATATATCTTTCTACGTAGCACTCATAATTCTTATTCTCATATATATCTCATGTATATCTCATGCACATATCTTTCTTTCTACATAGCACTTTAATTCTTATTGTCTGCACTGAAGCACCGCAGCAATTTCCTAATGTTGTAAACCTCAACATCTGGCAATAAACCCATTCTGATTCTGATTCTGATTCTGATTTGACTACTCAATGATTAGATGATCTGATTTGATGAGTCAATTACGAAAGAAACTTCTTGATGCATTCTCAATCATCCAGGAAAGTAAATCTCCAAAAGTTGAATCTGTTCATCTGGACGTAGCGTTGTTTACGAAAGAAACTCACCTCAAAAACTGTAAAAATTAGCTTTGTTTATTGTTCATCATTTTAAAATAAAGGGGGGTGGGGGGGTCTTGCAAACCTTCAGATAATCCTTCATGATCCACCTAATCCCCGCGTACAGACAGAGGCTGAAGCTCTCCAAACCTGTCGTGAGGACTAAAAAACTGTGGAGCAACGAGGCTGTGGAGGAGCTTCGCACGTGTTTGGAGACCACAGACTGGGACACATTGAAGGCTGCTTCTAACAGCTTGGACGAGTTTACGGACACTGTCACCTCCTATATCCACTTCTGTGAGGACAGCATTGTGCCATCACGCACCAGGGTGAGTTATAACAATGACAAACCCTGGTTTACTCCTAAACTCAAAAAGCTGTGGCTGGAAAAGAGAAAGGCGTTCAGAAGCGGAGACAGGGACTGCTACAGAGAGGCCAAGTACAGGTTCACTAAAGAAGTGGACATTGCTAAACATCAGCACTCTGAGAAGATGCAGCAGCAGATCTCAGAGAATGACTCGGCCTCTGTGTGGAAAGGTTTTAGGAATATCACAAACTACAAGCCTAAAACCCCCCACTCCACTGATGACTTGCTCTTAGCCAACACCCTTAACGACTTCTACTGCCGTTTTGACGAGCCATCAGGCAGCCTTCACACCTCCAACGGCCCCAACAATAGAGACACTTTGGACACTAATTCCCCCACCTCTCCCCCCTCCATAGAGCCATCACCACCTTCAAACCGTTCACCTACAACACCCCCCTCCTCACCCCACACAAAAGAGGATTTCACACCACCTCCTCCCACCACAACTCTTCATATTCATGAAGCAGATGTGAGGAAGCAGTTTAAGAATCTGAATGCTCGGAAAGCTCCCGGCCCAGACGGTGTGTCTCCTGCCACCCTCAGACACTGTGCAAACGAGCTGGCCCCAGTGTTTTCTGGCATTTTCAACTCCTCACTGCAGGCATGTCATGTGCCTGCCTGCTTCAAGTCCTCCACCATAATCCCTGTCCCCAAGAAACCTAGGATCACTGGACTAAATGACTACAGACCCGTGGCTCTGACATCTGTGGTCATCAAGTCTTTTGAGCGCCTAGTTCTCTCCCATCTCAGGACCCTCACGGCCCCCCTCCTGGACCCCCTGCAGTTTGCATATAGAGCCAACAGGTCTGTAGACGACGCCATCAACATGGCCCTACACTTCATCCTGCAGCATCTGGACTCCCCAGGAACCTACGCCAGGATCCTGTTTGTGGACTTCAGCTCTGCCTTCAACACCATCCTTCCAGACCATCTCCGAGACAAGCTTTCCCAGATGAATGTGCCTGATCCCATCTGCCGGTGGATCACTGACTTCCTGACGGACAGGAAGCAGCATGTGAGGCTGGGAAAGAATGTCTCGGACTCCCGGACCATCAGCACCGGCTCCCCTCAGGGCTGTGTTCTTTCTCCTCTGCTCTTCTCCCTGTACACCAACTGCTGCACCTCCACCCACCAGTCTGTCAAGCTAATCAAGTTTGCAGATGACACCACCGTTATTGGACTCATCTCGGACGGGGACGAGTCTGCCTACAGGAGGGAGGTTGAACGTCTGGTGTCCTGGTGCAGCCACAACAACCTGGTGCTGAATGCCCAGAAGACAGTGGAGATTATTGTGGACTTCAGGAAGCACACAGCTCCACTCCCCCCCATCATCCTGACTGACACCCCCATCACCTCTGTGGACTCATTCCGCTTCCTGGGTACCACCATCACCCAGGACCTGAAGTGGGAGCCCACCATCACCTCCGTCATCAAGAAAGCCCAGCAGAGGATGTACTTCCTGAGGCAGCTGAAGAAATTCAACCTGCCAACACGGACGATGATGCAGTTCTACACTGCAATCATCGAGTCCATCCTCACCTCCTCCATCACCGTGTGGTACGCTGGAGCCACTATCAGGGACAAACAGAGACTGCAGCGTGTTGTGCGCTCTGCTGAGAAGGTTACTGGCTGCAGACTCCCATCTTTGCAGGACCTGTACACCTCCAGGACATTGTGGCGTGCAGCTCGGATCTCAGCTGACCCTTCTCACCCTGGACACAGTCTGTTTGACCTGCTCCCCTCAGGCAGGAGGCTCCGGTCCATTCGCACCAGAACCTCTCGCCATAAGAACAGTTTCTTCCCCTCTGCTGTTGGACACATGAACAATAACCATATGACTGTACCCGCCACTAACACATGACCCTACGCTGTGTTCACTGCATCATTCCATGTTTGGCACTGATCACCACCTGCACTCATGTATATATCTTTCAATGTAGCACTCTTAATTCTTATTCTCATGTATATATCTCATGTATATCTCATGCACATATCTTTCCACGTAGCACTTTTAATTCTTATCCCTACTTTTATTTTTTTCCATGTCTATTTAAGTGCTATTTATGACACTATGTTTGCACTGAAGCACCGCAGCAATTTCCTAATGTTGTAAACCTGCTCAACATTTGGCAATAAACCCCTTTCTGATTCTGATTCTGATAACCAGAAACGTGTTGTAAAACCAAGGCACACAGAAAGAAAAATAGAACGTAAGGTTCACAGAGGTTGGAATAAACAGACATTCTCACACAGGTGGAGATTTGTCACTACACCTGTTTCCTTCCCTCCAGCGTGTCGGTGGCCTTTCAGCTGTGGAATAAAACAGTGTTCATTAGTGAGTGAAACTGACGAGGGGGGGGAGAGAAATGGAAGGGGAAAAGAAGAAGAGCAGGGGAAAAGGAAAGAGAGAGCCTCTGTGAGAAATGGGTGTAATAACAGAAAATAGAGGAGAAAATAGAAGAATATAAAAGCAAGCAGGGGTTTATGGTGAGGTTGAGGTGGTAAAGGAAGAAAGAGGGTGAAGGAAGTTAGATGGAGGATATATTAGGAAAGTGAAAGAAGGGGCAAAGAAAGGCTTAAAGGGCATGAAATGAAAAATACAATGGTGGAGGCATTCGAATGAGGAAAGGATAATTGTCAGAGAAAGAGGGAGTAATAAGAGATAAAGGGGTGACAGGGAGGAAGAGAAATTAAAATTGAGTAAACAGAACAGCAAGGAGAAGGTGGACTTGGAAGAGAAAATGGGGTTGAAGGAGGGCACAAAGGAGGAAAAGGAGAAAGAAGATGACTAAAATCACAGTACAGGATGAGAAAGGAGAGGTAGATGAAGGAGAAGTTATAGAGAGAGACTCGGGAGTAAGCATGGTGACAGATGGGGAGGCTGATGGAGAGGAGAAGAGTGAAGGAAGGAAGGGAAGAGGAGAAGCAGAAAGATAAATGACAAGAGATGATGTGGAGAGACGTTGGACGTCGGGACTTGTTAAATATTCATATGTGACTCAAAGACAATAGGACAGGAATGGGGAGGGGGGGTTTCCACAGCAACAGGAAAAGAGGAGAGAGGCCAGAGGAAGAAAAGAGGAGAAGAGAGGAGAGAGAGGTGAGGGAGGTAAAATGAAGGAAAGATTAGAAGACCAGGAGAAAAGAGGACAATATGTGGAAGGGAGGGGGACAGGGGAAAGAGATGGTTACCACGACAACAAGGGGAGAGGGATGCTGTAATAAGGGAAGGGAGAAGCAGGACAGAGAAAAGGAGAGAAGTTGGGAGGTTATAGAGGAAAGGAAATAAAGACTGGATGATAAAGATGAGAGCAAATCAGCAGAGAAGCTGATAAGGACGAGTGGAGAAAATGAATTGGAAGTATGGGAGGAAGGGAGGGTGGGATAGAGAGAGGGAGGGAGAGGTCTTAAAGGTCAGCAGGTCTGTCCCTTCATCTGCTGCTCTATCTCTGTAATTGATCTAGTCTTTTCCCATCAGCCCCCTGGCCTATCCATCAAACACACACACACACACACACACACACACACACACACACACACACACACACACACACACACACAGCTAGTTAATAGACTGTGACACAGGGTGAGTGACTAATGTCAGTACAGCACAATGGTGCTTTTATTATATTGTTATACCTGCAAACTATCATAGAAAGAAGGGGAGCAGAATTAAATTGGACTTCTATAATGTTTTTGGCCTCAAGCACATTTTTCTATTGAAAACACAACTCCTAGAAAAATAAGCCCGCATCATTCTTTAAATCAGCTATACATAATTTGGTTTTAAGGTATTTTCAGCAGCGTGTTTTCTCTCCAGCCTTCCATGTGTGTATATTTAAATCCTGAGGCAGGCAGAGCAGCACCAAGCGGGCATCAATGAAAAGAGACATTGTATTAAATCAGAATCAGCAAGAAGGGGAAAAGTGGCTTGTACTAAAAGCAACAATGGTAGCCAGAAGCAGCTTAAATAGTGTTTGTGATTTACCAATTAAAATCAGCTGAGCCATCAGCCATGAGACTGACCTTCTGGATTGCCAGACCTATTGCCAGGCTTTTTGTATATACCCACAATGTGTAAGATACTAACAAGATAATTACTATATCTGGAAAAATATGAAAATTGAATTTCGACTTCCCATTCCTGAGAACTGGATCTAAAACAAATATTCTGTTTTTCTTTTTATATATTCATTCTGATATCTGATTCTGATATTGTCTTTTCAAAAGTATTAACAACTTTGCTGTCATAATTTGGGTTATATTATTATTTCCTTAGAGGCAAAGATCACTGCAAATCTGTACCAAGCTTTGATGATGATGAAGATGATGAAGATGCCCTGTTACAGGATGACAACGCTTCTATGCATAAAACACCTGGGCTTACTGAATCATTTGATGCAGGTGCTGTGACCTTCATTATCACTGGATTGCAATCCAAATGAAACACCTATAGGATATTTTAAATCAACTTGTTAGAGTTTTCCTCCAAGATCATCATCAAAACTTAACATGAGGGGAATCTTTAGAAAAAAAAGTGCCAGGACTAGGAGAATCAAGGCATATTTAAGCTTTTCTAGTGCTAGAACTGATTTTGACCTCCCTGAAAAAACCCCGTTCACAGCAGTGCTTCTCTGCTGGGTGCCTGTCAGTGCAAGAGAAACCACAGAAAAAACTAAAGGCTAAGAATTCCAGCGTACCCCAAGATATTAGGATGAAAACACCTTACTAAGACACTTCATGTTGGTATTTCCTCAAATTTGTCTCCAGGAACTAAATGGAATTCAGTGAAATGTTTGTTGAAGTGACAGGAACAGGACTCTTTGTACCTTTGTATGAGTGTCTGTGCTGGCCTCAGTGTGATCTGGACAGCAGGCCGCAGATGGTCCATGGACATCAAAATGAACCAAGTGGCCTCTAACCTCAACCATCAAAGACATCCTCAGACTCCTTATTCTTCGAGTTTTATTCACTCTGAGTGTAGAGTTCGGAATTTTAGACTTTCTGAAAGTCGGAAACGCTTACTGAACATATACATTACTATCAACTCACTGAAGTGACATCTTATCCCCACTTCTTCCTGTTTGAGCATCTCTGCTTCTATTCATATCAAAAAAATGATAGAAAGAAGTAGACAAATCAAGATCTACAGAAAGTAACACTTTCCCAGGCTACCACCTGGCCTTAAATATTCCCAACACATTTTTACCTTCTAACACCTGCCCAGCATGTTATTGTGGACTTTTTATCCATGAAATGAAAATGATTTGCAAATGCTATAAACACATATTTTATTCAAAATAGGGGACAGAAACGATATCCAGTGTTTAAACAGAGAAAAGAGAAATATTAGCTCATGTAATTTCAGTATCTCTGGTAACATGTCATCTTGACCCTATGCCTACAGGGCGAACCATTTCTCACTCATCATCGATAACTCCACAGTTTTCCCTTCTTCTCAGGTTAAGAGCCTTGGTGTCACATTAGACAGTTCATTTTCCTACAAGTCTCACATCAGTAATCTCACCCGTTCTGCCTATTTCCATCTACGCAACATTAACAGATTATGTCCTTCTCTTTACACACAGTCCACGTCCATTCTTGTCCACGGTCTTGTTACCTCCCGTATTGACTACTGCAATTCTCTTTTGCATGGTCTCCCCCAAAAATCCCTCCATAAGCTTCAACTGGTTCACAACTCTGCTGCTCGGATTATCACCAGAACCCCGTCCTACCAGCACATCACCCCTGTTCTTCAGGAACTTCACTTCTTCTGCTCACCTTCAAGGCCATTCATAACCTCGCACCTCCTTACGTTTCTGACCTGTTAAGCACTACCTTTCCTGCCCGCTCACTTCGAACTTCTTCTGTCCAGCTTGTTGTGCCTTATTTTGGCCTCACCACCACAGGAAGCAGAGCTTTTAGCTGCTCTGCTCCCAGGCTGTGGAGCTCTACCACCAGATATAAGAAACATTGGTTCTCTCCCCCAGTTTAAATCTCAACTCAAAACCCATCAGTTCAAATCTGTATATTCACTGTTTGTTAATTATATCCTGTGCTTTTGTTTTATTGTTCTTCATAGTGTCATTGTTATATTATGTGTTTTTATCTATTGTACAGTGTCCTTGGGTGACTTGAAAGGCGCTTTATAAATAAAATGTATTATTATTATTATTATTATTATTATTATTATTATTATTGTTGTTGTTGTTGTTGTTGTATTATGTGTATGTGTTAGTCCCCGTAGGGAAATTACTCCTCTGCATTTAACCCATTCACCCATTATTATTATTAAAGCATCTCTTCATCCTAAATAGCTCATGTTTTGACACTTTGCTCATCCAGCTGGCCACAGAACAACCTCACCAGGCAGTTATTGGGCGTAAACATTTAGTAGCATCTAATCTCAATGCGAATATAAGTATATGCAGTCCAGGCTTTTTGAATTTGTCCTTCACAATCTGTTCATAATCACTCCCAATTCACTATAATGCAATGCATCTTGCTTTACAGATGCCACAATGGGCATGAAAGCTGATGGTGAAGGTGCAAAATGATTAAAAGAAAACTTCTTGATTTGCTTCTGACTGTTGAGTGAACTATTTAATGTCCTGTGGGGAGAGAAAATAAGTCAACAAAGAGGTGATACCACTCAGACCCACATTTTCTTACTAACAGCTTATTCAGTATTTCTGGCATTTGTTCAATGCAGCAGAAAGTCTGTCGATCAGTCCCTTTGTAGTCAGCTCTGTTAAATGGCACCACGCCTCTTTGCATCTTTATGTCTCCTCCAAGTCGCTCAGAACTATGAGACATTTAACGCGTTACGCATTTCATTGCTAACTTGTAGGAAAGAAAGAGTGGGATACTTGGACAGATGGAGACACGTAACCACATTTATCTAAGTTAGTGTGAAACAAGGTTTGCATGTGCTCTGCTTGCTCTGCTGTGTCGGGATGAATCCCTGACAGAGCACAGAGGAGTTTCATTCAAGGTCAACAGGATATCAGAGGGAAACATAGAGTATCGATGGGCGTTTTATCCCATCGATGAAGCATTTACTGACTCGTTGAAACTGCTGTTACAGGTCAACAAATGAGATCAAAAGGTCACTGGGTTTTTTAAGGATTTTTTTACACCCGCTTGTGATTTATATAGAAGAATTTTCTGCCCATGTGAAGTGGGCAATCTACAGCAGTGTGGAGTTCTGAGATGAGCTTTTCTCATTTGAAATAAAAGTGGAAGGCCACAAGGTCACACTCCCCATGTGTTACACTGACAAAAGACAACCTTACAAGTGCAGTGTGTCCTTCCTTTTCCTTAATGTGAATCCACAACAGGTCTTTATGTCTAGAGCGAGCAAGAGAGATTTATGTCACCTGCTCAACAGCTATGAAGGAGAGATTAAAAATGAACAGAACCTGGTGAAGGAGGTTTTTTAAGCCTGTTTTTACAAAAAAAACATAATTTAAATGCTAATTTTAACCAAAATGTGTTTTAAATTAGATGGAAAATTGTCTTCAGGGGAAGCTACATGAGCCACTAGATTAAATTATACTGGCAGACATACATGCCAAAGTGCATATAAAGGACAATGTAGAACAATAGACAATAGAAAAATGGGCCTGGTAGAAGCCAAGAGTATTACAAGGTGAAGTAGCATTGGATATCTCCCAAATTATCTGGAGAAACTAAAACAATGCATGAATAAACTAAAAGTATCCTAAAGTATTCATTGATTGGGCTCGTAATTAGCATTATTGGCATGCTGCATTCAGTATAATTTGAAAGAACAGTTTATCATGTTTTTCAAATCATTAAAAACAGTTTTAGACACCAATTTATTGTCTGAGTTGAACAACAAGAGACATATTTTGCATATTGAGTAAATTTGATCAACAGAACTGGGCTTGATCTTTCCTTTTCCGTCCTGGAGGGTCCTTCTACTTGGATCAAGCTTGTCATAGTTATTAAATGCCATTATGAAGACGAAGGTTGCCAAGCTTGGCACAGTCAGTACAGCAAAATCCGTGATATAGCATAATTTTTGTTACTGAATGGAAGGATACGATTTTAGAATTGTGGAAGTACGTTTTCAGATCTCTTTGAGGCATCTCGATGGGGACAGACTTAATGTATCTGAAAAATATCCCAAATATTTTTGCTATACAGGGAGCCTATACAGTAGATGTTCAGTTTGGCCAAATAGCAGCGCTGTTTTAACTCTTCAAATCAACATGAAATAATCACAGGAAAGTGTTTAAACAGAGATTATTAACACATTTATATGTAAACGCATATTAGCCGCCTAGCTTAATCGTTTCTGCTGATTAAGGACCTTGGACTGTACTTCATACGTTTTTTTGCTCACTGCCGACTTTTGGGCTTTAAATATATTATCTCCCCCTGCTGGCAATGCAACTTCTTCGTGCGTGTCCATTTGATTTTTTTTTTTTTCTAATTTCTTGATTAATCAGCGATTATGTAATTCTCTTCCTGAAATATTTCAGTTACCCTAAAAATGCAGGATGTAAAACAAAATGAAAAATATCCATCAGGATGAAATAAATCAGTAAAAACACAAGGAAGCATGCAAGGACTTTAACCATCAGTGGATGTATTCCAGTTGCCCAGCAGCTCCCTGAAGGGTTGTCTACACACGAAGCAATCCACTTGCCCTGCATTACTTTTAATCTGACAGGTGGTCACTAGCAGATATTGCAGGTTCTGGTTGCCTAGGTAACTCTGTGATGTATTTACTACTCAAAGGAAGCTGTGAGCTGTGTAGGAACAAATGTACAATGACATTTCACTTCACTAACTGAGAAGCAAGATTCTTTACACGTTTGGCACTGCAGCTAATACTACACAGTAATAATTTGTAAAGAAGTGAAATCTGTGAATATGATGCATCTTTTAAGTAAAACTAATCCAATCACATTTACTAACAAGTTACTTACATTTCAGTAGTGTGTATGATGTAACTGCATCAGTCGTTGGCATCGAAAGTTTTTTCAAGGGATGTTTGCTTGACCAACTTTCCCCTTCTCAGAATGCAACTAATGAAAGATAAAATAAAGGATATGAGATATTACGCAATGATAACTTAAATTATTTCAGTTTATTAAAAAAATAAACATTACTGCAGCTTTCAGTGTAAATCGAATTCTCTATGCTTTGAAAACTCTGACATTCTGATGTCACAGGACTGTCAGTTAGGTGGTAACTGGTATACAGACTGCTGCTGCTGCTGCTGGTTGATATTTCTTTACTGCTGTTGATGTTTTAAATGGGGGCGGTATAAAAAATCTATATATGACTGGAGGGGGTGTTATCTTGTCCCGAGGCAGAAAACCAGTCGAAAGCTGACCCAACATGATCCATCTGTTCAGGTTAAAAGCTTTAACTGAACCAAACTCATGAGAGATGTTTAACTGTAGACCAGCAGGATTGATTCCCCCCTCAAAACAGGATAGCAATAATAATTAAAAAATATTTTTTAACTTAATCTGTATTTTTAAATATTGCCCACAAAGACTAATATTTTACATTTTACAAAAAATCATTGCCATCATGTTTATATTTTACATTACGGTGCCAAACATCCAGATTAGCATCATCAGGGTTGCAGATGGGTCGAGGTTAGAGGAAATCAGCGGATAATCTGACTTTTAAACCAAAACATGAGCACAAAAGTATAAGTTAGTATATTAAATATAACTCATATTAAAGCATTACTATCAATAACGGTGTAACCCAAAGTTTTCTTTATTATTTTATTGTGCTTGTAAGTAAACCACTTTTTTGTGTGTGTCAACACACAAATCAAACTTTTTATTTTTCGTCAGTAAGAACTATCTCAAAATTTAAGTGTTCACCTTAATTAGTCCCAGAATGAGCAGATTTAAAGTGATTGTACAATTTTTTTCACACAATATGGCTGCTTTCGAAGCTTTGGTGTGTCATATGTGTTATTAATCTAATAAATGTTGTATAAAAATATTTGAGAAAGCTTTCAGATTCTGCATCAATATGACCGAACACAAGCCCACAAAGTTGGACACCACCTCTGTTAAGCAGACCTGGTCATTTCTCCAATATTGTACAGAATTAGAATTAACAGTAAATTGGAAGATGACAGTATAGTCGCATGTTAGCAGTTAAGGGGATGATTACCTGATCTGATATCTTTCAAAATGTGTGTGAACAAGCGCATGATGGCACAGGCAACGACAATTTTTGAATACCTAATAAAAAGAGTGGTTGTTGGGGTTTTTTTGGCTGTGAAGGATTTTTAAACAGTCCTTGAGGATTTTCGACCCAGCAGTCCACTGACAGACTGACTGTGTGCAGCTGAAGGATTTTCAAGAGCATTGTTGTGCTCCACAGGAGGATCTGCAAGGTCACAAAGGAACCCCAAAAGTTTCTAAGAAACTAAAGTTCTCTATAACACAGAGGCTGATATTAACGTCAATGATTCCCCTGTCAGGGGAACAGAATGCACAACAATGGTGTGCATCACAGGGCTGGAAGGAGACAAAGAAATCTGTTGTCCATCTGCAGTTTGCTAAAGATTACATTGACTACTTGTATGTGGCTTAAGGGGGTCAATTCAGAAAGCCAAGCATATGCACTGGAGTTCTGCAGTCATATTTATATAGAGTCGCTGCCGTATAATGAAGGACTGACTGTGTACAACACTAATTCTTTACAAGTATATAAATTGAGGGTCTTGTACATTGACAACATTTTTCGATTAAAGTGTGAGAAATATCTCCACAGGGCCTTTATCGGTTTTCCACAGCACACTGAGGAGAATATTGAATTTTTTTTTTTCAGCTGCAAGGACAAACTCTGCATGAAGGCCACGCTCAATATAACACGCCGAGAATGTGTGTCTGTGAGAGACGAGCACTTGACTGTCACACACGCACACAGATGAAGGCACTTAAGTTGGCACACTGAGAGGTGACAGTTTGTATAGTCGGACAGAACAGGCCATTACACAGTGATCACACATTTGCAGGATATTTAAGTGAAGCCATTCACTCTATAAGTGTGCCGCATCCTTGGAAACACTTGCAGACCAGTGACAGCAACAACTCTAACACATTTGATGCAGTCGTCTCGGGGGAGAACTGTTAGCTAAGCTCATTATTGCTGGTTTTATTCTTGATTAAGCCCATTAACTAGAAATCCTGTGAACTTTGAATTCCTGTTGATCGCTGTCCAACTTTTTACTCTGATTTCCCTCCCTCAGGCAGCCATTGGTTCCACATCAGTCAGACTGCAGAGACTTGAAACCTGCTGCTGATAGATAATCCATCACAGTCAACACGGAGTCACCTTTTATTTTATTCAGTTATAAGTGCATATTGAAAAGTTTGCACTGCACTGCCAGGCAACAATAACTGAACTCTTGACAGAAACCAAATCAGACACGAGGTTCACTGTGATAGATTAGGTATTTGCAGCCACTTACGACACTGTGCAAGTTGACTCGCACAAAAATGAATGAATGCATCAAAGAGTGCAGAAGAAACACATTAAGCCTCTTAAAGGTATGGCTGGGGAAATGGTTTTCAGCAGTGAAAAAGGTGTGATTTATGTCCTTTCACAGCCTAAATGTGTAGCATTCCTGTTCTCAGAGAAAAGGTCCAAATAAGCTGACCTCTTGTTTGTTGTCTTAGTAAACTGATGGATTTACAATATTAGGTTTTGGAGCTAAATTAAGCCGTAATACGGCTGGCAGTTCAAGAAAATGGTTACATCCACAAGAAAATTGGTTGACAAGTGGATGATTTTCACATGTTTGGGTTTTACATAACTAGTGCTGAGTTGTCAGTCTGTAGCCCATATTCAGCCTCCCCATGAAGAGTGTGCTTTCAGTGCTGTCAGCTGAAGTGACAATCACACTGGTGCTACCAAAGTGTGGCTCAGGAGTAGTTCAGCCATTTTTACAAGCATTTGTGAGCACATTGCATGCAAATTGCATGTATGCAAGAAACTAACACCAAACTGAAGTGTACTCAGTCACTGACATACTGTTAAAAAATACATATTTGTAACAGAGCAAAAAATAAAGTCCAGGATTATTTATCACCCAAATACTATCTTCATTATTAAGCATTTTTTAAATCAAGTTTGCTGAAACTGGAAAGCAGCATTTTTGTAAAAAGCTGCTTAACTTTCAGTAGGGTTGGTAGCTGCTTTGGATTGTAGGAGGTTAAGTTTTGATCTTTGGGTAATTAACTAAAGCCTAACTGTTTTCTGGTCTGTTGGCAGGCGATGATCATTAGGATGTTTGTTTATGAGAACATGAAGTGCAGAAGCCAGGACTGATTTGGTCACACTACCAACGAAGAAGCACATGTCTACAAAATATTTCAGTAGAATTTGGTGGTATGATCAAACTGATATCTGAACTCGTCACAACATGACTACTGAACGGCTTTCATACACAAGCTTGTGGTCAGTGCTAACAAGCACCTGAGCAACAATGCAGATATCCATCCTTAGTTATTTTGGAACTAGTTTGAGAGAAAAATACAGTGGATCGATCCTGGGGGGGCTTTGGTGTAGCCTCAAGCCTGAAATACATATGTTTGAATCTGCCTCATACATACTTACCCTCAGTGGTGGATCGGTTGGTTCACAATTATAGCTTGATAGCTTTTCTTTAAACTGTATCTACTGTATGTAGTTTTGACACACAATGGTCCATGATTTTATAAAGCTATTAAACTCTGTTTTATTTCTTTATATTTCAGATTTATGAGCAAGATGACCTGTCAGAGCAGATGGCCAGTCTAGAAGGGCTGATGCAGCAACTCAATGCCATAACAGGCTCCGCCTTCTAACATCTGAGCCCGGCCCGGCCCTGAATCACGGCCTAGTCTGGAACCCTTCTTCAAGCCTCGATGTCACCTGTTGTCTGGTCTTTCAAGGCACCAACAGGTCAATCTGGGTTTAAAGATGCCTCTGTGGAATCAGATCTCCGTTTGTGCTGGGTTAAGTCTGTTTGGTTTCTACTGGTCTTGGCTACTATCCACTGGGACCGGGATTGGAAAAAGGAAATTCGAAAGAGGATAAACACTACAGCACACAGCATCAAGAACAGGACCAGTGTTGAGGGGCGTCTTTAGGAGTTTAAACTGAAACCCCTTTAGACCCCTCAACCTCAAACACAAAACTAAAAAAACCCAATGCCTAGCGCCTCGACTTAATGAAACAGGGGGAAAGGATTATCACAAAAAAAGAAGACAAAATTACAAGATCCCTCCTGTTTCTCTTATTTGTGATATTTATTAGCATCCTTCTCCGCTGAGTTATCTTCAACTCAGTTACTGTGACTGTACCTCACTTATTTTTCATTATCGCCACTCCGTTTTGTCTTTTCTTTTTCTTTGGGTATTCCAACTTTGCGCATTTACGGGATGTGCATATGGTTTGAAAATGCAACACAAACCTAAGTGAGAAATGGAAAATACATCCTCAGCCACCAAAGTTTCAACAAAACTTTTTTTTTTCATGTGGATTCAAGGTTGTCTGTTATAACAGAGCGAGGTGATTCACTACGACATTTTTTCTCATCGTTTATCTTTTTCTGTCTTACACAAAACAGTATGATTTGACTGAAACACACATCACCCAAGCCCAAGATACCCTTCCACGTTCTGGGTCTTGAGATTAAAATTGTAAAGTCTGGTCTGAATCATCTGGATCTGGATTCTACTAACTTTTTCTTACAGGACTGTATAAAAACCTCTTTAGACTCCCACAGTTGGTTGCTGCTCCTGACCAAGCCTTTACTCTCCCTAACGCAGAAAATGTCCAGTATTTACCCACAAGGACTTGTGTCGTTGCCAAATTCTCATCTCTGAAAGCTTACTGTAACTTTTTTTTGCTAGTTGTTCAAGTCTGGCCTAAAAATGGACTTGAAGTGGGTGAAAAAGATACGATTTGAGGAACAAGGTGGAGCTGGTTTGAGATGATCAATTCCATTGTGGAACAAAGAAATGTCTCCGGTTGAAATACAGCAATTGTTCATGTCAAACGTATGTTCAGTCACTCTAAACATGTTAGTCGCAAAGTGCAGCATCGCCCCCCTGTTGTCTGGAGGACTAAAGAAGGGTTACAGTCTGTGAATATCAGTGCTGTTGGTCTTTGGGACACTAGTTCACGTGTTCACCAAAGATACATTTTGTAGGACACTCACTGAATCATGGTTATTCTATCAAAAACATAATAAGCACTACCAAAATCGAGAAAAGGGTAATTAAGTCATGATCATAAGACAACAGTTTTGACTCTGAGATCACAAAACAATAATTTTGTTTTCTGTCATTAAGTTGTATGCATAATTAGCTTCAAAGCAACCACAGCAGGGCGCTGTGTTGCTCTTGTCAAAAATGGAAGAAAAAGAGATTTGATGTTACCTTTATTATTAATGTTTTTATTGGGGTTGGAGATGATGGGGCAGCCACTGATGACGACTGATGAGACAGATCTCTGTCATTGTTTATTTTTTCACTGTGCCATTTTACAGTGTCTGGCTGGATGTGAGTGTGCTGTATCTGGGCTTGCTTTTGATGAATCCATATTTATTTTTCATGAGACAAACACGAGTGTACCTCTGCCGACCTTGATCAACCACCTGGAACAATGGCAAAACCGTCAGCTTCACTTAGAGTTTTCTTCAGGTGGTTCTGTTTTTATACAAAAAACGATAAGAGAAAATGTGACAAAAAGATCAACACAAATAATGCATAATCCACAAAGTATATTTTTACATTTGATGTCCTGTCAGAGCTGAGTTTTTTTAAGTCAGGTTTTTTTAACCACATTTCTGCAGAGAGCTACTTTAACCACAGTGAAATATGATAGCCTCCAGCCTTTGAACATGTCAGACATTTAGTTTAATTCAAAAATTCTTTGTTAACTGGTATAAAGAAGCCCTTTTGTGCCATTTGTAGTTTTAATAGAAGCCGTTTAAGAAAAGGTTGACTGAGGAAACAAATTGCAAAGAGGGAATTTAAACCTGAAGCAACTGCATTCAAGGTGTCCTCTGTAGCATCAGTGCAAAGCATATGTACCTCCCTGTTCTTTAAAACAACTGCATTTGCATTGACAGCAGGCCAGAGAACCTGATTTTGAAAATTTGATGGAGGTGAGATGGGTGGGGATGTTTTTGTTTCTCTTTCTGAAAGAGAAATCATATTTGTGAAAAGCGGCATTAGGACAGTGAAGAAGGTGTACACTGTAAAAAAAAAAAAAAAAATCCTAACAAATTGATCTGCGCTGGAGTTTTTGTGAAGGTCTCACTTCTTTCTTTGCTGCTGCAGCAATCTGTTTTTCTAAATATCACCCCCTCATTCTTGCAACATAATTGGAAGTATGTGGAACTACACCACCTGTAACAGTCACATTTGACCACCTGGCTAAACGACTGGTAAGGATAGTCATTTTGTCTGCCTGCAGAAAACCAGGAATTCAAAATGACAAATGATTCATTAATCAGTAGGGAGAAAAAAAAAACAGGCAATCAGTATGCTCTGTATTTGACTCCATCACCCCAGTCTCCATATTGTAATTTACAGACCTTTATCTTTCTGTGATAAAAGGAAAAAGCCTGAGGGAGACAGAGAGAGGCAGAGCCATGAATTGATATTCAGGGGTGGTTTGTATGTGCGAGTTAGGGCACAGAGGAATGAGCCCGTGAATTCATTATAACGTAGTTTCAAATATTATGATTCAAGCTCACGCTCGCTGGGCCGTTACGCCGGCGGAGAAAAGTCCCGGGCACGGAAGGGATGGAAAGGTAACATCTCGGTAGTGCGAGCGCGGGTATGAAAAGCGAGCGAACGCTGGCAGACAGGCGGTGAGGGGATCAAACTCATCAGCCTGTTCTCGGAGAAAAATCCCCATTTCACTCTGCTCTTCCTCCCCTCCCCTCCTCTCTGCAGAGCAGAGCTTTGTAGAGACGGAACAATCCTGTGCTGTGGGGTCAGACTAAAATTTGATTATAAAAAAATAAGAAAATCAGATTCAACAATAAATTCTGAATCGAATGGCCTGTTGACACAAGGCATTTCAAAAAGGAAAGAAAAGAAGGAATGATTAAAGTTAACTGCTCTTACTGGTGAATTTGCACATTTTAACCCATTAAATGTGAATCACATCTTCTTTTCCAATTATCATCCATCCAGCTGGACCTTTCTGGCAGACGTTTGTTTGTTTCATTTGTGAAAGTCAGCTTGCACACATTGTTTCCAGACCTTCGTATCACTGCCAACTTGTCAGGTTTTGATCCAGTGACTCAGATGATGTGTCAGTGGAAATGGAAGCAACTGCACAGGTTACTTTAAGTCAACTTACAGAACAGCTCTTAAATCAAAAAGTAAAAAAATAATTAAGTTGAGCAGTACTAGGAGTCTTTAAACTGGTGGATCCATCAGCCAGCCATCACACTTTGCATTTGAGCAACTTTATTTTAGTCAGTGTTGCAGAATTGATCTGTATTTCATAACTGTTTCTTCTGAGTTTCCTAGAAATGGCTTGTAATTTCAGCTGTTTCCGTAATAGACCACATGCAAAAGATAGACACTGAAGTTGTCTCTCGTTTTAAGTCATCACGCTCATCACTTAAGCCACTGTGATCTCAGTTTTTGAAAACAAGGAGCAGTAGGGATTCGCCACTACCTACAGCATGTGCTACTTTAATGTCTATTTACACTGAATTGGACCCAAACTTACAAAAATCAACACCAAGCTATATAAAACAAAATACAAAACTAGTGGCTGATTTCAAAACCTCTTTAGAAAAGCGTTTACTGAGGTTTTCAAGTGCGAAGTTGGGCAAAGGTCAGAGTTTGATGGCCATTAGAACAAAAAAAAGCAGGTTTAAGGCACTTAGTTTTCACTTTTCAACCTATAAGAAACATCCATCTTTTATGTCTACTCTTTGGTTTCCAAAGAGTAGACATTAGTTTTGTATATTTTCAATTCGTAGACCGCCCATAAGTCCAAATCAGGTCAAAGTGCTTGCTCAAATTATATTTTGACTAATCTGATCAAGAATACTTCAGTTACATAACAATGGGTTTGTCTCCAGATGTCTGTCTGATGCCCTGCTATACTTTATGCACAAGGTATCAGGCCTACAAAAGCCCCTCCACTTTGAAGTCTCTACTATTTGAAATTCATAAACTTGAGCTGAAACCAATGGATGCCTGGAAGGAAGGAAATCAGTCTAAAAACTGATGCAGGATCTCGGAAATAATCAGTTGGGCTGAAACCTTTGAACGTTTTTAGGCACGAGCTAATTCATGAAACACCTGTACACTCTGTAGCGTTTACATAGGACATTTGGTAACTCTTAGAAGGAGAAATCAGTTGGACTCAGATAAAACACTTCAAAGTAGCACGGATAAGCAGCTGATTAAACCTTTAAATAGGTGTTTTTCCCCTCAGCTGTCAAAAATCCGACTTTATACCAATGATGTGACTTGAAATGTTCTTTAAAGAGAACACCTAACTTTTTTATCCTCAGTCATTCGCCTTCATGAGTTTTTGTCATCGTTGAGATAAATAAGACATTCTCTGTAGCTATACTTTTCACTTCAGTGTTATTTTTCTTTCTCCATATTTAGTCACTTTATTTGAAGTCTTTGTGAAATGTTAAAATGGGCTCTGTGTTATGTTAATTTGTTCCTCCTGTAAAGTCGACACACGGGGACCAGATGAGACGGGGCTGTTCTGCTGAGGACTTATCCCAAAAGCCCCGTGTCCCTTTAAAGGGAGAAACTAAAAAAGAAAAGTTGTTTTTGTTTGTTTTTTTACTTTGGCAGCGCAGATGCAGCCTTTCAGCACCTGCCGGGAAACACAGACACATCAGATGTACTACATCCAGTGATGGCAGGGATCGTCCTGTACTTGAAATATCAAAGCTTGGATCCACAGAACGGCAAACGTGTCTATCAAAATGTTCCAGTGCAAGATGCTGTACCCCCAAATGGCTCACTCGGTGACTCATAATGCAGAAAGCGTTCATCAAAACAAACCATTTCCTCTCAGACTCAACCTAAATGTCCTTTTATTTCAGCAACAAAGATCATTTTATGGAAATCCGCCTACTTAACTTAGAACAGTGTAATGGCCAGATTTCTAAAAGAAGAATTAAATGAGCTGATTTTTCTTTCTCTTTTTTTTTTTTGCTTATTCAGAGATTTTTTTCCCTTCAGTAACCAAGCTTTAAGATCCACGGCCTTTGCTGTGCAGTGATGTTTGCCTTAATACCTGACAAATTACCTGTATTGGCTGACCTTTAGTTATAGGAACTAAGAAACTTGGGGGGAGAAATTCTGCCTGTATTCTCCCAATACTTGCAAGGAAATTAGTTTAATTTATGTTATCGGCATGTAACAGCTGTAGGACCGTCCTGTACTCTACCTGTTTTTTCATTTTTCAGATTTCAGACTTATTTTACTTTACAACTTTTTTTTACTTTGTTTGCCTGGTTTCTGTTGATTTCTAGTGTGAAATCAGCTCTTTGAGAATTGACTATACAGTCATGACCAAAATCTTTGGCCATGACTGTAGGACTCTGATCCATATATAGAAAATACATCAATATTATTCAGGGGGACCAAAATGTCAGCATGTCTACACATCATGGTGGACCTAAAATTACATTAGATTGAGGCAGATAGGTTGGCCTCTAGTATTTGACTACAGACAATTGAAGCTCCCCTCCTGCAAATATCAGCTAGAGTGGAGGCATTGTCAGACTGTGGATGGGGACAAGTGTCAATTCTTTCTGATTCCAGGCTGCTTTAGCGCTATTTTAAGCTAAATCTCTTCCTAAAGTTTATTTTTATCTCTAAAGCCAACCAAACATAGGTTTAAAAAAATCTGTTTTTATGTTCCGGTTATATTTCAAATGTATCAACATTGTTATTTAGGTTAGAGGACTTGTTGACAGGCAAGAATATTGAGAGAGATTAAATGATGCAGACACTGTGACTGTGTGGACAACATGTTAAGAGCAAGCTTTTATTTGTGGCAGTTAGAATAAACGTCTACTTAAAGGGGACATAAATTTATCTGAATGTCAAATGTAAAGCTAAACCCTGTGATTTACTGTCAATGCGCAAAAAGATCCCAAATATTGCTTTATGAAATAGAGTTTCTTCATCTGATGCTGGAACAGCCTAAGAATCACCATCATCTCAACGTCATCATCTTATTTTATCATTCAGTGCAACACAAAATGCCCAGTTTCACTTTTTCAAGTGTGAATTAAACAGTGCACAGGAATCTAAAAAGGAGACTAAGGACTGAAAAGGACCTTTTCTTC
Source organism: Rhamphochromis sp. 'chilingali' (assembly GCF_963969265.1). Lineage (NCBI taxonomy): Eukaryota > Metazoa > Chordata > Actinopteri > Cichliformes > Cichlidae > Rhamphochromis > Rhamphochromis sp. 'chilingali'. Next base: position 38,200,308 of record NC_137930.1, on the reverse strand, counting down.
TTCAAGAGTCTGACCCCACCCTCACCCCATCTCCTAACAGCCAGAAGTTGGGTTTTTGCTTCGTGTGTATTTTACTGTGGAGAAAAACATTGCTGCAGCAGAACTACATTTTTAAAAAGCTCCTTTTTTTTTTTACAGTGTACAGTTCCACTAGAGTAGAAGTAACTTTTTTATAATCAAATTTAATATATTATTACTATTATTACTTTATTTCGAGTGCTCTTTAAATCTATTATTTATAACCATGTGATATTTCTGCAAATGTGCATTTAGATTAGCAAAGAACAAAAATTAAAAAAGAGGACTGAAGCAGTGTTTTATTTTTCTTATTTTAGGTTACTGCCTTAAAAGGTTTCAGTATTTTTTTTTATATTGTTGCCTATTTACATTCCTTGACGAAGCATTCTGTTTGCCACCGTGATTCCTTGTTCCAAGGAGATGCAGTCACCTCCGATTTCTGTTTATTGTCAGTCCGAAATCTGGATGGCAGGGCTCCGATCGCATCTATGCAGTTCTTCTTCATAGTTACAGCAGACCCGCCGCAGGGTCACATTTAAGTTTTATTCTTTGCCCACTATTTGGAGCCAGGAAATCCAAATCTGGGGCAAAGAGAGAGGCACCTGAGTGGAGCTGACGTGAAGTGTGTTTCATCGTGACATTAAAACTGAAGCTTGAGTTGAGCTGCAGGAAAGTGTTCACTACTAAATGGAGTAATTTGTATTTGGTTGTATGGCTCTCCATTCTTGAGCAGCAGCAAGAACAGAGCAGCTGGTACCGACAGCAGATATGACACTGGTCAATCCAGATACAGCATGGATTAAAGCTGCAGTGAAGGTGGGTTGCAAAGCAGCTTGCAGAGTGCAGTTATCATGGGCAGGACTTAACTTTGTGGTGTGCTTGAGTCAACACTAATCGTCTGACAGTAGTACAAACGGTGCCTTTGGACAAACTCAGACATGATATATGATATATTTGACAATGGCATCTATAGAATAAAAATCTTTCACCTCAGTAACTGATTTTTTTCATGTGCTCACATTTTTATTCTTGTATTGACAATATTTCTCTTTAAAAAAACTGACTATATCAAAAAACAAACCAGATGTTGGGTTACGTTAAGTGTTCACTCAGATTTGATTGTTAGAGACATACCAATGTTTCAAATGGAATCATTATGAAATTATAAAAAGAATAATTATTTAAGGACAAGTAAAGCGCCATATGTGTTTTACATACTCCTTATTTCAATTATAGTAGAACACTTTCAGATCCCCTTTATTTTTAAATGTATTTTTCTTCTTCCAGTAGGTATCATTGGGTTGGTTGATTACTCTGATTACTGATTACTCATCTGGAGACTGATACCTCACTATAACTATAAAAGATCATTGAATACTGACCAGCACTACTGGTCAAACTTTACATCTCTCTATTAAGGCAAATATGATGACTTCTTCTCATATGTCTGAGTGTCTCTGAATGCACCGCCACAAAGAATGTTCTAAATGCTTTCAGCTGCATTTCTGGATGACTTCAGCATATCTTTGCTCACAAAGGTGTCATTAAATGGCAGCCTGGAAGGCAGGAAATCAGAGTAAAAGCTGATGCTCTGCAGGAAAGAAAAACCAGTGCTCTTTGTAGTTAATGGACTAAAACCTGTGAAACACACCGGGAAGGTCCTGTACGAGTGAAGGCTCCTTGTGAACTAGTATAGTGTCAATTGTGTGAAACTCAGAAACACCAAGCAGACTTGATAAGGTGGAAACTGGCTCAGCTCACCTCCCACATTTCAAAGGGAAACTCGACTTCATTAACTTCTTTCTTTGGGCGCTTCACTCCTGTGTGGGACCCATTGAGGATCAAAAAATGGACAAATTACACGGTGAAAAAAATAAAATAAGAAAAGGGAGGGTTAAATAATAGAAAAAATAAAGTTGGTCAGGGATGTGGTGACTAAGAGAGGTCTGGTGTCGTGTGAAACCATCTCCGTCAGCTCCATGGCAGACAGTTTGAGGCCAAAAGCTTACAAAAAGAAAATAATAGAGTAGAAAAAAACCCGAATGATGTGGACCTCATCTCTTCAGGGCGAAAGGGACCAAATTAAAACGACCCTTATCTCCTCTCACACAGACAATTACTTCATTTCCAGAACATCATTGTTGGACAGAGGAGCCGACAGATGGACGATTCAGAGTAAATACATTTAACTTCATCCTTTAAAAAAAAGTCCAAGACTCATTATAACCAAATTAGCTTAGTGACTGCAATATTTAAGAGTGTACATTTTGTTCATTTAAGTGAAGGGGGGAAAGTGGATGATGATGATGAAGACAAAGTAAAGCGAAGTTTCTATCCACAATGTTGTATACAATTGCTGGTTTTGTAATGCACTGTAGAACAGTCCCATGGTCCTTTTTTATAGAAATGTTATTTCAATGGTGCATTCTTTTTGTTTGATAAATAAAGTTTTGATACAAAAACAAACACCCTGTTAATGTGCCCGATTACTCACCACACAACCAAATGTGTGTATAATAGATGTTACGGAGACTTAAAAACCGAGTCACAACAAAATTAACTACAAAATTTCAGGGTGAGACTTCACCTTACTCAACCTGATGCATGAGGAAAGGCTGCATAGGACTCAAGGGGAGTCTGTCATAGCCCATTATACAGTTAGTGTCAGAATGATCCATCAGGCTATAGTTAGAAAGGAAATTGTCCTTAACTGGAATATGCTGAGGAAAACCTGTTGGGTTCAGCTGGCGGAAAAATCTGTGTTTTGTTGCTGCTGTCATCTTACAGCGCATCCTCCAGGGGATCCAGGACATCTTACAGTGTGTTGATGTGGTGACAGAGTTACGGCAACACTAAGTCAGGTCTCTCACTATCGGTTTTCACATTTTAGTACCCGTAAAGCATCCTTTGGCATCACATTTAAGCTTTTTTGTTTTTTTCCCAGCATGCAGGATTAATGTTGTGAAGGTACGTATTTTAATCCCAACCTCGATCTTTTCCTACACTTATTCACAGAGTGAGAGGGGAAGTAGACAGCTTAAAATGTGACACAAACCAATAGAGGTCGAGTGAAACAGTAATTCAGGCTGTGAATTTGATTCCATGCCAGGCCACTTAGGCTAAACCTGTGTGTTATTTAAGGCTGTTTAAGGAATTTACTTCATATTATTCACTTGATATTATTGGCTGTCTAGTATTGAAAAAAGTGCTGTTAGTCTGCCGGTTGTCTGTTTTTGACCAATTTATTAAACTCAAAATAATAGTAAATGGAGGTCAGACGCAGAGTCTGCAACCAGAATTATGATGCACAAAAAAAACAATAGATTTCTTTTTAAGACATTATGAACATATTTAACTGAATTTCTTCAATACTAATTATCAGAGGTTAAAGTGCGATGTGGATGAAGGGGAATCCTAACAATGGGTGTGGGGTAATGAATTACTTAGAAATAAGCCAAATAAATTTTTTTTAAAAGTCTGAAATATTTTTTATTGTATACAGACTGTGACCAGCTGATCTGTGATGCTACTGTGATATCCACTGCTCTTTGTGGCTTTAGCCAACTGAATCCACTAAGATAATCACATTTAATGAGCTATATTGACATCTTAGAGCATCACATGTTAGCTCGAACATTTTCAACACACTGCACAGAAACAGAAATTGTACTTGGTGATGTTTGTGTCCTATCTGACAAGGTACATTTGAAATTTCTTTCCAACAAAACATTAAGCTGTTTATGTCCACTCTTGTTGGTGCTTCAGTGCCCCAACTTTATTTGTATGTGCACCATGAACAGATATGAATGAGAAGGGAAAAAAGAAGGATATGTGGAGATACTGTGGGATTCTTATGACTAAGCAAATATTGCCTGGTGCACCAGGCTGCACCACACGCAAGACTAACTCAGCCAAAAGTAACAGGCACTAATCCTGCCCATCAAATTTAGTTGCTTAATAACTGAAGGTGCAGAAACACACTTCTGAAGCCACTTCTAGCCCACTTTAACTCCTACTAATAGTAAATATAGTGATTCTTCTAAGGCGAAGAATCATCCACTATATGTTTATCACAGACGAAAGTTATCCAAATAACACACTCAGGAGAACCGAGAACCTGAGTGATCAAAATCTGTTCGGGCTATGAGAACACCCCAACCAGATGCTGAAACACAAAAAAATCAACCTGCATCTTTTAAAAAGACAATGAGATACAGTGAGTGAGTGCAAAGCTTCAAATGATTATTTTTATAGTCAAAGATCGGGATAGAGTATCAGAAACACACAAACATTGACCTCATTAACTGACATTTCAGCATTTAGCCACACCTCTTATTTATTTTCTGCCTCTCTCCTCCACCATTTCTTAACCTCTTGTTACACCAGGACCTGTGTAACATTACGTGTAGAGAATCAAGTAGACACTGTGTACCTTACCAAGAGAGAGAAGCATACACATTGACCCTTTTGTCTGTGGCAAGAGCATAAAGTTTATAGATAACAGTTGTGACTGACTGGTTACGTGTTCAGTACCTCATCTATACTTTCAATAATAGGACTGCTAAAGTTCACATAGGCCAAACAGCCATCAGGCCACAGGGAAATGCTCCCTGCTCATGATAGTCCGTCTGCTACTACGAACCACATTTTCCTGACTGACAAACTTCTGACTTACTACACGGTGCCCTTCCAATGTGGAGTTTAAGAGGATAAAAAGGTGCACGAAGGCACTAACACCAACTAAAAGACTTGGCAGTATCTGACGCCCTGGTATGAGAATGTGTTATAGGGTTAGGTTTTAAAAAGCTCAGCAGTGCAGCATGTCATACAGGGAAACAGTTCAAAAGGGTAAAACAACTGAGTTCAAAAAAGACTCCTCCAGGGGTCTTTGGCACAGCTGAAGCAGCCAAACGTGCCAATTATGTACCATAAGGCAAGACTGCATTATGATTTTCAATCACTAAATCAAGGCAATGAGGAAATGTGTAGCTGTTATCAGACATATTATCAGTAGTAAACCTGACATAGCTTTAAGAGAGTTTAAACAAAGTCTCATATCATCTATTTTAATTTAGACTATGTCGTAAGCATGGCAGTGAAGGGACTCTTTTATCTCAAACCTTGATCTTTCACTCAATATGGACAAACCCAAAGTAACATCAGAGCTATATCTAGATCATACAGTACAGGGGCAAGGGACCTACGGGTATAGAAACACATCAACATCTCTTAGCTATGCTAAAAAGTAATTTGATATTACATGTTTAGAACAGAAACTGATTATTATTACAGGAAAGTCTGAATGTGCTGAACTCACACGAGTCAGTGAAGGGATCTGGGGCATCTGTAGTGGAACAAGTCTAAGAGCTCTGTAATGTGCAGATACTGATTCGTTTTAACATGTACATAACAAAACTACTGATTAAGATGATCACCATTGGCTCCAATTTAGCCTGTGGTATTAGGGATTGTGCCAAAATTGCTGGAATTATAAAGACAGAAATATATTGTCAGATTTTGATCCCCCATGCAAATCTGATTATCAATAGCTTAATTTTTTGATATGACAATGACCCTGAACACACAGTCAATGTACCAAAAGCATGCCTGGATAGAAAATGTGCAGGCATGTGAGTCATGGATAGGGCCCAGAGCCCACACTGCTTCAAAATTATTAAAGCAGTGTGGAATCATCTTGACGAGCACAAAAGGTGACCAACATTCAAAGAGGAGCTTTGATTGTGCATCAAGAAGCCTGGAAACCTTTCCTGAAGGGCACTTAAAGAAACTTCGAGAATCCTTGCCTTAGAGAGCTCATAATGTGATAAAGAATAATGGCCATGCCAAATATTAACTTTTAATCTTGTGAGAATTGTAAAAACTCTATTTTTGCCTTTTAAATATATATATATATATATATATATATATATATATATATATATATATATATATATATATATATATATATATATATATATATATATATTTCCATGTATGTTAGCATTTTTTAATACATTTCTGCAACTATTTCTCAGTTTCCAATCAAACTAAGGAAAAAAAGTGATGATTCATGACTTTTGCACAGTACTACATATATGGCACTTGGTCATATGTACGCTGTTACCACCTGCAGCTGTAACCACCTGCATCTGTTACCACCTGCAGCTGTAACCCACCTACAAGTTGTTTCCTGACTCCTACTGAAAAACAAAAGCAGCAACAGAATTTGCAATCTGACCCATTATGGAGCTCTGTGGTGAAAAGGTGTTGTCTAAAAATGTCTCCATTTGTGTGGAGCTGTGGAGATTTCAACTGTGTGGACATGCTGAACTTTAGGACAGAACACAAAAGGGTTTTTTTGAAGAGTTCTACTGCATTCTGTTTGGTTCTACTGTCTCTTCTGCATGTCGACTGACGAGCTGCCAGCTTCTGTCTGCAGGCTGACGAGGCGGATGAAGGAGGCCTGTGGTGAGCTGGTTGTTAGCTGAGGACAGGACTGCAGGATAAACTGTCTGACAGCTTGTCTCCTTCCTCCATGCTGAGATGTGAGCCTCCATCTGCTGCCTGCCAGCCTGATGGCCACTGCTGTCCAGTCTGAGTGATTAGATGATTCAGAAAGAAAAGAAAATTATAGAGTTCTAAGCTAAGTTCAAGACAAGAGAAACCAACACGTGCTGTGAGTTGAATATTCATTTTAAATAAGATGCACTGCTCACTCTTGAGTGAAGTGGTTGACTTATGTAAAATAAAGCTTACATATGGGACACGTGACTTTTAGAAATCTTTATGAAACACCTTTTTTTTTTAATTGATTTTGTTGGTAAAACAATCTTTCAAAATAAAAGTCTAACCTAGTCTAGTGAAATAACAGAAAATGACAAAGAGAAAAGTCGAAGAAGTCAGAACATATCCAGTTTGAGTTATTGTCACCAAATGTCACTTGTTCAAATTTACATGATTTTTCTGTAATTGAATAAGTTACAGATCTTGTTTCCTAAACCTGTGTTTTTAATTTGTTCTTTAGTTTTGCAACAGGAGGGAGATGGCAACACAACCACGCAGTTAAGTTTTAATGAGGCTCCATAAGTGGAAACCAACAATGCCTCAAATTAAAATGAGTTTTGCCAGGAAAAGAAAAACACTTGGTAAGAAAATCATCATCATTAACATTAGGGTACCTTTGTCATTATTTTTGTAATAAATCACTTCTTATTGTAGTATAAAAATGTTAACGCTAAATAATAACTCCCATGTCAAAATTTTGTTGTCCCAGCCACACACATAAACATCCTCATTGATGTGATATTAACATGATTGCCACAACTGGGGGCAAAGGATTTCAAAATCTAAGGCCAGAAACGTCACCCATTGAATTCTAAGTTCCAAATATAAGCAAGATTTTCGCTTGTCAAAATGGAGCAGATATATCTCAGAAGAGAAAGCCAGCCAGTCATAGTATTTAGATAATATTAAGATATTTAAATTCAGATAATCCCACAGAAATGTTTCAAAGGGCACCAACATAAACACTTGCGTAAAGTTTTAACATGGGAGTAAATGGAGACTCACTCAGTTTTGGAGCAGCCTCAAGTGGTCATAAGAGGAAATGCAGCTGTTCTGCATTGGCTGTATTATCAGGTCCTGGAGGTTGATGCTTGTCTAAGACAAACGGATGGGATTACTGATGGTATAGTAGTAGTAGTTTTGTTTTCTTAGACTTTCATCTTCATTTGTTATGTTTGTTTTAACCATAGAGCCAGTAGGCTAATTGAATTGAAAAAAGAATCCTCAAATTCAGTCATGAACAGCTGATCAACTTTAGGGTCAAAGTAATCAACGACAGGCTCTATGAACAATATATTGTGGCAGTTTGAAAAGAAGACTAGTCGCCAAAAGCAGTTTGGAAAAATTCCAACAAATATTATATATTTACTTCTGCAAAACTAAAACTCAAAATCAGAGAGAATAAACCATTGTCTAAAAATCAATCAGTGACACAGATGTTATTTAACCTGTTCTAAATGTGATGCTCTAGGATGACATGTGCTATTTAGCCTTGTGAAACTATAGATATTTTATTCTTCAGCTTACTGTGGAGATTTGGACAGGTTTAAATATCGACTAATTGTCCACACTTCAAAGCTCCTGTCGGAGCTTTCAGTGACTTCGAAGGAGTAACTGCTGAGTTAGAGATACGATCCAACTGTTTTCCAATGCAGGGGATGCAGCTTTGAATACAAACATGCGATTGTTGAGTTTTTTAAGAGTTTACCTGCATCCACACTCCTGTAATACTTAAAAATTAACACATTTTTAAAATGTGCTCCATTAAACTCAGACAGTGTAAGCAAGCTAAAGAACATCATGTCTCAGCTGGGAGTAAGTTTAGAAAACACCTACATTTCAGGTGAACGCTCTGTTTGCTTCCATATGCCAAATCCAAAGTATGATAAAGTGTTATTGCTACAGGTATCTTTATTACAACATATTACATGAAAATAAACAATAAAAATAACCCACAACTGTTTAAAATGTGTATCCAAAGACATATCATATTCCATTGTGCCAATGAACACCAACTCCCTAGTGGATATGAAAACTTTTGTCAGACACATCTTGACTTACTTCAGTTCAATTCAGTTTCATTTATATGGCACCAAATCACAACAACAGTCATCTCGTACTTTTTTTGCCTTGCAAAAGACCCTACAACAATAGAGTGGAACTCCAAAATTCAAATGGCCCTCTATGAGCATGCAAGTGAGAAGGAAAAACTCCATTTAAACAGGAAGAACACTCACACTGAGCCTGGTTCAGCCAGGCTCAGTGTGGTGTTGAAAGTGGTGACTGAGAGCATGAACTCAATGAGCTCATGAATCAAGTTACTTTTTCAACAAGAAAGCAGACCTGGCCACCTGCTGGTCACCAGAAAGAATGCAGTTTTGATTCACTACTGCTTTGGCTTTATTTTTCATACCCAGAAGTCACATTCATCTTTTATATACAGGCCGGTTCCAATGCCTACAACCTCCCACTCACTGAAGAGTTCAACGCTGTGTGAAATCATGTTGCCGCTGCTGAAAGGCCTGTTATTAAAGTGGTACTGCAGAAATACACCAGCAAGCTTTGGAACCCTCTTGCCTTTCTCCCCTGAAACAAGAACTTCCAATCAGCATCTGCTGTGATTTATATTGCTATCAAATGGATGTATTAAAATCATCCATCACTTGCTGAAAAAAAATGTGTCTATTCTCTTTCAAATGCATTCAGGCATATGCAATGGCAATAACAAACCATTTCCCAAAATGCTCCACTTAAAATCAGCGTCATTATTTTCTTTTTCTGTTTGTTATTATACTATACTACAACAAAGAAAAATGAAAAATAACCCTTCAAAAAAGACTCTTCAAACATGAACACAAAGTATCTACAGGATCCTTTCATCCATTTTCTTAAATGCCTATCCAGTTCAAATTGGAGAGGAAGTCGGACCCTGTACATCCTTAAATGGGGCAGAAAGTGGAGTACAAGTTGATCAAGTTGGCATTCTGTCACATTTACACCTGATAATTTAAAACCACCAGTTAATCTAAGATTTATGTTTTTGTAGTGGTTGTAGACCTGTGAGGCAACAGTGCTATAAACTACTGCACCTCTGTCAATCTAGTAATCTTGCTTGCTCTTTCAGGATGTTGTTCACACGTTCATGTTGCTGTTAATGGCTAGTTGGCTTAGAATAGCACTTAATGGAGCAGAAACTCCACGCAAATGCACAAATGCAAAAGCGATGAATGGGATATGAGTCATGGTTTGGCTTTCTGTTCACTCACTCCTTATTTTATCTTAACTTAAAATCACAGGCTTGCCTGGATTTTACTTTAGGTCATTTTTAAGTTTCCCTCTTTTGTTCACCACCTGTCACTGACAATCCAGTTCTTGTCTGTGTCCTGTTTGATTTCACTGACCTCCTGTGAATGGTTCTTGCTTAGTAATAAAAGGCATTTAAGGGGATTTAAGCTTTTACCTACTTGTGTCCTCTTTTGTGGCTTGCTTGTCTTTTAAACCGTTACAGTAGAAAAGTCAGAGTATATTCAAACAATAACAAATAAATAGAAGTTCTAACAAACTCTCTATTCAGTGGCATGAAAGAGAAATTACATAACAGTTTTCTTTTTTCCTTTGCTAGGTATGAAACATCTGGACTGACATCTTTACCTAGCAGTTTCAATAGATAATTAGTCCCAAGAACATCAGCCGTCAGTAAAACAGTGAAGCAAAAAGAAGGACAGAATGGTAAAGTTTGTTGCTTATGTGCTGGCGGAGCGAGCAGAATCAGGTGAGTCATGGAGAAAACAGAAGTTTTCCATTAAACGAAACATTGCAGGGATTATTTGCAATCCAATGGGATGCTACAGAACAGATGGAGGTAGTTTATTGAGACGGCTGAGCTGACTGTGTCTTTAACCTCTCACTTTCTCTGTCAAACACAAACTGAAATGAGGCTTGACTGAACTAAAAAACAGAGAAAAGCAGAGAAGGGAGAAGATAAAAGATCAGTTAGAGGTAGGTATTATTTATTTTTTCATACCTGAAACCTTAGGAAGGTATAAAAAACACTGTGAAAAAAATAAAGTTGCAATGTGACGAGCTGGTCCTGATGCTAGATTCGATTCAGTCTGCTTTAGAGGTTCATATATGCACTTCAGCTTTTTCCTTAATATATGGCTCAAAAATGGACCACTTGAATAGTTATGACATTTAATTTCTGGTGTCTTTTTAAATTCAGCCCTCAAAGAGTTGATGATTTCCGCTGATATCATTTTGTTCTCAACAACTTACACATTGTATATCATAGATTTTCATCTTAAATATTTTATTCATCAAGACCTGATTTTTTTGGAGCATTATATTTAAGACACATGGAAACGTAAAAAGGAGCATAAAGAGAAAATCCAGGAAGACCTCTGATAACAAAGCTGAAATGTTACTCATAAGGTCAACTTCACTGTCAAGTTTATTCTTGGCATTTTTACTATTTTGTCTTCAAAAAAGCTCCAAAGCTAAAACTTCTGCTTATGAGTTTACTTTGTTTGCCACAGTTCATGTCTTTACAAGAACACAATCCCATCGATGTCCTCCCTGTGAAGAAAGCAACAGAGACTGAAAAAGGAACCTCCCTGTTTGTTATGTGAGGCAAAATGATGTGATTCAATGCTGAAAGTCTTCTTTTTGAGACTCCGATTGTTGTCTCTCTCTCACAGAACTCTCATCCTTCTCTTGTTTTGACTAAAGAAGAACAAACACATTGCTGTGGATGCCACAAATCTTCCTGACCGCTCTGTTTTTTTTATTATTTTGGTTTCTCTTTAACAGCTTTCTAAAATGGAAACTTCTTTGTAATTTATTTGAAAACAAGAGAAAAGATTCTGGCTCTTACTACGACCAAACGGGTCCTGCTAAGACATTGGCGGAAAAAGAACCCCCCTCCCTATGAAGAGTGGCTAAAGACAATGGCTATGTTGGCGTCTTACGAAAAAGTGACTTATGGTTTATTAGACAAATTGCATCAATATGACTGTATTTGGTCCCCCTTTACAAGCTGGCTTTCTGTAACTTGAAGAACAGAGGAGTAATGACAGAGTGGTGGTGTGGGGATTGGTGTGCGAAGAAAGAATAGGATAACTTTCCTTTGTTTTGGTTTTTGTTTTTGTTTTTTGTTGTTGTTGTTGTTGTTGTTGTTCTTTGTTTTGTTGTTGTTGTTGTTGTTGTTGTTGTTGTTGTTGTTTGTTTGTTTGTTTGTTTTTAAAACTATTTATTTATGTAGTTATCCTTAAGTTCTGTTATTGAAGTTTAAAATGAAATAAATAAAAATTGTTGATGACAAAAAAAAGAAAACAAGAGAAAAGTGTGCTTTGCATTGAAAAGACATAAGCTGCCGAGCAATAAAAGCAAAGCTGATGAGGATCACTTTTAAATTTAATTAAAGATGAATTCCTTCAGTAGAGCAGTGAAGTGGATTTGACAGTTTTTTTGCACGGTCACTCTCTCGCTGTGAGAGTCGCCCACGCATGCAGTTGGGGAATGTTAGTATCCACTGAAAATGGAAATGAAAGTGACTGTGGATGAAATTGGATTAGCTTCAGCTGCGGCGTGTTTCAGCTCAGTTTCAGAGGAGACAGACTGTCGCAAATGTCAGCTGAAGTAAGGAGATGTTACAGGGGTGAGATAAGTTTGGGGATAAGTTAACCAACTGCCCATATCTGGCAACCCTAAGGTTTGCCAAAATAGTGGCTATCCAGCAAAATGATCAAGAACTTCAAAATGAACTTTAGGGAAAGAGGGAAAATAGAACATAAAGATACAAACTGCAGGTGAAAGAAGACTAAAGTTAATGACATTCATTAATGCCATGTAAATGCATTAAGACTGAAAGGAGCAAAATGATGGAGAAGTCACTAAACCCTCCAGCAGAGCTTGAGCCCATCGCCAGGTATCCTGATCCAGCTCTAACTGTAAACTTATTCTTCGTCACCCAAACCTGATAGCTGAACCTCCACTTCTACTCTTAGAATCTCTCAGAACCACAAGTAAGCCTGCAGTCTGAGAGCGAAGAGCTCTGTTGGGATAATATGATATACTATGAGGCATTCAAGATACGATGGAGCAGTGTTTTGGCAAACTGGGAACAAAAACTGCCATTAGGACATCTAGGTGTTTTGGTGGCTACTTTTATTTCTGCCTGAGTAGCTGAAAAAAATGTAATTGGATAAAAAATGAATGAATTTAAGGTGATGATTAGCACTGTCAACTCACGGCAAGAAGGTCCTGGGTTTGAATCCAGTCTGTGACTTTTCTGTGTGGAGTTTGCAAGTTCTCCCCATGTCTGTGCGGCTCCCTCACACAGTCCAAAGACATACATTAGCTACGCTAATTGTCCATAGGTGTAAATGTGAGTGTGAATGGTTGTCTGTCTCTGTGTGCTTGGCTTGTGACAGACTGGGGACATGTTCAGGGTGTACCCTGCCTCTTGCCCTATGACAGCTGGGAGTAATGTGCAGACTCAAATGGACTCAGAGTCGGTCCAAACGGATTAATGAATTAGTCAAAATGTGTCTGGTGGGAATTGATTGTGTTCTGTGTGTTCAGCTGCTCTGACTTCATATTTACAGACACGATCCATCGCGCTCGATGCTCTTTAGCATCCATCTGGGAGCCCTAACTGTCAGAGCAACACAGCTCAGGAGTTATTATTATTACTGCTGCTGTTTTTGTTAAATGACAAGCGAGAACACAGAGGGGGACCAACTTTACCAGTTAGCTTCTTATTAAATCTGCCCCTATGTGGCATGTCAGCGGGCGACTGAGGAAGCAGATACAAAGATGAGCTCTGTTAGAAACTGACGATTAATAAACACACTATAGTAGTCTAAAGTTCAGACATGCCTATATATGTTCTTTACTTTTACAGTTTTCCATTTATTTAAATACAAAAAACAATTAAAACGGTCAACTTCATGCAGGCATCTTCTTGGTTCTGACTAAACTATATAGACAGGGTTATTTGCAGTATACCAACACTACTAAAGCACATCATCAGCATCATCACATCAACAGCAGGAAAATCAAATACTATTCCAGGTGATGGCCTCATGAACCTCAGTAAGAGATCCACAAGCAGCTTACACAACAAATTGTGACAAATTTAGCTCCTTTACCCTGTCCATGTTTGCTACGCATCTGCAAACCACTTTGCAAGCCACTTCCATTCCAGGTCCAAGTTTCATGCTCTATCTGGCTTAATCATAGTCCTGTTCTGTTTTCACTGATGCATGGTATCTTCCGTACTGGAAGTTTTGCTCATGCTCCTCCTACTTCCACGTCTGCATGTGGAACAGAGCCATACCACCAAATATGGATTGCTACAGATAGAAACAGCAGGCTTCTTTTGACTGTAGTAGTCCTGACAGTGTTTTGATATCTTCAGTTTTGTTGTACACAATGATATGAACTCAAGAAAAACTTGAATAAGTGTCTCCAAACTTTTGACTGACACTGTGAGAGCTAGATGTGATCAGCAGGTATGAAAACACGGTTGTTGCACAAACATCTCTGCACAAGGCAACTCTGACTACTTCATATCTCAAAAGCAGCAACAACAGACACATTTTAACTCTAATGAAGGTTTTGTTTTCCTCTGCTAATTATATCATATTAAAAAAGATCAGGGAAAATGTTCATTCTACTTTTCAAGTTAATCTAAACATATACACAAGAAAAAAAGATGACAGTAGATAGGAGTTAAGTAATCATTTAAATAATTGATATAAATATATGAAAATGCATTTAGGTTTCCTCTGAGGTTATTAGGAGCCGGGAGGGTATGTGCTGTGGGTAGGTTGTCATGTTCCCTTTTTCAGAGCATGTGGGCAGGGCTGTGGTCTGCAGGATCCCCAGCACACCTGCAAAATGTTGGGTGTCATCAGCTGGGGCTTTTAAGGAGCTGTGCAGCAGATGTCTGGTGTGGGAGTATTGTCTCATCCACGTGGTAACATGGTAAATGTTCTGAATGTTTGTACTTTCGATCTATCGAGTGTTTGAAGATCCTTCCTCGCCTGTATTCCTCCCACCAGACTGCCTCGCTTCCGTCAACCCCGTTTCCTTGGAAGAACGTCTTCATCTGGAATCAGAGTTTCCTCCTCTACCTGCAGCCAACCTGTGCTCAACCCACTTCAAACCTCCAGCTCCTCATAATCTCTGTTCTCTTTTTCCGTAGACTGTATGAGCACTCCGCCAGTCACCATGCCCCCCCCCCCCCCCTTTTGTCACTGTATATAAAACCACTGCGCCATAACCAAACGTGTCTGTGTGTTCTGCTCCTGAGGCCCACCCGTACTCCCGCCATACTTATGGACCCAGCAGAACACACAGACATGTCTCCTGACTTGTTACTTCAAAGATATCAAGAATCCCTTTCCAGGCTTACATGACAGTTTCAGGAATCCGAACAATGGGCGGGCGGTGTGAACGACACACTGATGGCCCTTGCTAAACTACTCCCACTGGTTCTGCTTAGTGCTCCGGCACCCCTGCCCACTCCACTCATTCAGCAGACTCACTTCGTGACCCCGCTCCTCCAGCCTTGGTGCAGTTCACAGGGGAGCTGGGCCGCTGTGGGGGTCTCCTGATTCAGAGCTCTTTGCAGTAGCTAGCAAGCTGATTGGAGACCAAAAAAGCCAATCAGAATTTTTGCATCCAAGTCTGTGATTGGTTGGTTTTGTGGCACATTTGACTTTTTGTGGCAGAAAGAGTTGAGCGCACAGGGTGCGGAGATGTTGAGAGCAGGAGTGACACGCTGAAAGCAGGTCCGCAGATGTCCGTCAGCACCCAGAGCAGAGATATGAGCAAAAGCAACAACTGAACGAGAGAAGCTGTTATTGTGTGTGCATATTGATAAAAGCAAACGCTGAAATATATTTCTTGTATGCAGCAGTCCGCAGTCAAAAAGAAAATGCTTGTGGCCCGGTTTAAGAACTCTATACTGGCTATCATAAAGCCGAAGCAAGGGAGGCTGATGGGCATCGTGCCTGACAAAAACAAACCAAGAAGAGTCCAACGACCTCGGAACAAAAATGTCAGGGTCACCAATGTGGAGGTACTGTACAGACGACAAAGGAGCTCTAACTTTTCACTCTGACTTTATTCATCACAACACATCAACTGAACACATCGTGCCACACAACTTGACAAAACCCCTCCTCTCAACTTGGGTGTGAGTGGAGCCCTCTAGTGGGCCGCCACAACTTTAATATTCAGTTTTATAAAAACAAGACAAAAACCTAAACAAATTTTGGTTGGTGGCAGAAAATGATGTGTTGTGCATAGGAATTTATTAAGCACTGCAAGAGTCTTTATTAGTAGCGGTCTAATTATGTCTTAAAATGGTTTGTACCATCTGCTCTCAATACTTAATAGTCTGCTCCATTGTGGGCTTAGGTTTGTCTGTACCCTGTAATCATTTTAAAGGAGCTAAGTAGAAGGTAAAATTTGATGTTTCATTTCCATCTCAGGTAGTCTTAGTTTTTGCTGTTTGGTGTTACCTGTCATTCTTGGCTCTTGTTGGAGGTTGTTGAAGGTTTTGGTTTCTTAGATAATTACCGAATGGTTGTTTAAGTTGATTAAGGCTGGTTGTTCCTACATGGTTGCTCAGTGGTTGGGTTTGTTTGTTCTCTGATCTTGGTAGATCTCAGGTTTGTAGTTGTTAGCAGTTGGTTGTGGTTGTTAGTAGAACTGCTGATTTGTAGATTAAAGATTACCTGGTTTTTGATAGTTTCTCTGTGTTTGTTGGTGGTCAGTTATCATTGTTTTGTCAGTATGACCATGACTTTGTATTCTCTGAGTACGTGGGATGGTTTGGCATGTTGGTGCCTCAAAAGGTGATGACATTTTAACCCTCAGTTGTGTTTTCCTCATTCTTGATATATGTTCCATTATTTCACCTGCTGTAGTTTCTGCTTCTTTTTTTTAAGCACACTTAACTTCACAAACTTGATTTTGATTATTGGGTTCTAATTGTGTCTGTTCATAATTTTCTTTAATTAAAAAAAAGGTACCACCTCTTTGTATTTCAAGCCCATGAAGAACATTTTTATTTATTGGGGAGATTCCTGTATCAGATGGATACAGTGAGAGCATAAGTCAGAGATAGGGGGAAGTTAAGTCAGAAGAGGAAAGAGAGAGAGAAAAAGTCAAGAACGGAGAAACACCAGATTTAACTTGTTTGTATTTGTAATATCAAGGGAAGTGACGGCACAAAGTCTGTCTCTATTAAAAATAATTGATGGCAAAAGACAACAGAATGAAAATGGATAACATGAGTGGAAGAAGAAAGAGACTTAGAGTGGAAGAGATAAAGAAGATGACAAGATGACCCTGTCAAAAAACTCATTTCAGGATGAGTTTGTATATCAAAACAGAAATCAATTAATTTCTCGCATATACAGAGTGACTGTGTTTACATGAGTCACTATCACCAGGCAACCAACAGGATGAGCCGCTACTAACGAGCTGCAGCAAAGAAGGAACACGCAGCATAGAGCTTCCTTCACAGCACCAGTGTGTGTGTGTGTTTGTGTGTGCGTCAGAGACTAGTGTGGATGGTTGTTTTTGAATGTTAGTGGTGCACGGAGGTGGAACTGATAACATGTATAAGACGGTGTGTGCTGGTATATTCCTACTTTTGTGAGGACTTTTAAACTTAAAGTTTTTTTGATTCAGAGCTCTTTGCAGTAGCTAGCAAGCTGATTGGAGACCAAAAAAGCCAATCAGAATTTTTGCATCCAAGTCTGTGATTGGTTGGTTTTGTGGCACATTTGACTTTTTGTGGCAGAAAGAGTTGAGCGCACAGGGTGCGGAGATGTTGAGAGCAGGAGTGACACGCTGAAAGCAGGTCCGCAGATGTCCGTCAGCACCCAGAGCAGAGATATGAGCAAAAGCAACAACTGAACGAGAGAAGCTGTTATTGTGTGTGCATATTGATAAAAGCAAACGCTGAAATATATTTCTTGTATGCAGCAGTCCGCAGTCAAAAAGAAAATGCTTGTGGCCCGGTTTAAGAACTCTATACTGGCTATCATAAAGCCGAAGCAAGGGAGGCTGATGGGCATCGTGCCTGACAAAAACAAACCAAGAAGAGTCCAACGACCTCGGAACAAAAATGTCAGGGTCACCAATGTGGAGGTACTGTACAGACGACAAAGGAGCTCTAACTTTTCACTCTGACTTTATTCATCACAACACATCAACTGAACACATCGTGCCACACAACTTGACAAAACCCCTCCTCTCAACTTGGGTGTGAGTGGAGCCCTCTAGTGGGCCGCCACAACTTTAATATTCAGTTTTATAAAAACAAGACAAAAACCTAAACAAATTTTGGTTGGTGGCAGAAAATGATGTGTTGTGCATAGGAATTTATTAAGCACTGCAAGAGTCTTTATTAGTAGCGGTCTAATTATGTCTTAAAATGGTTTGTACCATCTGCTCTCAATACTTAATAGTCTGCTCCATTGTGGGCTTAGGTTTGTCTGTACCCTGTAATCATTTTAAAGGAGCTAAGTAGAAGGTAAAATTTGATGTTTCATTTCCATCTCAGGTAGTCTTAGTTTTTGCTGTTTAGTGTTACCTGTCATTCTTGGCTCTTGTTGGAGGTTGTTGAAGGTTTTGGTTTCTTAGATAATTACCGAATGGTTGTTTAAGTTGATTAAGGCTGGTTGTTCCTACATGGTTGCTCAGTGGTTGGGTTTGTTTGTTCTCTGATCTTGGTAGATCTCAGGTTTGTAGTTGTTAGCAGTTGGTTGTGGTTGTTAGTAGAACTGCTGATTTGTAGATTAAAGATTACCTGGTTTTTGATAGTTTCTCTGTGTTTGTTGGTGGTCAGTTATCATTGTTTTGTCAGTATGACCATGACTTTGTATTCTCTGAGTACGTGGGATGGTTTGGCATGTTGGTGCCTCAAAAGGTGATGACATTTTAACCCTCAGTTGTGTTTTCCTCATTCTTGATATATGTTCCATTATTTCACCTGCTGTAGTTTCTGCTTCTTTTTTTTAAGCACACTTAACTTCACAAACTTGATTTTGATTATTGGGTTCTAATTGTGTCTGTTCATAATTTTCTTTAATTAAAAAAAAGGTACCACCTCTTTGTATTTCAAGCCCATGAAGAACATTTTTATTTATTGGGGAGATTCCTGTATCAGATGGATACAGTGAGAGCATAAGTCAGAGATAGGGGGAAGTTAAGTCAGAAGAGGAAAGAGAGAGAGAAAAAGTCAAGAACGGAGAAACACCAGATTTAACTTGTTTGTATTTGTAATATCAAGGGAAGTGACGGCACAAAGTCTGTCTCTATTAAAAATAATTGATGGCAAAAGACAACAGAATGAAAATGGATAACATGAGTGGAAGAAGAAAGAGACTTAGAGTGGAAGAGATAAAGAAGATGACAAGATGACCCTGTCAAAAAACTCATTTCAGGATGAGTTTGTATATCAAAACAGAAATCAATTAATTTCTCGCATATACAGAGTGACTGTGTTTACATGAGTCACTATCACCAGGCAACCAACAGGATGAGCCGCTACTAACGAGCTGCAGCAAAGAAGGAACACGCAGCATAGAGCTTCCTTCACAGCACCAGTGTGTGTGTGTGTTTGTGTGTGCGTCAGAGACTAGTGTGGATGGTTGTTTTTGAATGTTAGTGGTGCACGGAGGTGGAACTGATAACATGTATAAGACGGTGTGTGCTGGTATATTCCTACTTTTGTGAGGACTTTTAAACTTAAAGTTTTTTTGGAGAAGGAGACAATTTTTTAAAAATATATTGTAATATTTACATGAAATGGATCCTTTCACAACATTTCCACAGGTTACCTGTTACTGTTAATGTGCTAACAATATGTTCTAATAAAAAGTGCGCTGCACTGGATCTAAAAAGGTGACCAATAACCAGAGATGGGCAGTAATGCGTTACTTGTAACGCGTTACTGTAATCCGATTACTTTTTTCAAGTAACGAGTAAAGTAAGGGATTACTATTGCAAAAACGGTAATTAGATTACCGTTACTTTCCCGTAGGAACGCTGCGTTACTGCGTTACTAAAACCGTGATTTTTTTGCGAGAATGTCTCATGACAGTGACGTAAGCAAGTGCGACGTTCGTGGCAGCACCTGTGTGCAGATCAACAATGGATAATATATCGAGTGTGGGAGAGAGTATGAGCGTGCAGCGTTTAAAGCGTGGAAGTACTGACCTTATTTTGAGTTTGATTCCATAAAAAGTGACAAAAACATTAGCGTCCATCGTGCGTGGGAAGAAAACTTCTTTTTACAGCGAAAAAAACCCCTAAACTTCCAAGCAAGCACCGAGTAGCTACGACCTAATGGGAAACTCACAGAGAAAGTCGCGGATTCTTCAACTGACCGCGGCACACCTGCAGCAGGGTAAACCTCCGCCTACCCTACTCCTGCTTTACAGGTGAAAATAGAGCAACAGGACCGCTGAGTCTTTGACTTTATTTATTTTCTGCTGTGTTTTACTTGCATCTATTTAAAAGAGTGAGTGTAAACACAAAAAATATTTTATTTTATGTGCTGGAATGTGCAGAAAATAGGTTTAAATGTTAAGCAAATTTCTTCCAGTCAGAGAATGTTGCATATAATTAAATTTTTGCTTGATACACAAAGTTAAAAGATTAAAACTAATAAAGCAAGTTTTAAAAGGGGACTTTTCCATTTGATTATTATTTGGTTTGATGGATTTTGTAGAAAAAGTAGAATTGGGATGAAAGATCTATCGCTTTATCACCTCTTCAGGTTGTAAATCGTGTTTTTAAAAAGTAACTAATTACTTTTGAAAATAAGTAATCAGTAAAGTAACGGGATTACTTTTTTGGAGAAGTAATCAGTAAGTAGTTACTGATTACTTTTTTCAAGTAACTTGACCAACACTGCCAATAACTACTGGATATAATATGAACCCATCCGTCATTAGACAGCCAGCTAACGCTAATTATCTAATACAATGTAAATGTAAATGGACTGGTTTGTATATAACTCTTTTCTACCTGAACACTTTAAGTGCTTGATACAACTTGTCTCACAAACCCGTTCACACCCTTAATACAAACACTTTTTTCTATGCCTTCTATGTAACATTCACAAACACATTCATACTCTTGTGGATGCATTGGGGAGCAGCTTGGGTTAGTATCTGAATATTTCACATGCAATAAGGTGCCACTTTTTTGTCTTCTCTTTTCTCTTACCCCTTAAATTATTGTTACAAATGGTAGACCCTCCCTCAGCCTGGCTATGCCAGAGGTCTCTTCCTTTTAAAATTTCAGTTTCTCTTCCCACTGTCACCACTGTATGATCACTGGGATTCAGTCTCTAATATTGGTAGGGCTATTCTTTGGTACAGTGCTGTGGTAGTTAGCACTGTTGTGAAGAATTGTTCACATGATTGTAGCTCCAGTAGCTCCTGGAATAACAGCAACATCAGTCTGTCACATCATTGTAGATGAATTCTGTCCCACTCTTCTTCATAACGTGGCTTCAGTGTGAAAGTGTTTGTACAGCTCTCTTGCAGTACTGCCACAGCACTCCAAGCTTTAGCTGTCAGACAGATGGCCTCACGTTTGATTCTGGAATATTTTGACACAATTAGTGAAAGAAAGTCATCATCAGTGAATCTCCTATACGATGATTCATCGTGACAAAAACAATTAGGGCACTCATTTTGATCTGTGTTGTCCACTTAGACAACTTTGAGTTTCCTTAAAGATGACGCTGTAATCCTACCAGATTTTATCTTTGATTTTTAAATATAATTATTGAGACACAACCTGACAGGGACAAAATTCAAGTTGCAGCAAATGGAAAGAAGAGGGATCATTTTAAAATGTTCTGTCTGAAAATCATGCCGTTGCTCAACACTAGTGATGACAGTAATTCAACATATTTCTATATGAAATGTTAACACAATACATTACAGCTTTCTTTACTCTATATTTAGTCCTGATCTTCACTCAAATATCCACATTATGGCCACCCTAAAGCCAGCTACAATAGGGATTATGATTACAGCAAAACAAATGAATGTAGTAACAGTATATAGACGTATATAGCTGAATATAGGCAATATGTATATAGATGTTTGCCAGCAGGGGTGTTAAGTGATCAATCTGGGGTGGTCTGGACTTTGACAGTGGGAATCTGGCTGCGCATTGCTGGAGGCTAAAGGATATTAAGTGTGCACAGACACTGAGTTTCTGTTTTTCTGTGCTTCAATGCTCAGCAGGAGGTTGAGGTCCTGACTGTCAGCATGTCCTCTTTTTTTACCTGACGAGTCGCCACATTCTTCCTTACATTAGTCCAATTTTAAAATAGAGAGACAAAACTAAAAGCCTAACTATGAAAGAGAAGTTTGTTCTTTCAAGTGCGTGTGTGTGTGTGTGTGTGTGTGTGTGTGTGTGTGTGTGTGTGTGTGTGTGTGTGTCTGGGTCTCGTGCTGAGATATGAACTTTTGCAAATCGCCTCAGTCCAGGCCTGAAGTTAGTCTGAGTTATTTTACACACACACACACACACACACACACACACACACACACACACACACACACACACACACACACACACACACACACACACACACACAGTGAGCCCTGCAGGGTACCATCTCTGAACAGAGATTGAGCAGGCGGCCAAAGTGGCAGGGAGCAGACAGGAAGGGCTCGGAGTGGAGGGTCGATACAGTCGCTTCTGGACATCAGAACTGAGTTTAAACAATGAGCAGAACTGTTACAGTTTAACCCTTTAAAGAAAGCCAATTTTGAAGCCTCCAGTAATGCGGTGTTAGAGGAGGAATTTAATGACATGCTGCTTACTATGAAACGATGTTTGGAAATGTGATTATATTCACCAGCAGGATTTATGGACGATGTTATGCGCTCTTATGTTAGCACAGGGTTTTAGATTGTTGTAAAAATTAAATTTCCATAAACCTAAAGTGAATTATTAGGTGTGTTTAGAGATACATGTAGATATGTGGGGTTCAAAAAGGTTTTGGACACTTTAATTAATTAGGCTTTAACTAATTCAATTCTCAATTTTAAATACACTTAGACATTGAGGGCTATCAGGAGGGACTATGCACTTACCTGCTGCTCTCTGGCAGGTAGCTCCATGCCCTCCTGGGTTTTAATTGCACCTTAGAACACACATGCATCAACACTACAATGAGCGGGTGGAGGGAGGTTTGGAGTCTTCTCCCACCCCCATTCTCTGTGACCTGCTGGAGCGGGAGGGCTAGGAGGAGTTGGCCGTTCAACTGCGGTCTGGAGTGTGGGGCCTCCCTGCTGCTACGGAGTCAGGGTGGTCTGCCTCTCCCCACCGCAGGGAAAAGGGTAACACCACCTGGGTCTGGGTGCAGTTTCCCCCTCCAGGGGCAAGGGTACCTAGACCCGGTTTGTAGAGTACGCTTGGGGAGTGTGATCGTGTGTACAGCGTCTCTTTATGTCTGTCTCCACGTTGGTTGAGTGTGGAGTAAGTGTATATGAGAGCATGAGGGTGGGAATGGATGTTTGTGTCTGTGTGTGCCTGTATGTCTGTGTCTATATGTCAGGTTGGGTATCAGACGCCACCTCTCTGGGGACATCTCAGGCCCTCCAAGGTTTGGAGGCCTATCTCCACCCACCACCGCTTCCCCTGCCAGTGGTGTTACCCTTTTCCCTGCGGTGGGGAGAGGCAGACCACCCCGCCAGTGGCGGACTCCCTCAGGTGTCGGTGCGTTGGTGGTTCTTTGTGTCTGGGGGTGGGCGTCCAGGTACACACCGGCTCACTCCTTGGCGGCCGCTTATCGGGGCCTGGAGCCTGGGGCTCGCTCGGGCCCCTTCGGAGGTGGGGTGCCCCCGGCCTCCCGGCCTGGGGCTCGGTCACTCAGGCACAGCTGGCGGCCGGCGGAGCTCACGGGCACATCACTGCAACTCCCCCTGGCTTCTGCTCCGCGGCTGCTGAGTGAACCCTCATCTGGGACTCTCCTCAGCTCTTACTGGAACAGTGGCGCGGCTGCCCCTCTGTTGGTCTTCCTTGGTCTCTTGTGTTCTGGGAGCCTCTGGATGTCTGGAGTTTTGATCTCCTCCATACCTGCTTCACACCCTGGAGGACGGGGGCTGTGGCCCCCCCCACACTCCCTAGCAGATCGTTACATGGAGAAACCTTTGGAATACAAGTGCGCTGATCCACACAGGTATGCACACGGGTGTTCACTGCTCGTAGACCCAAATTACACCTTTCTTGGCTGCTACTTCGAAGCACATCTGTCCTGCGTGCTGCACAACAACATTGAATATTTAGTATTTACTGCTGTTTACACTTAGCTAGATTAATGCGATGGTGTTGTGTTTAGTATGTTGCTTTGTTTTTTCTTTTTTGTTTTGTCTTTTTTTGCTTGTTTTCTATTCTTCTCTCAACAGGTGATCCAGGAGATTTTTATTTTTTTTCTCCCCCCCTTTCTCACTGTCCCTCTCCCCTTCTGTTTTTCCTTTCCTTCCTCTTTCTTTCTCCCTTTCCTATCCCTCACTCATGTCTGTCCCGTCTGTAACATCTGAAAATAAAATATAATAAATAATAAAAACAAAGATCGACCAAATGGACCAATACGGCAATGCCACGATGATCCATTTAAATCCATTGGGTATCCTTGTTGGTCTTCAGACAACAATTCTGATGGCTAAAGAACCAAATGGGACAGGCAGAAAAAAATAAATAAATTAGGCTTTAACTTATTTGTAAATTGTTCCATTCTGTTTGCCTGTACGTTTTACACAGCATCCTGTGTGTTTCTGATTTCAGATGGAAGGCTACAGTGTGTCGGGCTGTGGAAAGTAGAACAACTCTCTGTGTAAGTGCCCTAAAAAATTAAACACTGGACATGCCAAGATGAGATTTGTGCATATCTCACTGTGAATTATATATGTATTTTTTATGCTTTCTGTTAATGGCCATAGACTACTGATGTATTTTGTTTGTTTGTTTGTTTGTTTTTTCTTAATGCCACCTTTGGAGATAAAAGAGCTCAACGTGGGTCCTATAATTTCACAACCTGAACTTGTGTAACATTGAAAATTATGCCATCCCTCTTCCAGACCAGCAGGCAGTGGCAATGCACCAAAATGCACCAAACACAGGAAGAAGAACAACTGCTACGCTTTCATTCAGAGGTTACAACCATTCATAAGCAAGCACAAAAAAGAAGCTTCGTGTTTAAAGTGTATGTTCTCACCTGAAGACATCAGACCATCATTTAGAGCATATACAGAAACAGCAGGTGGGTGTTTTATGTTGAAATGGATGAAGGTTTTCCTTTGGTGGTGTTGGACCACGGAAGAACAGCAAAAAGGTAAAATGGGAGAATTACTGTGTCAAAAGAAAACTCCAAAACATATTATTTATTTGATTATTTTGATTATTAGTCAAATTTATCTGTTTTGCAATGTAAATGGTAAATGGCCTGCATTTGTATAGCGCTTTCCTAGTCCATAGGACCCCAAAGCGCTTCACACTACATTCAGTCATTCACCCATTCACACACTGGCGATAGCAAGCTACATTGTAGCCACAGCTGCCCTGGGGCGCACTGACAGAGGCGAGGCTGCCGGACAAAGGCGCCACCGGGCCCTCTGACCACCACCAGTAGGCAAACATGGGGTTAGTATCTTGCCCAAGGATATTTGGCATGCAGCCAGGATGCAGCCTGGGATCGAACCACCGACCTTCTGATTAGTGGCTGACCTGCTCTGCCACCTGAGCTACAGCCACCCCATTAAGGGAAGGGAAATGTTTTATGTAAAAGTTGGTTAACTAACTAATTTTGTCCTTCATTTTCGTCATTCATGCCTCCTCATCTCTACTCAGTTATTTTTTAATCCTCTTTTAGTACACAGTTTTGGTTTTACTACAAATCTTTCTCTCAGTTCAGTCTCCTGCAGATATGTCTGGCTGCATCTGGCTGGTGTCAACCAGCTATTTTGCGCTGGTTTCAAATGCTTTTATTTGAAAATCTGGATCACAATGTGAAAAATGCTACTCACAAATTGTGGTGGTTATTGTAATGTGGTAACTGAAGTGGGAAGGATGGAGGAGGAAGGGCACCGAGGCTTATAGGGCAACCCCGTCTCCTGGAATGTTGGCTTCAGGGTGAATAGTCGAACATATACTAAAGCTTCAGCAATGATGGTTTAGATCAATTTAAAACAGACATTTCTTCCCCGTGTTAATATATCAAGCATTCATGCACTAAATGATTTTGCTTTTTAACTTGTCAACAGTGCCTCCTATTCAGAACTTCACCTCTCAGCTATGGTGATCAAAACTAAAATTGACAATGCATTACTTGCATATTTGCAAGTTGCATTGTGTATATTTTTTAACTTAAGGACAAAAGACTTGAGGCTTTTGTCTTTCTGTATAACAATTTAACTGTCATATTTAATTCTGAACATTAATAGTAGATTAATAGTATGATATAGGGATCTAATCAGCATAACACACCTTGACCATGGATAATAATCTCTCAGGCTTCTGTTGAAAAGCTTTTCACACATAATTTCCATTAAACCTGTGAGTAAAGTGTAAAGCTGTGAACCAAGAAGAGGTGAAAAGCTCATTCACAGCGTGCTTTCATTTATTTCCACACTTAAACTGTGAAACTGTGAGTGCTGTGCGTGTTTCATGTGTAACTGCAGTTCTTTGATGCTGTGATCAAGGCCTGTAATGTAAAATTCTGATTATTGCCCAGTGTGTTTTATGAATGAGACTCTTGCACCTTGTCAGAAAAGACTTCACAGGAAACGTGCAGCTTGAAAGTTTGTCCAGTTTTGGGAAACATGATTCAGCTGTTAATGTTTTGATCTGCCTCAACATTAACACGGTGACAAACTCCTGAACAGCTATGTGTTCATACATTCTGCATTAGTGATTCCCACCCCTTTTAGATTCACTATCATTTATTACAGCAACAGGTCTAGTTTGTAATGTTGCATGGAGACCTGGTTTTTAAAAAAAGAAAAAAACTGGCCTTTGCAGACTTTTAAAGATGTTTCTTTTACTATGTTGGGCTGTAGCAACATTTTTTGTTGTTTCTGTTTTGTTTTTTTCCCAAAGCAAATGTTTTTATTGGCACTGCTACAGTGGTCCCAGTACATGTTGGTAGTTTTCAGACTAAACAGAGTAATAACTTCCACAGGGTAAGGTAATACAATGCTGTATATAGAAAAGCAGTAACTTCCACTTAGAAAGATTGAAGCAATTTTCTTTTTCCAAGAAGTCATTATGATTGAGATCGCTAAATTAACTGCCTCTAACTTAATGCTTTGTTAATAATATTTCAAGGATTATAAAAGGCTTTGATGTCCTCTGTGGAACCGCTGAATGAGATCTGTGATTGACTCGCATGCTGCTCTCTCTAGATCATTGATTCACTCTATCTCCATTTGTTTTTAGTTTCTATTGAAACAATAAGTGAGCAGCACAGTGGTGCGGTGGTTAGCTCTGTTGCAAGGTCTTGGTCTTGAACCCACCATCTGGCTGGAGCCTTTCTGTGCTAAGTTAGCATGTTCTCCCCGTGTCTGTGTGTGGTCTTTCCAGCTCTCCAAAGACATCCAAAGGGTCATGTTAAATGGTGATTCTAAACTGCTTATTGGTGCGAATGGCTGGCTATCTCTGTGTTAGCTATGGTACTGACTGATGATCGGTCCAGATTCAATTCAGTTCAATTTGCTTTTATTTATATAGCACCAAATCACAAGAACAGTTGTCTCAGGGCACTTTATTTGTAAGGGAAACACCCTACAGTAATGCAGAGAAAACTGTGCGTGTGTGGTCATCTGTAAAGTCTTTGTGGTAGAGTCTGACAGCAGCTGGAAGGAAAGACCTACAAAATCTCTCAGCATCCATATTTGTGATTCTGGGGTGTCTAAGACCAAGAGCAGTTTCTCTTCTAGTCCACTTGGTAAAAGCATGATTACCCAACAAATATTGTGAGACACATGGGGACTCACTTTCTAATATTTGTGTGGAAATATTCTCATACTGCACTGCACTTCTCCTGCGCTATCCACATCTGTGACACTCAGCTGAGTGGCACTGTGCAAAAGCAAACGCATATTTCTACTTTTTCTTTGGTTGCTCAGTTTTTTGTTTTTTTAAATCAGCTGAGATCATTAAAACCAGGAAGATGGAATTTAATAAGGTAGATGAATTTGAAAACGTCTAAACTCAGCATAGAGTTCTGTGAATGTCTTTGTGTCTACGCTTTCCTGTCTTTGTGCATGTGTGGTTATGCAGTGTTTGTCCTTGCATGACTGAGAGCAGCTCCACTCTCTCAAAAGGATGATTCATCACTTTATATCAGACTGACGGCTGCATCCGAGTGCCCTGATCAATAATGGAATACTTTCATTTACATGATACTTTTCAAAGCTATGCAGCTGAATATGAGTGTGTGTGTGTGTGTGTGCGTGCGTGCGTGCGTGCGTGTCTGTGTGTGTGTGCGTGTGTCTGTGCGTGCGTGCGTGCATGCGTGCGTGTTTGTGTGTGTGTGTGTGTGTGTATTTTTTAATACTTTAATGCTCAAGCTGCTGACTGAACACCTTTTGCATTTTATACGTGCTAGCATATCAGTATGACCCTAATGAATGACCTCTGTTCATTTCAAAAGATGTCCCTGTTGAGACTGTAAAGTGTTTGAGTCAAGTTTTATGTTTGTTTTTCAGCACTGAAGGCGACTGAAATAGGAGTGAAGACACGCAGGGCCAATTACAGTGGGGCAAAAAAGTATTTAGTCAGCCACCGATTGTGCAAGTTCCCCCACTTAAAATGATGACAGAGGTCAGTAATTTGCACCAGAGGTACACTTCAACTGTGAGAGACAGAATGTGAAAAAAAAATCCATGAATTCACATGGTAGGATTTGTAAAGAATTTATTCGTAAATCAGGGTGGAAAATAAGTATTTGTCACCTCAAACAAGGAAAATCTCTGGCTCTCACAGACCTGTAACGTCTTCTGTAAGAAGCTTTTCTGTCCCCCACTCGTTACCTGTATGAATGGCACCTGTTTGAACTCATCATCTGTATAAAAGACACCTGTCCACAGCCTCAAACAGTCAGACTCCAAACTCCGCCATGGCCAAGACCAAGGAGCTTTCGAAGGACACCAGGAAAAGTATTGTAAACCTGCACCAGACTGGGAAGAGTGAATCTACAATAGGCAAGCAGCTTGGTGTGAAAAAATCAACTGTGGGAGCAATCATCAGAAAATGGAAGACATACAAGACCACTGATAATCTCCCTATATCTGGGGCTCCACGCAAGATCTCATCCCGTGGGGTCAAAATGATCATGAGAACGGTGAGCAAAGATCCCAGAACCACACGGGGGGACCTGGTGAATGACCTGCAGAGAGCTGGGACCAAAGTAACAAAGGTCACCATCAGTAACACACTACAACAGCAGGGAATCAAATCCCGCAGTGCCAGACGTGTTCCGCTGCTGAAGCCAGTGCATGTCCAGGCCCGTCTGAAGTTTGCCAGAGAGCACATGGATGATACAGCAGAGGATTGGGAGAATGTCATGTGGTCAGATGAAACCAAAGTAGAACTTTTTGGTATAAACTCAACTCGTCGTGTTTGGAGGAAGAAGAATACTGAGTTGCATCCCAAGAACACCATACCTACTGTGAAGCATGGGGGTGGAAACATCATGCTATGGGGCTGTTTTTCTGCCAAGGGGACAGGACGACTGATCCGTGTTAAGGACAGAATGAATGGGGCCATGTATCGTGAGATTTTGAGCCAAAACCTCCTTCCATCAGTGAGAACTTTGAAGATGAAACGAGGCTGGGTCTTCCAACATGACAATGATCCAAAACACACCGCCCGGGCAACAAAGGAGTGGCTCCGTAAGAAGCATTTGAAAGTCCTGGAGTGGCCTAGCCAGTCTCCAGACCTCAACCCCATAGAAAATCTGTGGCGGGAGTTGAAAGTCCGTGTTGCTCGGCGACAGCCCCAAAACATCACTGCTCTCGAGAAGATCTGCATGGAGGAATGGGCCAAAATACCAGCTACTGTGTGTGCAAACCTGGTAAAGACCTATAGTAAACGTTTGACCTCTGTTATTGCCAACAAAGGTTATGTTACAAAGTATTGAGTTGTATTTTTGTTATTGACCAAATACTTATTTTCCACCCTGATTTACGAATAAATTCTTTACAAATCCTACCATGTGGATTCATGGATTTTTTTTTCACATTCTGTCTCTCACAGTTGAAGTGTACCTCTGGTGCAAATTACTGACCTCTGTCATCATTTTAAGTGGGGGAACTTGCACAATCGGTGGCTGACTAAATACTTTCTTGCCCCACTGTATATTTGGAGGGTTTTTTTTTTTCTAATAACCCTAATGCTCTATATACATTTTAGAACAACAGGGACTTTACCCTCTTAACATTCATTAGGTCATCGCAGACATGTCTCGGATTTGGATTTAGGTTTTTGTTAGGGTAATGTCCACTCCTTCTTATGGAAATAAGAAACAGAAAAGCCTTTTAACAAAATAAACAGTGTGTAATATCTGAAATGGGAAGTATGGATGCTTATTTTCTTGTGTAACCATCTGTAAGTGCGGAATCTCTGGAAGTAAATCTTTAGTGGCCACAAGCATAGACAACAGGACACTTAGAGAACTGATGGAAACATTATCTGTCTATCTGTCTGTCTGTCTGTCTGTCTGTCTAAATAAAACAACCCCAAAACAAACACTACGTACAAATCAATATGACCACCTTTATTCTTCAGAACAGCCTGAACTATTTCTGTAATTTCTTCAAATAGTCTTCAGAAATAGTTCTGCAGGCTCCATGAAGGACATCCCAGAGTGTTTCCTTTTTGTTCTTTTCTCTCTCAAGATGATCCTACACTGCTCAATAATTTTGAGGTTTGGCTCTGGTGACGCCAGTTCAGAACTGATAGTGTTCCGGTGTGTTTTTCTTTTCAGGTATTCCTTTTCTACATTGGCATTGTGTATAAGCTCGTTGTCATGTTGAAAAATTAAGCTGCTGCCAATCAGGTGCCAAACCATGACAGAGCCTCCACCATGATTTCTACATAGCTGTATACTCTTACATCTCTCCTGACATTCTCTGTAGATAAAAAAAGGCAAAAATGTCAAATATGAATTCATTCCAAGACATGTTACCACTATTTTCCAATTCAGTTCTTATGTGATTGACAATGTTCTTTGCAAGAAGCTGCTAGTAAAATGGTTTTTTTTTTCTAAGAATCCTGTTTGTGTGGACACAAAAACACAATAATAAATCATAAAAACAAACAAAATAATAGTTTTGATTCTTATTTAATAAAAGTTATATGAATTAAGTAAATTATGACCAACATTAGAATCAAACATTAGTGTAAAACATGCTTTAGGGTCTAACTTGTGACAAGTCACAAAGTTGTGTGTGGTTGCAGCAAACTTTAACTGTTCCCACCCCTCACTTATCACATCCAGTTTCAAAAAACCAATATGGTGGTGATGGAAGGATAACAATGGGACTCTATTGACCAAAGCATGGCATCACAGCCTGTTTTTAGATGCAATTTATGATTTTTCAGTTTAACATTTTGTCACTTAAGCGGCAAATGGATTATTGATTCATTTGTAGATGAATCAATAATTCACTCACAAATTCCTAAGTGTACTGAAAAGGTAAGAAGAAAGAGGGAAACACAAGAAAAGAAAGTATGTTGACCAATCTGGCACCACTGGGCATGAAAGAGTAGCTCAGGTCAGTCGAGATAAAGTCAAGGGGAAATTAAAAAAAAAAAAAAACTTGAAGGAGAAATTACTGAAGACCATGTCAGCATTTTATTTTTCAGTTCTTTCCTCTAGAGTACAAAACACTGCCTTTCTTTTTGATCCTTTGTTCAAACAAAAAACTGCTGAAAAGTATTAAACTAACCAGGACAGATTAAAGTGGGGACAGCCCCAGAGGCTTCACTGGTCATTACAGCCATAGCATGAAAGTGTTGGACAGAACAAACATCCTCAAAATTTAGCCCTCCCACCATCACCACCTACAGCAGCAGGAGTGCCGGAAAGATCAAAAACTCCTCAGTGGCATGGTCATGTGCTTAGTGAGCATCCAAACAGTGAGCTTTTAGTATCTCCACCTTCACTGGTATCACTGACAATCTATGGCGTATTTATATGCATTATTATTTGCCCCTAACAACAGGTCCATCATCTGGTTAAAAAACCAAAATCTACCAGAAGCTACAAAAAGAACTAAAAACTTAACTTGTCTCACTGTGGTTGGGTTTATATATTATTTTATATAAACCCATTTTTCCTTTCAGTCCAAATTCCCCTCTGTCCTCTAGCAGCAGACCCGCAAGTTCTCTGCATAAAATTTACATTATTCATGAACACCTACTCTGCTGATGATGAAGAATTAATTTAGCCATTCATAAATTAGATAATTTGAAAACTGAACCTTAGCTTGAAAATGAAACAAAATGGTTAATAAAGGTAGTACATAAATCTGAATCATTCATGACAACCAACTCTGACAGGGTAGAAATTCAGTTCACCTCTATCCAATGCAAATCACCTATTATTTTCTGCAACAAAAACAAAGACCTGGTTTAAGATGATGAATCCTATAGGTTAAGTTACCTTAAATTATTCTCCTAGTGTAGTTAAAGGTTTATGCCTAAGCTATAGTTAATAATAGAGGGGAGTGTCTATAACAATAGACACTGCCAACTGCAAATAGCAGTTAAAAGACTTTTTAGCTTAATAAAAACACTTCCAATGTCTTCCTTTGACTTTTAGCTTTGTCTGTAAGGAAAATACCATATTAAGTTATGCATGCAACATTAGATTGCATATAAGCATCATGATGTTATCTATTGGTTTGTAGACACTGCATTTTCAGCTTTGACATTATTGCCAATGTTCATGGCTTTTTCAAAGGTGACTACATTTTAACAAGAGTGGAGTGCTAAGTTAACACATGACTGTAGCAAGTTTTGTTAGCAAGCTGCATTAACAAACCACAAACCACTTTGTTATGAACAAGAATGTGTTCACTTGACTCTCGGCAGTCCTGTGAAACACTAAGTACACCCAATGATCAATGGCTTGTTGAACCACCTTTAGCAACAGTAACTTGAAATAGTAGTTTTCTGTATGACTTTGGCACTTTTCCATATCAGTGTGGGGGAAACTGTGGCCCACTCTTCTTTACAGCATTGCTTCAGTTCATTGCAGGAATTCATTTTTGCACAGGTCCCACCATAGCATTTCAGACAGATTGAGGACTGGACTATGATTGGACCATTGCAGCGTCTTGATTGTTTTCTTTTTCACTCCATTCTGTGATGTGCTGCTGTGTCCACACTAATCCTGTTGCATGACCTCAGCCAAGCTTTAGCTTTCCGACTGATGGCCTTGCATTTAACTACAGACTACTTTGGTATAAAGAGGAGTTCAAAATGGACTCAGTGGCTGCTAGGTGTCCAGGTCATGTGGCTGGAAAACAAGCCCAAATCATTACCCATTTGTCACTGTGTGACAGGTGAAAATTCCACTTCTACTTTTAGAGAGGGGTTTGTGCTTATGTGCTGTGTTTGGTTTTCAACACAGTGCATTATGGCCCAATATATCCAGTGTGGTCTCATCTGTCCAAGGCCATTGTTCCAGAAGTGTTTTGTTTCCAGAAATGATTTGTTCAGATGCAGATTTACAAATCTAAACCATGCTGCAATTTTTCAGAGAGAAGAGGCAACTCTTCCAAATGAACCACTTACTCAGTTTTATTCTAATTGCACTGTCATGAACTTTAGAGTTTAACTTACTGAGACCTGTTGACTCCGAGGTGTAGTTCTCCTGTTTTGTTTTTGCTTTTCGTTTGTTTGGTTTTTTTCTGTTTTCCTGAGCATTGCACGGTTTGACCTTGGGGTAAATTGGCTGGGACATGCACTCCTTGGAAAATCGTGGGACAGTATAAACATACACCTGAAGTGCATTTGATTAGCAAGACCTGACTTAACAAATGAACCACTTGATCCCTGTGTAGCAGTGTACTTAGTCCTGTAAAAAACCTTTGTTTTCATGATTATATATAGATGCATCGCACAGACATAGACCTGAAAATTATTGTTAAATAAGAATATATTAAGATCCTAGAATTTCACTCACCAGAGTGCATAAAGAATTCTCCTAAAGGCACAAAATATTTTAAGCTGTCCATTTATGAGACTAACAGAAAGCTAGCAGTACAATAGCAGTCCATACTAATACATACTTTTTCGCCTTGATGATATTTAAAATTTTGTTTTAAGGTGAATTATTTTAAAAAAGATCACCCTTTGCAAACTGATTACAGAGTGAGCCATTAGTTAAAGATCAAAGTCGTGTTTAGTTACAGTTGCACTTTTGGAGTCAGTCTTAGAGAGGAAGAGGAATGCTCTTTATACAGCTTTCTGCATGGACATCATTTGGGTTGGTACTTGGATGGACATTATTATTATTATTATTATTATTATTATTATTATTATTATTATTATTATTATTATTATTATTATTATTATTATTATTATTATTCTGGAGACAGCTGAATGCTTGCTTTAAGACTTAAATTGAAAATATTTTAAAAAGGTGATAGATCCAAAGGACTAACTGACTGGCATCAGCATCTCTGACATCTTTCAGTGTGTTTAAACTAGGAAATCAACCTTTTATCCTTATTGCCATTTCTCTTAGGACTGGACCTGACTTACTCATTTGCTGCTTTTTTATTGTTTTTCATCTTTAAAGTTACTTTTAAAATGTTCTTTGTATTTACCACTGCCAGCTTTGTGTCCTGGAAAACAACATTAAAGCTGTGAGAACATTCACATCACATTTTAATCATTCAGCGTGATATAGGCTGTTGCTGATTCATTCACCTCATTATTCATGGCAAATCCATTTGTATTTTTCAGACAGGTTTCTCTCAACTCATTGTCCTGTGAACAATAAGAGTGCAGTCCTGTTTCGTTTGGTCTCTTCAGAGATGTTAGCTTTCAGAGAGAGAGAGAGAGAGAGCCATCTGAGGTTAAGGTAGTGATCGACCGATCAAGTGATTAATTGTGTCTGGCTGCTGGACTTCTGCAGAAGCTCAAACAGGAGGTGTTTGAAATACAGTGAAAGTGCCTGGTAATGGTATTGCCAGGACAGCGCAGTATAAATACATATTTCCTTCTGCCTTAGTATGTTCAATTAAATGTTTTAAAAACCAGATAGTACAGAGTATTCATTTAAGAGGCAGCATACTCTGACAGGTTGTGATTCAGACTGCCTTTCGTAATATTTCCTTTGAGCCCACTGAGCTCTAATCACTTTCTGATGCTCTTTGGTTCAGCTGCAGGAAGGTAACGAAGATCCCGCTGTTCTCCAACAGCTGTCTCAAACCCTGTCTGGTTAATGGCTCATAACTGACAGGACTGGTTTCATTTCATTATTCTGAAATGTCTGATAGTAGCAGGATTATTTGAGATATGTGCAATCAGTGTCAGCTCATTAGCATCAATCATTTGATCGATAAAAGCTGACATGTACCACTTTGATACCTTGTAATTTAGTTTTTCTTCTTGGAAATTTCACTTAACTCCTTTTGTGTTGATATTAATGCTTTGACAAAAATATATTTACCAGAGGTGCAGTCAAAATATTCCAGGACTTTGATTAAAATTGTGGAAGTTCATTTATAGAATATTAGGGGAATATGTAAAACCCATGATGACGTAGAGCTTATGCAACAATAATGTAGTTTGTTTCCAGTGTGCTGTTAGGATTTGAATTCTCTTGATTTGAGTTACATCAGTGGAGATTATCTTCCTGATTAAAATATTTAAGCATAATATCCCATAGGTATTATTTTCTGCTATAATTTAAAAAAATCTATGAAAAATCCCAACCAAAAGAGCCAGGGTGGTACCTGCCACTGAGTTAGGCAGTAAAATCTCTTTGCAGTCAGACTGTCTACATTCTGTGCAAGCAAACTGTGAACAGAAATAACAGAAGGCCGCAAGACAGTCTTTCCTAATCAACTGTCTAATTCACAAAGATCACTTAATGAAAAATATCAAGAGTATATATGGGGGGTACAATAGTTACATTCCACCTGGGCAAGCAAGGCAAGCAGTGCTTGTCCAGTGAAATCTAAAAGTAGACATAAATTAAAACCAAAGTGAAAGTGATCCTTGCATCTCAGTGTTGTTTCCCACAAGCTTCTCTCTTTACTTGTTTGCATTGATCATTACAATTACTTTCATCTTGTGGCCACAATTGGCTATTGTCACTGGAAGCAGCTTAACTCTGCTTGTCTCAGACTCCAGTGGAATCTGTAGCATATGTGGAAAGGCTGGAGCTGGGTAAGCTCAGAGACTAGCACCTTTTTCTGGTTGTTTGTGCATATGCATTGTGGATAAACCTGTGGTCTATGAGGGGAAACTGTTGGGAGACTAGGATGCTAGAGATGCTGCTGCTGGCTCTGCTTTTACTGCTCTAAAGTTAATTACAATCTGTGCTTTGGAATCAGAGGTAGCATTAGCAAGTAAAAAAGCTTATGTGGTTTTTTCTTTTTTCTTTTTTTTTTACCTCACTAAACACCTTCTCAGTCATGTGTGATGTAGAGTGAGGAAGTTTTAAAAACTTCTGTAGCACTTTAGCAAAGAAAACCTTGATAATGGAAATGAAGCATCAGTGCCTAACGTGGCTGGTTCAATGAAACATTAAACAGGTGGAGGCTCCACCAGCATTTTCAGATTAGCATTTCTGAGAAATGACTTTGTTTATTGATTAAGTGTTGATTGATGCTAGTCATCACCTTCATTTTCATTATTATTTTTTTTAATTTACCCTGCAATTGACAAATAACCCCTTCACACAGTGCTCAAGCCTTTTAATTCAACAGCGATGTTTTTCTTTTATTGTTTAATCAAGGTCTAGCCCTAGACCTTGATTAAACACAGACATGCAAACACAGCTTATCAAAACCTGTGTTTGTATGTCTGTGTGTGTTTTTGTGAGGTAGGGGAGGGGGGCAAATTTTATAAATGAACTTAACACAAGTGCCATGACTTCAAGCCATCACTAGCATTATTCTATAAATTTACTGAACACATAACACTATGAATACCACAGGGACGATAACTAAGCTCAATACAAGAAAAACCCATCCCTCCCTCTGATTTCATAGCAGATGGTTCAGTCTGTGAGGCAGCATAACATAAGCAGCATGGAAAGTGATAAGAAAACAGCATCTGCAGACTGTTCAAGTTTCTTTTAAGAGTTTCTTTCTCTTAAAGTTTCTTTCTTTTCTTTCTTTTCTGGCATCACCTTTCAACAATTATTTCACAAAACATAAGAGCCTGGCAGTCAAAATCTCACCTGCTTTATACAGAATTCCATTCACATCTGAACCTCATTAACTCTACCATTGAGGAAAACAGGGTCAACTAAATAACACAGTCTAGACAAAGAAAGAGGAATAAAATCATTCTTCCACTTAACAAATTCATTCACCCAACTAAACGGTTTGAAAAGTCAGTCTCTCCACAAAATCTGACTCATGAGGTTATTTTAAATTTAAATGAAACAATTTTACACAAAAGAAACACCCCTTCATTTGGTTACACCTAACTGACTTGATCAATGACATCATATCCTATAAAAACAGGAAGTACTGGGGTGACCCTTCCCATGTACCTGTTTCACATATAAGACCTGCACAAAGGAACACACAATGGTAAGTATAACCAAACTACATAAACAAATGAAAGATTCAAATCAACTAATGATGAAGTGACATTTAGCTTTAGGAACATTTGCACAGATGTAATGAATGTAACCAATTCTACCACAAACCGCCCCTGGATAGTATGCAGAGCTAAGGTTACATGTGCAGTGTCTACATTAAAGCACTGATTGACTATAAGTTAACAGAAAAAAAACCCCAATGTATGCAAGTGACAAATGGTAAACTAATTCAGCCCTAGCCACTTTGTCCCACAGTCCAGTTTAATTTCAATCAGCCCCACCCTTATCCTCATCTTTCGTTATTGCAAGCAGGACTGGAGCAGCAGTCAAGTAGCCCAAAACATAAACCAAATACAATGCAGCTTGTATAAATGACAAAACGCTAACAGTTGTGCATGCCACGATTCAGTGGTCATTTCTTTTTTACAGGAAGTGACCACAGGGAGGTCTGGGTTTCTCTGCTGCTGACCCCCCAACCCAGCCCTGGATAAGTGGAAGGAAATGGATAGATTGATGGATGGTAAATATTGCTGTAAACTAGTGCAATGTAAATAAAAACACATTGAATTAGACTAGAAGAACTAAACTAAACAAACAAAATACATACTGTGTAACTGAAATTTGAGTATGAGTGTGAAACCACAAAAGTGCATCCCTGATTTGTGTGTTGACTGTTATAAGT
Organism: Rhamphochromis sp. 'chilingali'; assembly: GCF_963969265.1. Taxonomy (NCBI): domain Eukaryota; kingdom Metazoa; phylum Chordata; class Actinopteri; order Cichliformes; family Cichlidae; genus Rhamphochromis; species Rhamphochromis sp. 'chilingali'. The sequence continues at coordinate 38,162,191 of NC_137930.1, read as the reverse complement.
GAATAAGCATTAAAAAGGGTTTTTTTCAGTTGAATTGGAAGAAAACTACAGTAAATGTTTTGCTACCGTGCGTGCGTGCGTGCGTGTGTGTGCGTGCGTGCGTGCGTGTTGATCCTGCTCTAATCTGCATGCATAAAGTGAGATAAAGTGAGAACATTAAGTGCAGTGTGAATGCTGTCGCTAGTCAGTTTCCTGAGCAGGCGTCTGTGTTTGCTGCCACTCTTCTCACTAAATTTGTTATTGTAGATTTCAATCGAGTTTCAATCTTGCCTCCCCCGTCTGTCACTCAGTCACCTTCTTTTTGTTTTGTTTTTCTTCTGAATAGTTTTTCCTTTTATTAAACCCTGCAGGGTTTCTTTGAGCCACCCACTCTGTCGGTATATTTTGCTTCTATTCTTCTTATCTCATTTCTTTTAGTGTAAATATGAAGCCATATACTTTCTTTTGTTTCGTTCATCGGGGAGCTGGTGCAGCTGGAAGTACCCCAAAATTCTTCTTCTTTCATGAAGATTTGGTGCAATTGAAAATAATGTGTTCATTTTAATGTTTGTCTGTGGAGAGCGTCTGTGGAAGAGTATTATCTGGCAAATGCAAATAGTAATAAATAATACAAATTCCACAAACCAATGAGTGAATGATTAGATGATGAAAGTTGCTCTACTGGAGGTCATAGGTTTTTAATGAAGCATGAAACCAGTCAGAATTCATTTCCATGGAGTGATGGTGACAGCCACCGTGGTAATGGATTATGATTGGTCCTTTAGATGTGCTCAGACTGACACGTGAAAGTTAAGACTGCAACTCTGTGGTTATTGAGAAAGGGAGAGTTGGACTACAGTGGTGTGTGCAGAAAGTTAATACAGCAGATGTGCTTCCATTGAGTTTATACAGCAAACAAAGAGCTGAGGCACCTTCAAAGAGCCACACATCTCCTCACAGGTTTCCGGTTTTCTTCCATCTTGAGTCAAAACTTTAGTTCTTCGTGTCTGATGTCAACTATTGACAGTGCAGTGAAATCCAGACAGCAAGCAGCGTGGGCGTGACTCAGAATGACAAACTCATTCTAAGTGAAAATGGGAGCTTAATTTTCAGCATTTCTGTTGTATTAAATATTAGTCAGGCTAGAACACCAATGCGGCTATGCTTTATAAAAAAAAAAAAACCTTTCATTGCATGCCTGTGATAGGACATGAAATTACCGCAAAAATTCTTTATTGCCAGGTGGAGGAATACCTGGGTGCAGCTCTTCCAATATGGATGAAAATCTCAGGAAAATGGATGAACTGTGATGGCAATGGCCACCCTGAACCAAAGATGTCAAATGACATTTTGTCAAAGCCACTGACGTATCACAGAAGGCGTTCTTTGGTTGTCGTGTGTATTGCCAGGTTGAGGTATCCATGGTCTGTTAATCTGTTATGACAGTTTTCAACTGACATCTCACCTGTTTCAACAGAGCATCTGCTTCTGTTGTTGTTTAGTTGTTTCGATTCTTCCCAAACCTAATACTGCAATCACACTAGCAGGAAATGGTGGTTTAAGACTGAAGCAAGGCCAAAATTATTATGCCTTTGTCCAATCTTGTTGCCTGTGAATAAAACTATAGTTCATTACTGTTCTCTGAATCAGTTGATGGCTTGCAGCTTTTCCCTGTGGTTTGGTTTCTTCTCACACAGGGAAAAATCCAAGTGAACTCCAATTGAACGTGTCACTAAAAACCACGTGAGGATGTTCAGTCTTGGCCAAATGTGTTGGGTGGGAGCAACAAAAGTAAATATGTGAAGAAGGCGCTGTATTCTGAGAATCTACATTCATTTCAGCAGGCTGCTAGCTTGTACAGACATTTGCACGTTGATAGTAACTTGCTGCATCCCAGATCACATACGTGACTACAGAAAGTGTTTTAGTTCAAACCTGCAACATACACGTGGAGGATTGTTCGAATCAAGCTTGGTTCATGCTCACACCATAAACAAACTGCTCTGTTGGTGTTGGTGATTATGAGATAATGAGATTACCGTGTTCACATCGGCTAAAAACAAACTGCACCAAGGTGGAAAACGAACCAGTTTAATATAAACAGGTTAAACAACATGACTACGTATAGTGTACGATAATACAGCAATCAGCTATGATAAATCACAAGTCTGTCACTGTCAGACACATACACAGAAAGTCACTTATATTCAGAGTACACTCTGAATAACAAACAAACTACTTCCACAAATCGTGTCATAGATACTGTGGGACTGTGATTTATAAAATGAACTTACAGTAGGCAGCTCATTACAAACCTCAGACAGTCTGAGTCAGACAGAGGTTGCTGTCCTATATTTATATGTAGTGGGATCAAGCCATAACCAGTGGGTTAGAACAAAAGTAAAAGTGTGTATAAAAAACTAATTAAAATAATGAGGAGAAAGGAAAAGTCAGATGATGAGTCAAAGCTTCATTATGGGGTGGATGTTGCTCATCTAGGTAGGTCATCTATTCACTAGCTCCTGGCGTGTTCATCAGTCTGAATATGTGTGAAAAATAGAAAGCACTTGGGTGTAGAAAAAAAAAAAGATTGTTTGAATGTATTGAAGAATGAAATATGTTTAATAAAGCACTTTGAGCTCTCGAGTAGAAGTCCAGTCCATTTATTAATAACTGATATACACCCATTAACTGAACTGTTTTTAGGATTTGTCAAGCCAGCTAACCCATAGAAAACCCAGTTATGTTGAACTGGTCGATGTCATTGCTCTCTGTCCAGCTTGGGATACTGCCAATATTGACTTTATGACATTTTATTTATGTTTCAATATAAAAAGCACACGTAGGCAGACTTAAACTGTGAGTCCTCATGTGGCAGACGGCTGTAAAAGCTCAAGCTTACCCTGCAGCTCCATCAATAATTGTTTTTGTGTGGCCAAAATGTGCAACTTTTGTTTTCATTAAACTCATAACATCTATCTGCCGAGCTCATTAACACACACACGCACACGCAAACACGACAGTTTCTCTGCCATTGTTTGCCGATATAATTGTGTTGTTGTTGTGTTGCATTTTCAATTTAAAACAAAAACAAAAACATGTGAGTTGGATGAATAATTCATTCACCATCTGTGTGTGTGGGTGAGGGTGTGTGTGTGAGACTGTGTGTTTAATCCCTTCAGTTTTGCTGCTGATTTTCTTCGTCAAGCGTGAGAGAGTAATTAATCAGATCTGAAATGAGATTCTGGAATTAAAACCAGACTCTGTGTGTGTGTGTGTGTGTGTGTGTGTGTGTGTGTGTGTGTGTGTGTGTGTGTGTGTGTGTGTGTGTGTGTGTGTGTGTGTGTGTTTCACCAGTTTGGCCCTAATGAATTCCGACAGGCAAATTATATCAGCTTCCTCCTCCTCATCACTTCTCTGCTGCATCTATCTTTTCTTCCAGTTTTTCTCTTTTCTCTGCCTCGTTTCTTTGTCTTTTCCCCTCATTCTTACTGTTTGACAAACACACCACATTATTGTTTTTTTAGCTACTAAATGTGTTCTGCATATATAATAAACAATATTGACAATAAATTTATTTTAAAATGTGGTGAATTATAGTTCAAAACATAACATAAATGATGAAACGCAAACACTGACCTTGAAGAAATTTTAGTTCCTCTAATGATCACTTGAAGCTGTCTCAAAAAGTGAATCAATCCACACAGGGTTAGGGTTCAACTTTCCAAATTCACAATATGTTCACAGTGTATGGATCATTTCTGCCTTCATAGGAGAAATATGGAGGAGGTTTGACAGGTGTAGTAATGCAGGCAGTTGTAGCCAATCGCTAATTAGCATCACTTAACTGGAGCTTGCTGTTGTGTTTGTGTTGCTGGTGCTTTTTGAAGCATTTTAATGGAATTATGTGATGACTATGCTTGCTGTGTGGCGCAACCTGTTTGTCCTCCAGTTTTGGTGGGTGTAATTTTATGATCTTTTATGAAGTATTCTGCACTCCTTTATGCTTTGGGAATTTTGCCTTTTTATCTTGGATGCAAGCTGCTAGCAGGCAGGGCATATATGGAAAACTATAACCAAGTGGCTTGCATAATATGCATGCCAAATGTGGCCTGGAAGTTCCAAGGTCAAAACGGTATACACCCCCTGGGATACTTAAGAATGACCAAGCTAAGATCCTGTTGAACTTCCAGATACAGACAGGGAAGCTACCCAGACACAGAAGTCATGGCCAAGCAGAGAAAGAAGGCCAAAGTGACAGATGCAGCTATAACAAGTGATAGCAACATCAGGAAGAATAAAAATGAGAAGCTGGAGAAATACCAATGCCTGAGAGAGGAGCTCGAGAAGATGTGGAGGCTGAAGGCTACAGTGATGCCCGACCTGTGCAAGTGGCTCCAGCAGATCCCAGAAACAACATCCAAGACCTTAGTCTAGAAGAGTGCTGTCAGGATATGGTGTGTGAGGAACCACGATGTTAAACTATATGCCCTTTACTGAGCTAATATAAAAACAGCATGAGGCAAAACAAAAACTGAAGTGCATAATTTGCTTTCCCTTCCTGTAAAACACCTGGAAGTTACACACTCCTCAAAATTACTCACGCACTATAATAAATACTTACATTTTTTTGCACTTTAACAAAAATTGAAATAATACACTTGCATAATTTAAATATCTCAATATTGTCTGTAGTTTAGTTTAACATACACGAAAATAAATACCTTTAGAGGATGAGGAAGAGTCCCTGGTTGTGTTGACATCACATGAAAGTGCTGCTATTGTTCAGGAGAAAGGAAGAGCTTGTGTGTCTGCTGCATTATTGGTAGGCAAAGTAAATGCAGCACACGTCATATCAGGTCTGCAGCACATGCCTAACCTCAAATTTACTGGTAATCAGGTAAGCTTATTGTGTTTTCCTGACTTAATCAGGCCTGTCTTCTGTCCGTCATGCTGACAAAGAAAGTACAAATCATTCACTGTTACATCGTGCCAGAGCCTGAATAGCTGATAATTATAGGTAATTAGTCCAATGACCGCTGTTGAACCACATACTCTGGAGATGATCATCCTTCCTGCTGTTGTATTATGCTGTTGGTATGTAATTAATGCAGAGAGTAAACTGTTTAGCTGCTCACAGCAACAAACAAAATCTAAGTTCCTGCTGAATTTGGGTTTTTTGCAATGACGTCGATGAAGAAGTCCTGCTGTCTGTGATCATGAGTAAAGAGGAGGAGTTAGATACTTGTGTTATTTCTGTACAGTCCAGCCCTGTAAAGTGCTCCGTTAACGTTTGTGCCAGTCTGACTATTAAACATGTAGGCTTGAATTCACCTGCTCTGTGCTGGTAGAATGACCTCGTGTTTATGTGCTATGGTGCTGAGGTTGAAGTCTACATAAAAAGCAAATCTCTTGTTGTGTGTCACTTTGTTGGTGATAGTTGGTTTTCAGAATAGATGAAACGTGCGTAAAATGGGCTGTTATGAGAGCATCTTGTACCAGCCTTTCTTTCAGAACATATGGATGCGATTTTAGTGAAGTTCGGGGAACAGGTAAGAAAGTGTGTGAACAAGTATATTTTTGGGACCCAGCTAGTTAACACATGAATGGAGTTTTTGTTGTAATAGTTGATGACATCCGATTAGTTAACAGATAGCAGTGGAAGACTCTTTTTCTTCCCGCAGTAAAAGCCAAGATATTTCTGGGAGAGATTTCTGAATAATATTTTACATTTATATTTGGGGACGGGATGTCAGTGTAGTGACTGTGGAATGGTCTGAGATGCTTAGGTTGACCCTGGTGAGTTGATGTCCTGTGAAACCAGCAGAGCAGACCAAATCCATGATGTGAACACAGCTGCAAGTATGGAAGGTTGATATGCTGTGTGAAGATGAAGGATTATACCACCTCCAGGAATACTGTGGCATATTTTCGATGCAGAATGGGAGGTGCGCTTGACCTGTGACCCCTCCAGTTCATTGTGAAAACATATTCAGCTCCTCGTGTTGCTGTTTACTGTCTGAGACTTTTTTTAGCCACAAGCTGTTTGCACCTGTTATCAGTAGGGCGAGGCGATGACACACACATTCACACACACAAGCGCACCCTGCATTGCCTCCGTTAGATCAGTGTATTGAGCTGTGAAATGACTTTTATTGGAGGACATTCGCTTATCCATCACGCCAACATGCAAATGATGGCGTGTTGATTGCAATAACCAAATATAAACAAAGATGAAATAAACAAAGTTTCTCCACCTTATACACCCCCACACTTGGCTGCTGTGTGGCAGCTACCTGCTCGTTTGTCCCAACATGAACACAGCGTATTAAAAAGCTCAAATACAGGATTTGAGGAGAATGAGCAATACACTATTAGGTCCAAATTACTTGTTCATAAAATCATGTTTCCAGGTTTTAAGTATTATGTTGAAAAGACGTCAAATGACATTGAATTAGGGCTTCAAAAAACACTTCAAGTGGTTCCACTTTTATTATGACTTTCCACTCAAAGATCGTGCATTGAGTAAATAATATATTGAGTCGAACATGAGAGGAAGCGGAAAGGATTCTAGTGAATGGGATAGGAAACAATTGCTGAGTCATCCGGAAAGCAACCACGATGCACACAAAAACTAAACCGGAGAAGGTGACACATCCATTGAGTTTCCTGCTGCTGACGACAGCCCTTGGAGAGTTCATAGAGTGAATGATCATCTTGAGTATTTTTCTGAACTCACTCTACTTCTACTTTATAGACTAGCAAGATTGGAGATGCTAATGCTAACATTTTCTATGTAGCAAGGTTTATGTTTTTGACATTTGCATCATTGTTTGGTTAGTTGGTCAAACATGTCGGACAAATTACACTTACTTTATCTGTTTCATCTCCTGGCTGCTAAACTGAGACTCAGACCAAGTACTCCATTTTTTGTTTGTTATAACAAGGCCGACCACTAAAACAGAGCTAACTGAAGACTTGTTTATCTTAAAGTTGGGTCTTTTGTGACTATTCATCTGACTTTACTGATTCAAACTGACTCAGGATTGACTGGCCTTTTTTTAGAACATAACTTGTGTTAGTCTTCAGCTGAAACTGGATTGCCAGCTGTGAATTAAGTAAGTCTTGTCTTCTTTTACGATGGGGCTTTGTCTTCATCTAAACTGTAGAGTGAGTCCAATTTAAAAACTGTCAAGGACTCAAAAAGTTTTCATACATTTTGTTCTTATACCAGATCCAACAGATCATTCTCACATTACACACTCCTTTCTTAAAAACCTTAGTTTGTCCCTGTTTAGAAACATTAAAGTAGAACCCCCCTTTTATTCTCATTTGAAATCTCCTTATTGCAGTGCCATTAAAATAAAACAGAGCAGTTTTCTAAGCAATTTGGAAGCGAAACATGTCACATCGATTCACAATCCAAGAATAGTGTCTGTATAATTTTCATTGGGAAACTGGGCTAATTGGCTGTCAGTTAGCAAACAAAGAGCTGTCAGATCCACTCCCTGCTCATTTTAGGGAGATTAACAAAACAGCATGCTCACACTTGCAGCAGGGAGGAAACAACACACACAGCTAATGCTCTAATCCAGAATGACCTGCAATGATTCAGAGAAACACTGAGGAAAATTAGATTTTAAAATTAAAACAGTTAACGGGGTGTTCTTACCTGCCAGTTAAAGGTCCCAGTGCACTCGGATTCAGAGGGCTAATATTAGGATTTTAAGGTAACGGCAGTCAATTTCATATTTATTCTGGGTCGTTGAAAGTAAAGAGCTATAAGTGTGACCTTTCTTTTTGACAGTATAGTGTAGGATGTGGGCCACAGATAGGCCTACATTTGTAAGTCCTTTTGCAGCCTTACAGTCAAACATTGGATTTTTAACCTCAAGATTCAACCTCCAATCCACTGGGTTGGTCTCAAATACATTTAGTTTGCATGTATTCCTGTTTTTGTAATGAGAATTTCTCTGTATGGCCTTGCTAATGTCAAGTTTGTAGTTTTATTTATGGGGTGGCTCTGGTCTCACTCCTTTATTATTCTCTACATTTCCAATATTTTGCAGAGAATCTATTTCGTGTTTGACTACAGCACCAAACCAGAGTAAAGTCTTTGATGTCATCTAACTGTTCAGTTTTTTTAGACAGACAGGGTGTGTCAAGTGTTCTCTGTCTGTGAGGTGCCCACACTTAAAAAAGACCAGACTTTAAATTTCACTCAATTTATTTTGACCAGCTAGTTAGATAGCTGATAGGTAGGTAGGTGGCTGTTAGGCATCTCAGATGGATGTCAGGATGTCATCGACATAAGCATAAGCATCTTCTTCCAGCACACGTTTCTCTTCTTTGAAGTGACTGAATGAAGGTAGATTTGCAGTTTCTCTCATGGCGACTTGGGCTACGCAACCAGCAGGTTTGTCTCCAATGTTGACTTTTGTTATGGCATAGTTTTCTATGCCTGCATCGTCTGTGTCACGCCACAAGAATCTGTGCAAGTGGACCTCTCAATCTTCCAGCCAGACGGAGTTGTACATCTTGCAGATGTGACCAAGGGCGGCATCTCGCTTTAAGCGAGATGCCGCAGCAGGACAGCTCTTATCGGGTTCAGGACATCAGGACCTTTGATGAGGATGTCATTCAGGCTGAGGCCTCTGTACTTCTGGCTGCTGTTCCACACCAACCTCACTGGGGTAGAGACTAGTGATGTGCGGATCGATCCTGAAATATCGATTCCTTCGATACCAATCATTTATGTTCTAGAATCGATTCTCACATTAAAATATCGATATTTTAGTAATTTAGAGTAAATTTGTAGTTTATCATTAACAGGAACACAGTGGAAAGAAACTATAACATTCGGATTGCCTACATTCAAAGGAACTACTTCCTCTTCCGCCTTTCATAGTCATGTGCGAAATACGGCTGTATAAATGTCTCGCAGCCCCTTGGCGTGCGCACTCACAACAATGGCTGAGCGTAATTGTGCGGATGTATTTTACCTCCACAAACAGCTGAGCCGTGGTTTGCAATAAATGTGGCAAAAAAAGTGAGGTGTTGTGGCCATACTTGCCAACCTTGAGACCTCAGAATTAGGGAGACATTCAAAAGGGCTGTTTGGGCGGATAAATATATTTTACAGGGTTTATTTATCGGATAAAATACGTTAAATGTCACCGTTATTATTGGCCGGCCCGGAAACAGCGGGGGTGTCCAAATTCAGAGGCTGCTTCCACCTGAGGACCGGCCTTCGCGGTCTAAAGAAAGCCGGGTAGTACGTCACGAGCTCCCTCGGTGGAGTGAAACTCTGCCGTCTGCTCCTTGCTGTCTAAAATATAACCGGACACTGACGTAAACTCTTCTGTTTAATCAGTTTTCTGTTTGACGTTTATTCAGCTGTGTGAAAACCCCGGAGGAACCCTCCCGAGGGAATAATAAAGTTTAATTTAATTTAATCTAATCTAATAACTTTAATCTCAGCCAAACCGATTTACTCACGAACAAATAAAACACTGAAAAAGCCAAACAAGAACATTTTTAAGTTATCAAAGTGACTTGTACATCATGTTTAACCCGAGTGGTGAAAGACCGCGGGGGTTTGAAGACGATGTGTCGGTCGGCTCAGATATTTGAAGTTTACACAGCTACATTCTCACCTGAAAATATGTTAAAAGTTTTTTGCGACCCAGAAAGAGAAATAAGAGTGATATTAAAACTAAGTCGCTGCTGTCATTGTTGGAAACTGGAATTGGCTTGGCCGCGCTATGAATTCTGCGATATGGTTTTTCAACTTTGTTGTCCGGGTGGAAAATTTGGAGAAAGGTGGGATTCTCCCGGAAAAATCGGGAGGGTTGGCATGTATGGTTGTGGCAACATCACTAACCTTGTCAAACACCTCAGAGTAAATCATATCACAAAATATGACGAGCGTATGTTGAGGCGAACTGAAGAGGAGGAGAGGGACAGGTGCTGCTAGGGTGAGAGTCTCTCACGGAGTCCTTTAGTCCTCCAGGCAGGCAAGGTGTTCAAATAGCACACAACTTTAGTTTTTTTTATTTCTATATGATGAACTCTGCATTATTAAGTGATAAGAAGAAGGTATTCTGATGTCCTGTAATCATTATGACGCTATAATTTGAGATACAATAAATAAAATCCGTTTTGTACAAAGTATCGGTATCGGATCAGTATCGTCGATACCACCCTGAATATTACTTGGTATCGGATCGGAAAGGAAATCAGTGGTATCGCACATCACTAGTAGAGACAGAGTGTGGATTTGGCGCGATGAGGTGGCTTATATACCATACTGGCCCAGTCCAACTCTGCAGGACTTCTTTGGACAGCTTCACTGCAGCATGAACTTGTGCAGCATAGGCCGTCTTCCATTCAGGTTCTTTAGATAGCTTCATCTCGGTTCTGATGAATGTTGCTTCTACTAAAAATACTGGCAACTAGTGATGTGACGTTCTGTATCGAGGTTTCGAAGCTTGTGTCGAGTAATGGAGGGGGCGTTTCCGTGATGCGCGTATAGAGGCTTGCTTCATTTATGGGAGGAGCTGAAAATGATGACGTCTGAAGCCTCACTGCCCGGCTGTACCACGTGACTGGTTCATGAAGTGGTTCGAATTTGCCGCGAGCTATGACAGCGATATAAACCCCTCAGACTTCATTCAAAATGTGGGTGTTTGATGGAGAGTTGCGGTTAGTGAGAGTTTGGAGACAGTTTGGAGGTTTATGAGAGTGAGGAGAGAAAGTCAGGAGAGAATGGAGCCAGCTAAGAAGAGGAGGATGTCCTCCCCTGTGTGGGAACATTTTGATCTTATTCCTCCCAACAAGGCATGTAAATTTCTACAGAAGATGTATTTTCATAATACTGATGCTGCAATACAATTAATGTTAAGCGGCTTTACTTTTGTACAAGGTGAAGTGTTTGCTATGTGCCAGGGAGCTGGGATATAACAACAACACCTCATCCATGCTTAGGCACTACAGAGCTTTGCATGAGAATAAGGGGAACACCGATCGTGGAGCAAGACCAGGTGAGCCATCAAATGCCATGATAATATAGCATGCAGTAATGTTACTAATACTAAATGATATAACAATATTATACAGCTGTAATAAGTTACGTGTGTGATATTTATATTTGTGCTTTGTCTTTATTGTCTTTCCTCAGGAGAACAATCTCAAATAGATGAAGACCTGGTTAGCATGGTGATTGAGGACTCCCAGCCATTTAGCATTGTGGAGGACAAAGGATTTAAAAGATTTGTTAAATCATTCAATCCTAGCTATGTTCTCCCCACTAAAAAGGTCATAAAAGCAGTGAAAATTTAGTTTTTACAGAATAAAATGTGAACAGGCAGGACTGAGGCCTCAGTGTGTAGCTGTCCATACCTCAACGTTACAAAAGCACAACCACTGTCCACACCCCAACCACACCTCACCTCACAGTAAATGATCATTTCCATTTTAAGCATTTCCAAATGATCATTTTCCATCCTGCCAGTATAAATATACACAGTATACTGCCATCACTACAATATACATGTTTTACACACTCCTTTTGTTGTTGACATTTACAGGCTGTGTGCAAAAGGCCACACTCTTCAAATTCATGCCAACTAATATTTTTACATCCAGTAGGTGTCCTACTAGAGCAAATGAAGCTTCAAGAAGCTTTGCGCTGGGGTGAACCAATTGGATGAAAAGCTTCAGTGCTTCATGAAGCTTCATCTGCCCATCACTACTGGCAACCTCCAGGACTCGGTCACTGAGATTCATACTTCTCCAACACTTTTAGCAAATACAACTATGGTATTGTAACGGTGGCACGACAATGTAAAGGGGACCAAATGGAAAAAACAACCACACGAGCCTTCAATTGTTTTCAAAGCTTTGAATATATTTTCTCTTTTTTGTGGTACAGAGGTTTCGTCATGCTCACCAGCAACACATCTAGAAAAAAAATCCCCCGAGCCGCTCAACAAACCCCTCCTTAAATAGATGCTGGTCATACCATCAACAATAAAATGTAAAAAGGTCTTCCCACCCCGACACAGCCCAACTACAAAAACCTATACAGTGAAACATTGCAGTTATTTTGACACACCTCACAAATATCTAATTACAAAACACCCCCAGCTAAACAATATCCCAACTAACTAAATCAAATCAAACTGAAAATTCAACCCACTCCCCCCTCAGCTCTCGTCAGATGGTTTAACCCACTATCAGTGGGTGATTGGTAAACTCCTCTCAGGTGAACATCATTAGGCCATAATCATGTGTGCACTCCATGACTAAGGCCTTCAGGAAGTTGACTTCAAGGGAGAGCGAGAGAGAGAGAGAGAGAGAGAGAGAGAGAGAGAGAGGTTAATGGACTTCAAAACAAAAGCATAACAAAATCAAAACTTCCTATTAGACACTGTGAGTGCGTACATCATATAGTGAGGGCGATGCTCCCCAGCACCCTCACAGGTATCAATTAGAAAATTCAAAGTGACTTCTTTCTTATCTTATCGCACTCACAAGGTTTTCAGAAAACTTGACCTCTGACCTTGAGAGGTTGAGGTCACTCACTTTCACTTTTCAGTATCAACAATGGCTGGGCATATTTTTAAAATATAATGAATTGGAAATCATAGGGAAAAAAGTGGTCAATCTAAATGCCAGTAAGCTGTACTTTCTCAATGCTAGAATACTTATGCTGATGTAAAGATAGACATACTTTGGTCCCTTAATGCAGAGTGATGAATAATGAAAGATACAGACATAAGAAAGTTCACAGCACACACTGCATAATTACAATGATGCAACAATGATGAAAACTAGGCAAAACTTTTATGAACAAAAACTAACAAAATTAATGCTTAAATTTTAACTTAAACTAATAAAGAACTGTTGTGAAAAAGAAGCTAAATACACGGTGCTTAAAATAGAACTGTATGGACAGCTGGTGTGTTCAGGGTTATTAAAAGTGGACTGAATGGAATCCACCGATGAAAGAGTGTCAACGATGATGTGATAGCTGGGCAGCCCGTCAGATTAATTTCCTGCTTGATAAAATGCTAATTAACTGTCAGACAGGCAGCAGACTTCTCTCTGTTAATCAGATCCACGATGGCAGAATAATGAAGAGTCTCTCACTGTAAGATTTTTTTAGACATCTTATTGTCCAAAGGAGGACCTGTTAGGACGAAGCACAAAGAATAAAGCAAAGTATTAAAGGAAATAAGCTCCAAATGCATAAAAGAATAAAAACACAACCTCAAGTGGAAAATGTTAGAAAATGAATTTGCTACCCACACATTTCCTAATTGTTCATCTAAGTGGGGGTTTCAGTTAAAGGTCCCCAAACATCTGTTTGCAGTTGAGTCTTGTGGCCCTACTCCACTACTCATTAGACCCTTCATGGAGAAGAAGAGCAAAGACAAAGTGCAATTCAACTGAGCGTGTCACAACAGCAAAGCTCTCCAACAACAGAACAGCTGTCTTTACAAATGACTGCTCCATGCTGTGGACTGATATCTCAGTTATCATTATTTATTAATCAGGGATTGATTTATAGCACTCATACTGAAACAGACAAACTAGGCAGCTTCACAGATGAGATAAAATAAAAAGATCAGCCATGGGAAAATAATAGTGCAAACTTAAGTATTTAGGACCATAACTCTGTTTAGATTCTACTGTTGCATTCTACTTGCATGCCATACACTGTAGGGTTATATACTACGTAAGATTACATAAGACTGTTGCACTAGTTTTTGCATTATCTGAACTTTTAGACTTTGCCAAGCCACTGGCCACACAAATTCTTCAACATTTTAATAATTTAACATGCATAAATACCACAACACATACTGTATTATTCCAGTGCTTGAGGAAAATTTGTTACCTTGCTAGTTAGCTGGCTGTCATTAAAAATGACAATTGCAACATGTTATGATTATGGACGTGGAAAACGTATGTTTCTAATTAGACATTTAATAGCCTACTAACTTCTTCTATGGTGTAGATGAGCTTAATATGCATGCACACCAAAAACTACTACAGCACCTGTACAGCCTATGCTTAATAAAAATGTTATCTTGTAGGCAGGTTAGTTTGCTATTATTGACACTGCAGTCTGGACTGCATAAGGTGAATAAACTATCTACCCTGCTTTGTGGATACATGGTTAAGAAAACAAATGAACGTATGGATGGATAGATGGAAGGCATTGCGATCAGATGATGTATTCTCCTACTGGCTGAAAATTAGTTGGCAACAAAACCAAGAAGGTGACCACTGAAGTTGAGAAGTACAGCATTCTATATCCAACTCGCATACCATGCACATATACCTGTCATATGTACAGATTCATTTAGGCACTCAAAATAGAGAGTCTAAACGTGGAGCCGATGCTTTTACTCGTGTATTTGTGTTCATATTTGTAGCATTTCTGTTTTGGGTTAGTTTCTGTTCATGCTTGTGCCTTCCACTCTTGAATTCGCCTTGTCTTTAGAGCCTACTGTAGTCTTGAATGCTATTCACACATTTAATGGCAGTCCCTTAAAGTAGACATAGCACAGTGCTTTATCCAGTGAGTCATCCAGGCAGCATGCTGATGTGGTTTCAGCTCTGTCAAACAGCAGGTGGTGAAGGCAGCCTTCTCTGACTTGAGCTGGAAACACAGACGCTGATCAATAACTTGCTGTCGGGAGCTGAATGTATGAGCTTCCATCTGTGCCAAAAAAGGCCAACTGTACGTCTATCAGGCTATATTGTCCTTATCTCTTCAGCCTGACAAACAGCTTTTTCCTAAGTGTTTGTTTTGTCACCGTCATTTAGAGTGTCTGTTAATGTAACGTATACGCCATCGGAGATCCTGGTTTCTAAACAGATGGCAGTTCAAACTTTTGTCTTGGCATTTTATTCTTGTAACTATGCTTCACGTTGTCAGACTTCAGCATGGATTTAAGGGGGTTACTGGAGTTTGACCATTCAGCGTTCAGACAGAGTGCATTACTCAGTGCAAAATACCTGTATTGAACAGTAAATAAGGAGCTATTAGGCCAGAAATTCTACTTGAAGTTTTGTCAGTCCATTACTGTGAGTGACTAAAGGTGCTTAGTAAGTTCAGTTTAACCTCTTGTTGTCTACCAGGGCGCCAGTGAAGGTTAGGGTTAGGTTTGCATCTACACATGTATATGGAATTTTCACTTCTTTTTTTTCACTTTTATGTATATCAAACCTAAACGGAAGTCTTAAATTTTAAGGAAAACACATGTAAGGACTATAATTGAGACGTAACATAACACGTAACTCTTGGTTACTTAACCCAGGTTTGTTTAACATGCAGCTAAAATGCAGTCCTAAATCTTCATGTTTTGCCTGGTTTGCTGGCGATCTTCACGATCGCCACTTTCTTTACAGACAACATTTACTTTACAGACAATAAGATAATGTTTCAATGGATAAAAATCTGCATTCCTAGGGAGGCAGTGACTTTTTCTATTCTTTTACAAGCCTATGAGAAATTATGCAACTCCATCCATGGGTGGGCTTTGTGACTTTTTAACTTAAATAAAATAAAATTTTATCTTTATTTTAACTGAAAGGAATGTGTTCTAAAACCAATTAATCATTTGCACATTTTTATGAGACTGGATTGATGTTCTCCATTCTAAATGCATCCCCTGTACACTGAACTGGACAACTGAAGGTGCTGTTGTGTTGCCATTCTGCTTTTCATGCTTTGCATCTGGTTGTGCTCTGTATATTGTAAGTATTAATCCAATCAAATACCTAAAGCCAACATTTAAATAACTCTGCAAACAAGTATTATATGCATATTCTGATAGACAGTGCTGTGAAGGAGACTAAATGTTCATAAACACTGTTTACCCACCTCTCAACTCTAAAGTAGTCTTTGCCCAACCGACTCTGAGTGTTTATACACACTTCACTTTGTCACACTGCACACCTGTTGGTGAGCTCTTGTGCTTGTTTTGTTTCCTGCTAGAACATTGTATTTTCATGTCATCAGTGTGCTCTTAGTAGAAAGCAGCATCTATCCACCAACCATGTGTGCAGGCAGTAAAACAAACACAACCAGCTGAGAAACTCGAGAGGCAAACACAGCAAACAATATCACAAAGAAACAGAGAGCATCTGTTTTATAAAATCACAGAAAATGTTTGAGGAAGAAAAAGAAGTAGCTCTGGATCTGGTTGAGAGACGCGCAGTCTCGTAGAGGATGAAAAATTGAACACATTGAATACAGGCAGTAACACTGTGTGGTAAAGCAGCTACAGAGTGTTTTTCATTTCTGTCCTGATCAGTTAAAAACCATCAAATTCGAGTGGATTACTTTCTGAAAACATCTATTAATAACTCCACATAATATACATATGATGTTATGGTCCAAGATTTTATAGTGAGACAATATTTGATGAAAGTTTTTGCCACCGAAAAACTTCCTCATCACAGCTGTGAAAAAATAGTGTAGGTGAGAAGAGGTGACCTTTGATGACATCTTGTTTTCTTGTTTTTTGTTTTGTTTTTTGTAGAAGGATGTAAACATGTTTATTTCTGTGTTTGTTAACACAATGCCACACTGCCCCTCCCAAAGTCGGGCCATCCAATGCTCAAAACAACAAAACAACCCAAGAGCTGCATCTAAGACTCTACAGGCTGCATGCTAAATGTTAAAAGTTCATGACAGTGCAAACTTCTGGAACAATGCCCTTTGAATAGATGAAACTAACATGGAGATGGACCATGCCATGTTTGGCCAAAATCAGACCAACTGTCATGGAGGCCTGTTGATTTGGGCTTTTTACCCCTCTACCAAACATCTTAGATGAGTTTAAACCTCAGTGACCTTGACTTTAAGAGCAGAGGTCAAGTTTTCTGAAAATCTTGTAAATGTGATAACTTGAGAACAATGGGAGGATTTTGAAATTGATACCTGTGGTCTACTAAAAGTCTGAAAGGGTGCCAGTTATTTTTTGTTTGCAGCCACAGGACCTGGGCACCGTCCAGTCATTGAATCAACCATGAACTCCTCCATATACCAAAGACAGCATGACTCAATCTGTCCGATATATTGGATCATGTACTGGAACAGTGATCCGCTCCAGCAAATCTACAGCAGATTGGCAGAAAAATAAAAGAATCAAGGTGCTGCAATGGCTCAGTCAGTCCAATTCCCAGCCTGACTAAAATGTGCTGATGGGACCTTAAGAGCACTGTGCATAAACAAAAGCCCACAAACCTAAAGCCCCTTTTCCATTAGTACCTACTCAGATTGACTTGCCACGACTTGACTCGGATCGACTGGTTTTCCATTACAATCCGTGTGTGCGTGCTTGTTGTTATAGCAACAGGACATAATCAAATGACATAATTAATATGCGACACAAACGCTACAACAAAGGTGGATGTCGAGGCAAGAATATACCCGCTGCTCGGTTGCCAGGTTTCAAAAATGGTGGTTTTAATTTTTGTGAATGAGACACACTCATCACTCGTCCAGTGATGCTACTGACCAGCCAATCGGTGGCATGAAGCATGATGACGTCACATTTTAGTAACACTTTAGTGATGACCTAATGGAAAACCTAACTGAAAACTGTGGCGAACTGTGCCGAATTGATCTGAGTAGGTACTAATGGAAAAGGGGTTTAAATGTACTGAATCAGCAATATAAAGAAGCATGGGTCAAAATTCATCCACACGGATGTGAGAAACTCAGCATTTTACTTCCA
This sequence comes from Rhamphochromis sp. 'chilingali', assembly GCF_963969265.1. Classification (NCBI taxonomy): domain Eukaryota; kingdom Metazoa; phylum Chordata; class Actinopteri; order Cichliformes; family Cichlidae; genus Rhamphochromis; species Rhamphochromis sp. 'chilingali'. Next base: position 38,144,453 of record NC_137930.1, on the reverse strand, counting down.
GTCATTGAGGCTTCAGATTTTTCTACATAGACCTGAATCCTGATGTGTACAGTAAGAACTGTCTTTACATGTGTGTCTGGCTAAACTAAATGGCTAAACTATACTAAATAATAGCTTCCTTTTACAGTGAGCATCCTGAGGAACCAGTGTCCACTTGATTTAAAGAATTCCTGGGCATTTAAAAAAGAATGAAACTTCACCAATAAGTCACAAATTAACCACTTATCCAAATACCTTTGCTGCAAAAACAGCTCTGACCTATCAGGGAGGATCTGGGAGTCCTGTGGGTTACAGTAGACACTTTGGGTTTCTGGGTTGAACACCTTGGGGTCTTTGTCAGGTTGCTCGAGCTGTTCCTGAGCATGTTTCAGAGGTATGACAGTATGTATTGTAGTGCTTGAGGAGCTTGCTACCATGTTTGCTCTGCAGTCGTGTTTAGGTTGGTACCTGTCAACGTAATATCCACAAGAATGGCAGTTTCCCAGCCAAGTCTTGCGCTGTTATTGTCTTTATTGTTATGGTGAATATTTGAGACATTTATAAAGATTATTGTGTTCAACAGGAACCAGTGGGCTTAAAGTTTTGGGTTTTGTCTGTAACTTATTGATATTAACGTATGCTAAATTGTTTGAGTTTTCCTGCATTGACAGCTCTTTTTTCCTTTGTTTCTGCCAAGTTACTTGTTTAACAGAACAAAGACCCCAGAAAGTCTGTCTGGGATTGTTTAGCTCAGTTGTGAACTGCATTGAGTCTCTAAGTACCAACAGTTTGCTGGAGAGGAAATTAGGGGATTTAGGGTCACTGCTGAGCACTTTAACCAAATGAGCTTTACTGTGTGAGAGCTTTAGTGTGTGAACAGGCCTCATAATGAGCTGCTGAGAGCTTCAGTCCTGAAAATCACTGAACAAACAGTCATCATGGAGGGGAGTCCAGCTGTTAAACTCAGCACTGATCCAGATCACATCAGATAATGTGAAAAACCAGCGGTCCCTCTCCGTTAGTTTGGATATCGTCAATGCCCCCTGCTGACCATAAATCACAATGCTGCTGTTGTTGATGCTGGCTCTTGATGATCAACTCTGACTGCAACTGACATCTAAAAATTTTCTGGCCTCAAGACATTCAAAAAGATTTTGAGCTTGTTAAGTGATGTTTATAATCCTGAACTTTGCTCAGTTGTTAATCAACCTTTGCAGCCGTCTGTGAAAAGAACCATTAAAAAAGATGTGCAGTAAAGCATACAGTGTGAATAACAGCTGTCAGGTGAATGTTGCTGTTAAGATGAAAAAGTAAAGATTCTTAAAATTAGCACTCACAGTTCCCTCTGTGTCTCCAGTTAAAAGTGCATTTTTTACCTATTCTTTAGACTGGAATTTGGCTTTAAACAATTACAATCTGTGCAGAAGGTAAACAATGGAAGACAGTATTGGTATAAAAAAAAGGATTCAGCATTAAAATATTTGAGGTTTTCGATATTTGTCAGCAGCTCATAGACTGTGGACTGCTTTTGTTAAAAACTGTACAAGATTCTGAAAGAGTCCGATTAAGCAGTTCAGCAGGATTTTTTTGTAATACAGCCAGGACTGCAGAGGTGGCAACAAGATGGTCTCTCATAGTGAATGGTAGCTAGCAGAGACTGGAGGTTGGCAAAGTGAGTTGAGCAGGTGGCTGTGGAATAGGGAGCTGGTCTGGGAAGCTTGGAAGCTGATGGTTCACTGGCAGGTAGCTAAGTGAGGCTGGCAGTAGTGGGTAATAGATTAGAACACACAAGCTACTATGAGGTCAAACAACACAAGGAAAAATGTGCTAACCTAGATTCTGGTATTGTATTAGTACCACACCAAGCAGTCTGGTGGAAAATCTACTGGAGACCTGAGGTTTATTTACTATGTATACTTGATTGGTGTTCTCTAAAAAGAGCCGGAAATCCCATCACTACTACAAACATACTGTTACTCTGTGTATGTAGAATAAAGAAACATTTGTTTACTCAATTTCAGTGACTGTATAGGAAAACACCATACTCCTAACGTTTTGTGCTAACAGGAAATGATGCAATACAATGAAGTACTTCAGAAATATTTCCTTTGCTTTATTTCCTTTTGGCAGTGCAGTGTAGATGATGTATTTCAACAACACACTCAAAAATCCGTTGACCAAAGGGAACATGTCAGAGAGAGGTGTGGATTTGTGATGCAGCTTACATTTTAAAGGAGCTTCTAAAGAAGCAAATCGTTTAATTTACAGATCCTTTTAGGATATTAATGTAAGTAAACAACTTTTATAATTTACTCAGTTGAGTCAAAGCGACAATGTTCTGGATTTGAACCTGCTCGTCTTTCTGTGTTCAGTTTGTGTTTTGTTTGTCTGGTTTTTGGGAGGGATCGGAATTGATTGATGAACCTGGCTATGGTTGGTAATCATGTCTGTTTCTCTCTGTTAGCCCAGTCCAAACTGGTAATTGTGTAATCTGGGGCGGGATGGATGGGTTAACAAAGCATCAAACTGTCACTTTATCATAGAAAGCTGCTGTTTATTTCCCATTTTGAATGGTAAATGGCCTGCATTTGTATAGCGCTTTTCTAGTCCCTAAGGACCTCAAAGCGCTTCACACTACATTCAGTCATTCACCCATTCACGCACACATTCACACACTGGCGATGGCAAGCTACATTGTAGCCACAGCTGCCCTGGGGCGCACTGACAGAGGCGAGGCTGCCGGACACTGGCGCCACCGGGCCCTCTGACCACCACCAGTAGGTGGCAAACGTGGGGTTAGTATCTTGCCCAAGGATATTTGACACACAGCCAGGAGGCAGCCTGGGATCGAACCACCGACCTTCTGATTAGTGGCTGACCTGCTCTGCCACCTGAGCTACAGCCACCCATTTTGAACCAAAATTAATGCTTCTTTTGATCATAGCAGCATCAGAATAAACATTTATAGCCCACTCTATCTTTTCTTTAACCCTAAATAAATCTTTAAACGAAAGAAGCTCAGTGAAATTATTACCTTACTATTACCTCTTCCAGACACTAAACCAAGGCACAATGTACATTTCAATTCCTTTAATTTTAAATATGTTTATATTGTCTATCCTGTAAAATAGTCAGATGTCTATTCATATTAATGTACAGAACTCACCTGCTTGCTGCTACTACTGCACATTCACCCAATGTATATACTACATATACATACATATATATACATATATATACATATACATATATATATATATATATACATATATATATATATATATATATATATATATATATATATATATATATATATATATATATATATATATACATATATATATATATATATATATATATATATAAATAAAAAACACCCAGCACGCCCCTGCGGGCGGTTTATCCTTCAAGCTCGGGTCCTCTACCAGAGGCCTGGGAGCTTGAGGGTCCTGCGCAGTATCTTAGCTGTTCCCAGGACTGCGCTCTTCTGGACAGAGATCTCCGATGTTATTCCCGGGATCTGCTGGAGCCACTCGCCTAGCTTGGGAGTCACCGCACCTAGTGCTCCGATTACCATAGGGACCACCATTACCTTCACCCTCCACATCCTCTCGAGCTCTTCTCTGAGCCCTTGGTATTTCTCCAGCTTCTCGTGTTCCTTCTTCCTGATATTGCTGTCATTCGGAACCGCTACATCGATCACTACGGCCGTCTTCTTCTGTTTGTCTACCACCACTATGTCCGGTTGGTTAGCCACCACCATTTTGTCCGTCTGTATCTGGAAGTCCCACAGGATCTTAGCTCGGTCATTCTCCACCACCCTTGGGGGCATCTCCCATTTTGACCTCGGGACTTCCAGGTTATACTCGGCACAGATGTTCCTGTACACTATGCCGGCCACTTGGTTATGGCGTTCCATGTATGCCTTGCCTGCTAGCATCTTGCACCCTGCTGTTATGTGCTGGATTGTCTCTGGGGCATCTTTACACAGCCTGCACCTGGGGTCTTGCCTGGTGTGATAGACCCCAGCCTCTATGGATCTTGTACTCAGAGCTTGTTCTTGTGCTGCCATGATTAGTGCCTCTGTGCTGTCTTTCAGTCCAGCTTTGTCCAGCCACTGGTAGGATTTCTGGATATCAGCCACCTCCTCTATCTGCCGGTGGTACATACCGTGCAGGGGCCTGTCCTTCCATGATGGTTCCTCGTCTCCCCCCTCTTTCTTGGGTTTCTGCTGCCTGAGGTATTCACTGAGCACTCGGTCAGTTGGGGCCATCTTCCCAATGTATTCTTGGATGTTCCTTGTCTCATCCTGGACTGTGGTGCTGACACTCACCAGTCCCCAGCCCCCTTCCTTCCGCTTAGCGTATAGCCTCAGGGTGCTGGACTTGGGGTGAAACCCTCCATGCATGGTAAGGAGCTTTCTTGTCTTTATGTCAGTGGCTTCTATCTCCTCCTTTGGCCAGCCTATTACCCCAGCAGGGTACCTGATCACGGGCAGGGCGTACGTGTTGATGGCCCGGATCTTGTTCTTACCATTCAGCTGACTCCTCAGGACTTGCCTGACCCTCTGCAGGTACTTGGTGGTTGCAGCCTTTCTAGCGGCCTCTTCATGGTTCCCATTTGCCTGCGGGATCCCCAGGTACTTGTAACTGTCCTCTATGTCTGCAATGTTGCCTTCTGGTAGTTCAATCCCCTCAGTTCTGACTACCTTCCCTCTCTTTGATACCATCCGACTACACCAATGTCATTGCTGTATAGCCTGGTAGTGTGGATCAGTGAATCGATGTCTCGTTCACTCTTGGCATACAGCTTGATGTCATCCATGTACAGGAGGTGGCTGACAACTGCTCCGTTCCGTAGTCGGTATCCGTAGCCAGTCTTGTTAATGATCTCACTGAGGGGGTTCAGGCCTATGCAGAACAGCAGTGGGGACAGAGCATCTCCTTGGTAGATCCCGCACTTGATGGTGACTTGTGCTATGGGCTTGGAGTTGGCCTCTAGTGTTGTACGCCACATCCCCATTGAGTTCCTGATGAAGGCTCTTAGGGTCCCATTGATCTTGTACAATTCTAGGCATTCCAGTACCAGCTGTGGGGCATTGAGTCATAGGCCTTCTTGTAATCAATCCAGGCAGTGCACAGGTTGGTCAGTCTGGTCTTGCAGTCTCGGCTGACTGTTCTGTCTGCCAGTAGCTGGTGTTTTGCGCCTCTGGTATTCTTGCCAATTCCTTTCTGTGTCCCACTCATGTATTGACCCATGTGCCTGTTCATCTTAGCCGATATGATGCCTGACAGGAGCTTCCATGTAGTACTGAGGCAGGTTATTGGTCGGTAGTTGGAGGGGACCGGTCCCTTCTTGGGGTCCTTGGGGATCAGGACCGTCCGGCCTTCAGTTAGCCATTCCGGGTGTCTCTCGTTAACTAGCAGCTGGTTCATTTGTGCTGCCAGACGCTCGTGGAGTGCAGTCAGCTTCTTCAGCCAGTAGGCGTGAACCATGTCGGGCCCTGGTGCTGTCCAACTCTTCATACTGGAGACCCTTTCTTGGATATCTGCCACTGTGATGGTTACTGGACCCTGTTCAGGGAGGTCGCTGTGGTCCTACATATACATATATATATATATATATATATATATATATATATATATATATATATATATATATATATATATATATATATATATATACATATACATATATATATATATATATATATATATTAGGGGTGCAACGATACACAAAATTCACGGTTCGGTTCGGTTCGATACTTTGGTGTCACGGTTCGATATTTTTTCGATACAAAAAATGTTCATGCATTTTTAATTTGTCATTTATTAAAAATATAAATATATATTTTAACTCAAAAGTACAGTTTTTAAATTTAACCCTAACCCTTGTGCGTGTTTTTTATTTTGACAGCGAATGCGCACCTGCGGACCATTTATGTGCAGCCCTGGTTATTTAGCTCATCATATTGCAGCCACAGAAATTCTTTTGTCCATGAAACCATAAAGCTGCACTTTCTTTTTGCCTTATAGTCTGATTTGTCATAACTTCTCCGTTTTGTGGTAAGCTTTTCTTTGGCTGTCACTTCTTCACCCTGACCTCTCTTATTTGGCTCAGCAGAACTGAAATGCTTTTACACACGCACTCACATAAGCTCAGCGATTCTCTGCGCGATCAACCTCTCACATGTTTAAGCTTGCTGCGTCATGTTTGCATAGTAAGCTAACGATTAATAAGACGATGTCAGAGGAATTGGTGCACAAATTATCATCACTCACAGATCAGTGCTGTCGCTCTCTATACACAGTTCGCACGATTGCAAAGTGAAAGCAAAAAAACAAGCGCAAATTCAAACGCGACTTCAATATGTCACATATTGACAGTGGCTCACCGATGCCAATGACATAATTACCCAGCTACATTTCCGAAAGAATACAAAAGCATTGACATATATTTTTCCTACAATAGCCCGACGGGCAGGGAAGAGATAGATTTTGGTAGCCCGACTGAAAAAATCGCTAGCTCCGGGACGTCGGGCTAGCGATATTGCAAGCCCTGTATCTGATTGAGGAATCACTCATCTTTGGAAAAGAGAGTTTATTACAGAGAAATGGCTCTTTCCAAAATAAAAGCTATACTATCCGCTTCTTCTGGGCTATATTCTCAGCAGCATAAGGAGAATCATGTGCTAACAGCTGTCTAAATGACTCGGCTAAAGTTAGTAGCATGCTTGCTTTTTTTTGTCTGCTTCCACTTGTCTTTGCACTAGGATGATGTCGGCGTAAATGTGCAGTCATATTCGTTGTGTTCCCACTAGTGCTTTCAGGTTAATCTCGTTGAAATGACCTTAACGCCACAACACGGCAAATCTCCGTTAACGAGCTAACTGCGCTAACACACTAGCTCCCACCCATGTAATTGAGCATTGCGTGGCACATCCAACATACTGTTTTACTTTAGTCCATGACTCGCTTACCTTCAGGGTCATACGTCACATGAAAACCAAAATAATTCCAAACGCCAGATCTGAATGAGGGTGGGGGAGGTGCCCTGCCCTCTTCCTTCTGACGATGCTGTCTGTGTTGAGCGCTCAGTGGATCTGCGCTGGACAGTGCAGCCTAGGCGGAGTAGTCGAACGCAGATTCACTGAGCGCTCAACACAGACAGCATCGTCAGAAGGAAAATTGATAAAATAAATTACAAATGTTGTATTGTTCGATACATATGTGTACCGAACCGAAAGCACTGTATCGAACGGTTCAATATCGATACGAATATCGTTGCACCCCTAATATATATATATATATATATATATATATATATATATATATAATGTTTTTCCTCTACACCCCCCCCCCCTCCCAATTTTTTTGCACATGTCGAGGAGTGTGTCAGGCTACATTTCACTGTGTTTTATACTTGTATAACTATGCATGTGACAAATAAAGAGCCTTGACCTTGACCTTGACCTGCGCTATATTAGGCTCCGGTTGGTTAAATTGGACTGTGACTTACCTGTCTGCCCATTAGGTGATTTGTTATGTATGAAATTCATAAAATGTTATAATTAGTTGTTATGGCACCAAGTAAAAGCAAGCAGAAATGAGTAAAGTAAATAAAATGTTTTTAACTCCAACTAATGTAAAGCAGGTGGTTTCAGCTTTGTGGCCCTTTCCTGCTTTCGATTTTGCCTCATTTTTTTTTAGTCACTACTGGCCTTTTTAACAACTTTTGTTAAATTGTAAGTCAGCAACCTTTCACTGAGCGGTCATTAAGGATTTTTCTATTTAAAAATGTGAATGAAGGGAAAGGGAAACCTCACACGCAGACTCATAGACAAGGTAAAGTACATTCAGCCTGTTCTTTGCCAGTGAAGGACAATTCTTCTTGATGTTTCTGCTTTCATGATAATTTCTTTGTACAGCAGTCTCTGTCCTCACACTCAGCCAACAGAAACATCTTTGTACCGTGACTCTCTTTTTCCAAATGGAAGCCATTTTGAAGACGCTGTGACATTAATGTGCAGGTCCTTGCAACATGTCCCAGCACTGTAACATTTATGGGACACATTGGTGAACTAGCCTCTGAAGTGCAGTGTGAAGAAGATGCCAATCTCTCTCTCCCCACCGCAGGGAAAAGGGTAACACCACCTGGGTCTGGGTGCAGTTCCCCCCTCCAGGGGCAAGGGTACCTAGACCCGGTTCGTAGAGTACGCTTGGGGAGTGTGATCGTGTGTACAGCGTCTCTTTATGTCTGTCTCCACGTTGGTTGAGTGTGGAGTAAGTGCATATGAGAGCATGAGGGTGGGGATGGATGTTTGTGTCTGTGTGTGCCTGTATTTCTGTGTCTATATGTCAGGTTGGGTGTCAGACGCCACCTCTCTGGGGACATCTCAGGCCCTCCAAGGTTTGGAGGCCTATCTCCCCCCACCACCACTTCCCCTGCCAGTGGCGGACTCCCTCAGACATCGGTGCGTTGGTGGTTCTTTGTGTCTGGGGATGGGCGTCCAGGTACACACACCGGCTCACTCCTTGGCGGCCGCTTATCGGGGCCTGGAGCCTGGGGCTCGCTCGGGCCACTTCGGAGGTGGGGTGCCCCCGGCCTCTCGGCCTGGGGCTCGGTCACTCAGGCACAGCTGGCTGCCAGCGGAGCTCACGGGCACGTCACTGCAACTCCCCCTGGCTTCTGCTCCGCGGCTGCTGAGTGAGCCCTCATCTGGGACTCTCCTCAGCTCTTTCTGGGACAGTGGCGCGGCTGCCCCTCTGTTGGTCTTCCTTGGTCTCTTGTGTTCTGGGGGCCTCTGGATGTCTGGAGTTTTGATCTCCTCCATACCTGCTTCATGCCCTGGAGGACGGGGGCTATGGCCCCCCCACACCCTCTAGCAGATCATTACATGAAGGAACCTTTTAAAAAAAAACAAGCGCGTCCATGCTCACAGGTGTACACACGGGTGATCACACCCACAAACTACACCCTTTTTGGCTCCTACCTCAAAGCACACTGTGTTCTGTTGATCTTATGTGCTGCACAATAATGTTTAATATTTAGTATTTACTGTCATATTCCCATATATCATTGTGATGTTGTTTATTCTATTACTCTTGTTCTCTTCTGCTTGTTTTCTTTTTTCTTTCTCAGCAGGTGATCCAGGTGATCGATAGATGCATTTTTTTTCTGCTCATTCTGTTGGTTTTTGTTTTTTGCCCTTCTCCCCCATCCCTCTTCTCAGCTGTTTCTCTTTCCCTCTTTCTTTCTCCCCTTCTTTCCCCCAGTCAAGTCTGTCCCGTATTCAGTAAGTGAAAATAAAATAAACAATAAAAGGTGAATCAAATGGACCATTACGGCAAGGCTGGGATGGTCAATTTGGTAAAGTAAATCCGTTGGGCATCTTTCTTTGCCTTTAGACAACAATTCTGATGGCAAAAGAGCCAAACGGGACAGGCAAAAAAAAAAAAAAAAAAGATGCTAATCAATGAATAATGATCTAAGTTTAATGATTTAATAGTGACTACGCTTAAAGGACCCTCTAGTCATGTTTATGAAGTGTGATCAAAAAGCTGTGGAATTTGGCCCATGAAAAATTACATAATCTGTAAATGCAGTCCTGCTCATAGCCAGGCAACTTTATTTTTAAAGAAATGTGAAAAGAAATGGTATTAACTGGATAAATGGTATAAAGGTGTAAAAGCCAACAACTATAGAAACTATTTGTAGGCTTCTATACTTTTATTAAATAACAACCTTTTTCCATGTTCCACTGACCTGCTGTGAACTGAATAAAGGACCCTTTTTACTTAATTAGCACATGTTCCTTCAAAGTGTACCAATTACACGCTGTTGACCTTTATCCTCCAATTAATTAAGGATTATTTTCAGAGAACTCAATTGTTAATTTAAAGTTACATATCACTTCTTTTGCAAGACATTGTTAGAATATTAGAATTATAGTGTCAAAAACATAATACAGGCTGTTTTTATGGCCTCCAGCTATGTTTTATTGTGGCTCACTGACAAAGATAAGGATGTGGTGTGACACAGGAACATAAAGTCTGTACAGGGACTGCAGAAAAGTTTTAAGCTCTTTAATGAAAGGGATTTATAAACACTGGACTAAGGAACAAATTAAAAGCGTGTCCCTGTTTGTATCCCTTATGCTGTCAATGAATGTACTCCATCATCCGAGAAGCCAAAGCTCTATTCCAGTCTTAAAAAACATTAAATCTTAAATACTGTTTGATGCTTTTGTTGGTTTTAAGCTCTAGTTTTTGTTACAGTGAGCTCCTCTTGTTTGCATTGAGCTGAAGAATTGTACCCTCGCAAGAGAAATGCATCAATTACCATGTTTGGTTCGATGCTCCAGTCCAGCAGATGCCACCAATGCGGCAGAATCATCAATTCTTAGATGGTTTGTAGGATCTTTATGCACTGCTACATATTTGCATAGCTGAAAAAATAAGACCGTAACAGAAGCAGTAGAAGCAAACCAGGAAAACAATTCCTCTTATTTGTAAATATTATGAATTCTTTCAAATTAATTGAGATGATTCTTCTATTTGGCAGAGAAAAAGTCTACTGGACAGAATTTGTGTAAGTAATCAAGTCCAGAGAATATTAGCTGAAGTATAGAAATGCCAGGAATTAGTTTACTGAGTAGTGACAAGCATATTTCTTCCACTAACACACAGTACATTTCAACTTATCCAGTTCTTCTTGTGTGTAAATAAAATGCAATTAGGATTTTCTTTTTCCGTATGGGTTGCAGGGGTCTAAGCCTTAGCCTTCAGTGCCTGGAGCTAAATGCTTTGTCACTGTGCAAGGAAATCCAAACCTGCTGCACAGAATGAGGCTTATTTTGACTTAACAAAGGCATGAATACCACAAACATGATCAACAGGTCCTTTTTAGTGCCTCCTGTTAGCTGAGGTGAAGCTTTGTAGCCCCCCCGTGCTCCAACATGCGTCAGTGGTGCTCCTATGCACAGCTTACAGACAGCTTTGCAGAACACCATCTACATGTTGTAGCTGTGTACCCTCACCATGGGGTCAGTGTCACAAGGAACCAGTCTATGGGCTACTCTCGCTGTGCTGTTGATGGTCATTCATCCCGCCATGTTAAAGAAAGAAGATGTACAAACAAACAGCAGAAATGAAACCAAGTGTGAAACGTGTCTACTGCAGCCACCATCTGTGCTCCTGCTCTATTTTCTGATCTTTGATGTTTTTCCATGCTTCTTTCTCTTCTGGTAAATGCTGCTGTGATTTCCTCCCTTTTCTGGCTCACTTTTCAGCCAATCAGCATTTGGTCTACATATTTTCATGTATTTTTATTTTTATTGGAACTTAGATTTTTTTTCCAGTTTAAATAAAACTTTTTAGATCAAATATCTCTTTTACAAGAGTCTCCAGGTGAAGAAAGACTGTCTTGATCTGAGCGAGTGTCTGATGTGTGGTATGTTTTTCCACTTTCCATGGTGTTCGGGTTCTGCCAATGGGGGCGGAGTTTCATGTCTTACCCAGTACCTCCACCTGTGATTCATCACCTGTAATCAGCAGGCCGGCATTTAAGACCAGCTCAGCCTTCGGTTTATCGCCATTTTGTCTGCTATCTCCGTGGAGGTAAACTCAGTTGTCATGTTTCTTGGGTATCATTTGCCTTCGTCGCTTGTTTCGCTGTGTGACCAGTTTTCTCCTTTGGTTTTGGATCAGTATTCAACTCACCTGCATTAAAGAGACTCGTCTCGTCAATGCTAGTCAACTGCCACCACGCTACTGCTCCTTCACCTGCCTGCCCTCTTGCTCGGTGCTCAGCTTAGATCTCTGGAACAGAAGGTTGGACTCCCAAACTCACTTGCCTCGTGGTTCAGTTGGATTCACGCTCAGTCCCCCTCCCTGATGTCAACTTACACTCTGACCTGCAAGTAAACTTCCTCCACAATCACAAATTACCTTTGGAAGCCATTTTCCATCCAGCACTAACCTCCCTCTCTCTCTCTGTTTCAGTTATTCATGCCCTGAGTCTCCTGCTTCAGTTCTTCATGTCCTTACACATTCCTGAATTAAATAAAGTTGCATTTTGTTACTAATCCAATCAGTCCCTTGAGTCTGCTTCTGGGTCCACCACACATACCGGCCTCTCAGCCTCTGACAAGACAGCAGGATGAGCAATAGATAGTTTGGTCCCGCCTTCACTGTTGTGATTGGTGTGGGGGTAGGATGAGCAATAGATTTACATTAATAGCATATCACATAAGTCTGGTCAAGTCAGGTGGTGAAAAATTCTTACATTCGGTTTTTATTTGCATTTTTTCCAGTGTCACAATGTTTGTGGGATTGGGTTTGTAGATAGAGTTTAGACTAAAAGCTACATTCACACTACTTTACGGTTTGCATAAAAAGTGTTTTGAGTGGTATGTACTACTATATATATGCCAGATAAGGTCCTGCCCTCTATTTACCTTCTGCCCAGTGAACTGTAATATTGGAGCTTCAATTTGCCTAATTCAGAAAAACAGCTGTTTTCACCCTTTACAGTGAAGGTTAGTCGGCTCACGGTCTACGGTCAGAGAATGTCAAACTGTAACAGGCCCCGAGTCTCACCACCACTGGGACAAAAGCATCATCACCACTGTCATCATCATTATTTCTAATCGCAGAATATTTGTGTTTCCACTCTCTCTGGGTTTCTATCAGCAGCAGCAATGACTCAGGTTTTTGTCTTTGTCAGCAGCAAGGTTATTCTTTAAATTTAGCAGGTCACGTCCAGTCTCATCTATTCACAAAGTTTTTCAGAACCCGCAGGTCACCCAGCGTGCACATCATCATTTCCTGTCAGTGACACCACACTCGTGTCACGGACACATCAGAAGCCAAGGATTCAACAGGTTTGTGCAAAATCAGATACCCTATGTTAGGGCTGCAGGATTTTGCATAAAATGAGAATCACGATTCTCTCACGATTTTCTTTTCCAGTATAAATATTTATTGCACTTATTAGCTGCACATCAACTTCGTAACAGTTGAGACTGAACATAAAAACAATAAATAAACATAAAAACAACAAATGTCTCAGGTTTTGTTGTTGCCGCAAAATGTTGTACTGCTTGAAATTCCGTCTCCACCGTTGCTCGACACTTCGTGTATAGAGCAGGTAGTGCAACAATAGAAAAACAGTTGCGGGACGGCACTGTGTAGCGTTTGTCTAGGGTGTTGATCATTTTCCTAAATCCCTCGTTTTGCACAGTGTTGATGGGAGCCATATCTTTGGTCAGGTGATAAGTGATAGCCTCCGTAATTTCTTTGTGCCTGCGGGAGTTCGACGTGTATAGGGAAGCGCTGTATAAGGTTCCCGTTATTGATGTTTGGGTGGTTGACCGGGACGGACTTTCTCCTGTCACTTTCTCGTCATCCCTGACTTGCTCTCCGTTGTTTTTCCCTGCTAATTTTTAGCATCACACGGCACAGCTTCTGTATCACGTGGTATAAGGCTGCGCCCTTGTCATTTGTTGAGCAGGAAGAGTGAGCGCTTGTTTTCATGCAGATTACGTCCCGGATCAAAATGCGGTACAATCGTCGCCGTCTTTTTTTTTTTTTTTTTTTTTTTTTAAATCGTTGTCATTTGGAAATGAGATCACACATAAGTATGAATCGAGATCGCGATTTTCTAACGATTAATCGTGCAGCCCTACCCTATGTTGTCCCAGAAGTTTCCTATCATGTCCAAAATGTTTGTTTTTCTCAATTTCCAAATTCCCTCATGTGTGGAGTTGATTTTAGGTCACTGTGGTTGAAGGTCCATGGCAGGGTTCAATCTTCAAGCCCTTCTTCAAAGATTTGAGGTGTGTTTGGGCTCATTATCCTGCTGCAGCATGATCCTTCTCCACAAAGATGCAAACTGCAGAGTAAAGCATTTCTATGAAGAATGGAGGGCTGCTCTCCCTTTCTCAGTGGAAAAGTCGATTTGGACACCCCCTGATTTGAATAATATTTCACTGTGGGTTTGATCATCACAGTCATGTTCGAAAGGTTATTAACGGAATTGAATCTACTGAAATGTTTTCCTGGACAGAAAGTTTTTGGTGAGGTTTTGGCAAGAAAACTTCTCAATTAGGTTAGAGAAAGATCGTGGCTTTCATTAAAGTGTGATTCTCACTTTTGTTGAAGCTGTATTTTCTTGGTTGCCGGCTGACATGACCCCTCAGAGGATAACACTCTGAAAAATATATATTTTAATTTGAGGTGTATTTTGTGCCTGCAGAGTTATGTTGTCTATAACAAAAGACCAGTGGACTGCTTTAATGGCACTATTACACATTTTTCTGGTTTGTTACATGTTATCATTCTCAGACTTCTGCTACTCTTCTAACATGGATTAATCATTAACCTCAACTTTTAACCCCATTTTTTGGTAACATGTAGGGATGTTGCAACTCACAAGAAAAATTTGACCACATCTTCAGTTCTTGAAATGACAAAACACGTGACCACTGTAGACACTAGTAGTAGTAGTAAATTCTATATCTATGGCAAAGTTGCTTTATTCGAATCTCTGTGTATGAAGCTTGGTTGTCATTTAATGGTGTTCTCAATTGTAAACGTGTCATAATCTAAAGTCTTTTAGACTGGTTTTACTTGACTAAATATACGATTATCATAAATCTGAAATCGATTCAGTTGACTAAAATATAAAGTGTAAAGGTTTGTTATGTTTTTATCACACGGTTCACAAATTGTTTTATTTTCCTTGAAGCTTGTCCTACCTTTCTACAAAATGTCATTATTTCTGATTGGATCTCATCTCTCAGGAACATTTTTATTTCATTTGTTTGTTAATGAAAATGTAAATCATCGCAGTTTTTGTCCTCGTGCATTACTTTTTATTTACTTATTGTCATGTTTTTGTCAGAAAGAAAAGGTCATTGACTAAAATGATTTCTCAATGAAATAAACACTGTGTATTTCTGCTTTCTTCTCGTTATCTTCTTCCTCCTTCTTCATTTTCCCTCTCCTCCTCCTCTAAATCGGCTTTCTTCTTTTTCTTCCGCCATCTTTCTTCCCATGACTTCTTGAGCTTATTCCCCCGTCATCATCGTCATCTTCTTCATCTTCCTCTCATTTTTTGTACTTCTTTTTGAAATTCCATAAACTTTATTTTTGACCTTCCTCTTGCCTGGCAACTCCATCTTCAGCATCATTCTCTCAGTATACCCAGTATCCCTCCTGCGCACATGTCCAAACTAAGTGTCACCTCTCTTCTCTGTCTTATATACTCATTCTTAATCCTGTCCATCCTTGTCACTCCCACTGAAAATCTAAACTCAGTTGCCTCTGGCACCATCTCTTGTCTAGTCGAACCATGATTTGATGCCCTTCTTTGCACAGAATAACAATCTGACTTCTGACTCTCACTTAGATCTGATAACATGTTTCTTGTCAGAATGCTGTTTGATATGCGTTTTCTGTAAAAACTTGAGGCACGGCCATATTTCTAAGGGGTAAACGGCAGCTGTGGATTGATTTTGTTGAATACGTCGACTGATTCCATCCCAGCATCTTAATGTTGATCAGTGGAAGGATAAAACTCAAAGAAATCTGATCTTTTCAAACAAAGGAGTCAACGTGGTCAGTGCCACTAATCTGCTTCAGATTGATCGCTGACACAGAAATAGACCAGAATCTGAAATACTTTTTTCCTTTTAACATTCAGAGCATCACACAAATCACATCAACCCCTTTCTCTGATATTTTCACCTGTTTGGCAAGCCCAGATAGAAATCTTATAAGAACTATGAGACAAACCATGTGATTAAAATGCAGTCTATCTCTAACCCAATATCAATAGCAAGAGGAAATTTGAAGTAAGGAAAAGGTAAGGAGATACTGGCATAGAAAAATCTAATTTACTGACAAACACAACATACTGAGCATCACCAAGTGTATGAATACAGACGAACCTTTCAACCATATGAGTGCATTAATGTGCTGCTATAACAGCCTCCGGTCCTCCGCCTTCTGTCTTTCCTGGAGATTCTAAATATGCTGCTGGGATTTTCTCTCTTTCAGACACAGCGTTAGTTCAGCTCTGACACTGCCTGATAAGGTCAGCAGAGCTTGCAGTAGGCATTCCAGTTCATCTCAAAGGTGTTAGACGGAGTTAATGTCAAAAATCTTTGCAATTCTTGCTCATCAAAGTGGAAAAAAATAGTTCTTTCTTTTAATGCTGGTTGCTTGTAAGCACTGCAGCACTTTATCTATGTGTTGGAAGCAACAAATTGTCCAAACTACTCTTGTGCAAGTGCAGCACTGACTTCATTGGCTATAAGGGATATAAAACAGGAATAAAACATGACAAATTGAGTGTAGACAGTGATGTTAAATATTTTGACTACAACACACATAAGAAAAGTATGTCTGAGTTGCTGCATGTGTTTCTCTGTCTGTTGCTGCCATCTGGTGGCCACACGAAGAAATGTAGAATCAGCACACCGTGCACTAATGCCGAGTAAAAAACATAAAAAATGTCAAGTTAACTGCTCAGCTTACATTTTTATATGTATTTTCATATAGATATACAGTAGCTACTGATGAGGTACAGTATGCATTCAGTTACACTGTGCATATTACACGGTACACATTTTCACACACAATAAATATGTAAATATAAAACAAAGTGCACACTGGGGAAAAATACATTTATTTTTTATGTTTTTTTATTTTTAAGACAAAAACCATAAGCTAATTAATTTCAGGTGTAAAACGGCAATTCCCTGAATGACTGTGGTATGAAAAAAATATTTTAATTTTTTAAATCTTAGACAGGGCTTCGGTTCACCTGGCTTTTTCAATACTCACAGCAAGAGCCATATGCTTCAGGTGACCATATAGGGGATATCCCTTCTTACTGACATCAGAGAGGGCAAGGAGTTGATAAAATGTCCGAAACCGGGTGTTTAAAGCAGTTTGGAGTCTGAGAGGTTTTTAATGATAGAAAATATGGAAAAGCACAATTAGTTTAACTGGAGCGTCAAGCCTGCACTCTATGATCCCAAACAGAGGGATTAAAGACTGTGTGGGTGGGGCTTCTGCGCTCACAAACAGAGACGTCCATGCAAATGATAACCCTGTTTACTTATGCCATTAATGAATGTTAATGTTAATAGCATATAAACATATGGGAGTGAAAAGAGGGAAGTGGAGGTTAAGTGCTCAGTGCATCATGGGAATCAGCAGCATAGTTAATGGAGGATTCAGCACCTTCTGATACTGTAAGTGGATTCAAAAGGGAAGTTTAAAGCCGAATCTTAAACTACAGAGCATCTGTGTCCTGAAGGCTGATAGCTGAAGGCACTGCCTCCCATTCTACTTTCAGAAACTCTAGGAAACTCTGTCAGAGGTAAGTCTAAGAGTGAAGTGCTCTAAAGGGATAACATTATACTTCGAGGTCTTTGAGATATTACAGGGCTGTGTACTTATACTAGTACAATTCTGGATTAACTATGAGCTAATTGAACAAAGTCTACTATGGGAGGGATAGGGTCTCCATTTCTACTCCCTATCAGCACTCTCAATGCAGTGCGTTGGATTAATTGAAGGCTTCAAAGGGAGCTTTTAGAACAGCCTGATAATAATTAATTACAATAGACCAGCCCTGAAGTAACAAATGCATGAATCTGTTTTCCAGCATCACTCTGAGACAGAATAGTTGCTATTGCTCAAAAATTTTAAAAAAGAAAAAAGACTAGTGCCAAAGTGAAAATACATTGTTCACTTTGGCACTAGAAATTATCCAGACTAGAAAAACACAGAGTTAAGAGCAAACGTATATTTCTCTAGTTACTTAAATAAAACAAAATAATTAACTAATCATTAACCTAAAATACAGAACTCAGTAAACACTGGTCACAGTCTAATGGAGGTTAAATACTGGATTACCTGTAATATTACCTGCACATTTAGGATTAACATTCTTCCATAGATGACATTTGTGGCCAGCATTAGCACTGCTAGCACTAAAAACCTGCCTGTCTCCCGGGTTAATGTCCATGTCCCTGTGCATTGCTTCAGCTCTGTGGTTAAATGCCAGTTTACTCTGTGATGAAGCTGCACTGTGTTATTCTTAATACCCACTGCCATTCTTTAATTCCCAGTACTGTTCATTCTCAACAATGCAGGGCATCAATAACAGCCAACACATGAAGCATTTTTAATCTTTTGGTTTTATTACTGCAAATATAGACATCACATTTACTTATTTAAGAACGCATGGTATCCTCAACATATTTACATGACACTGGCTAAGCAGTGGCACCAGGCAGCAATAAAGTATAACAGTGTTCATGGAGTTTTAGTGGATTTAATTTATATTGAATATAGTTTTGTTTTTTGTTTGTTTTAGTTCCTCTGTTTCATAAAAATCAATGACAATAAATGTGTAAAGGTCTGACCTTTACACATTTATTTTTTAGCACCATAAACAATATCTGGACAGCAGCTGTTCTTTCTTTAACCACCTTCTGGCTTATCTGCTGGTTTCAGGGTGAATCGGTCTTTCCGAGGATTTGCTGGGATTTCTGCGCTTGTCTCATTCTCTCCTCGAAGAAACTCTGCAGGTGTTGATTCCTCTGCTCCAACCTGATGACCCACTGCTCCCTCAGTCTGAAGGCAGCATTCACAGCAATGACAGGAGAGAGAAAAACAAGGAGGAGGTAAAGAATTAGCCGGTGATTACGATGAAAATACCTATTTAAAAAAGAGATATGAGTGTGGGTTTCATCAGAAACCCTTTAAGGTGGTTTATAATACTATGACACAAGATTTAGCAATGTCACAGTTCAGGTGAACGATGCAATTATGT
Organism: Rhamphochromis sp. 'chilingali'; assembly: GCF_963969265.1. Taxonomy (NCBI): domain Eukaryota; kingdom Metazoa; phylum Chordata; class Actinopteri; order Cichliformes; family Cichlidae; genus Rhamphochromis; species Rhamphochromis sp. 'chilingali'. The sequence goes on along the minus strand of NC_137930.1, from coordinate 38,125,622 downwards.
TGTTAAAACTAATCTTGTATGCTCAGCATTAATGCGTGACATTGAGGCTCTTACCGTGTCACTCCATACAATGAAGCACTGAGCTCAACTCAGCAGGGAGAAGGCAGCAACAAGTACCTCAGGGGAATCAATTGAGTCAGCAGTGGCAGGTGTGTGAGCTACACAATGAGCAGCAGTGAGAGTATGGCTTTTAAGCTTAGACTTATTTTTGAGTAAAAATAGTATGTATGTTTAAAAGATAGCTGTGGCCACTGCTGCTGTGAATTGCTGTGACAGGTATGCGTTTTTTGTTGGGGGGGTTTGGGTTTTTTTGATAAAACATCTATTTGCTGTATCAGATTGTACAGATACGTCCCTTTCTATTGTAAAGTTGGATATTTGAAGATGGCAGTGTATTTAAAACAGCTGCAGTTCCTCACATGGCCACTTGAGGCTATCTCCAAAAGTGAGTGAGTCACCTTTCTGATTTTTTAGTAGACTGCCACTCTCGCCTGTCACAGGGCAAGACACACAGTTTACCTTTGACAGGTAACCAATCCACCACACGGTTAAAAGGAAGAGACATACAAACATTCCTACAATCCTTCACTTTATGGATGTGCTTCACCCTCTTGTCCAAATATGCTCCAAAACTAAAATGGTCATGGTCAAATTAATAAAGCTGCACCAACAGGCCTTCAAACAATGGGTAACATAGCACACAATAATATAGGATTTTAAGTGATATATAATATTCAATATGTAGCTCAATAATTCTTTTCTTTCTGACACACAAAGTATGAACATTTCTCTAACATTTTATGTGTAGTTACAGGTCCTTAATAACATATTCTGACAATGCAATTTAATAATAATGTTTTATTGTCACAAAAATCGTGGATTACTTGTTTACACTATGCTCAGCTCCACTCAGATCATCTGGTTGCAGAGTGCCCTATGGTAAATGAACTATGTCAAATCAACAGACACTCTATTTAATTGTTAGTCATTATTAATCTCTGGCTCTCTTCCACTGCGTCTCGCCTCACCTCCAACCGGTCATGGCAGATGGCTGTACCTCCCTGAGCCTGGTTCTGCCGGAGGTTACTTCCTGTTAAAAGGTAGTTTTTCCTTGTCACTGTTGTAGCACTTGCACATAGGGAACTTTTTGATTGTTGTAGTTTTCTCTGTATCATTGTAGGATCTTTACCTGATACAAACAATCCAACACAATACTTTTTAAATTTTCATATACTGGCTGCTATAAATGCCAATGCAGATATACTGCCAAATACCTAATATTAGCCAAAATGTCACTCAGCCAAAATATCATAGTTCTAGTAGCTACATCCAACCACTGATACGGAATTGATCCCAGAACCACATTTAAGTGGCAATTGAAAGAACTGCTTTCAGTTTTTCCAGGTCAGGAGGCTGCTATGCGCACAAAGGCAATCAAACATTAAGCTGCTATGGTACACATTATGGGAATAACCAAGCTGGTAATGTGTCTATCCCAGGGGTGGGCAATCTCAGTCCACAAGGTCCGGTGTCCTTGCAGGTTTTAGATGTGTCCTGGAACCAACACAGCTGATTTAAATGGCTAAATTAGCTTCTCAACATGTCTTGAAGTTCTCCAGAGGCCTGGTAACGAACTAATCATGTGATTCAGGTGTGTTGACCCAAGGTGAGATCTAAAACCTGCAGGGACACCGGCCCTCGAGGACTGAGGTCTATCCAATAGTTATCAATACGTTTCACAATTTCTTTTTACTTTGTTGTGGTTCTAGATTAATGATCCCAATGATCATTAGAGCAGAAGCATCCCTGTCTGTAGGTTTCACAGCAATCCATTTAACCAGTGATGATATTTTAGTCTAGACAAGGTGATTCACTGACTGACTACGCGCTGATGAAACTTTACTTTTGCCTGAAATAAAGGAGGTATTGAAATTCTACCCCGGAAAGATTATTAATCCTGTACCTCTGCAGCAGGGCTGTTCTTTAGATCTATAGTTTACATAAAGCTATATATCACTGTGCAGTTAGGAACTACTTTACACTATATAAATGTTTCATAACCTGAGAGATTTTCACATTTTAATCAAAAATTTATTGCACATTTTTCTGAACTCACAAGTCACAGAAAGAGCTGCTCCCCAGCAGCAGCACTGCGGTCCATTTGTTGGTGTAAAGCACAGATTTAAAATGTGTGAAAGAAGAAAAAGTCATTTGTTTTTTTTAGGATGTGTTCTATGTTTGGAAGCCGAGATGAGCATCAGAGTCCAGTATTTGCCCTGACACCATAACTCCTAGGCTTAAAGTAATCGTGCAGACATCCAGCGAAACTTGATCTTCGGTCATTGCTGTCACAGATAATTGTGTTACAGAAAGAGAGGAAGTGTGTGTGTGAGTCTGTGTGAGTGTGCTTGAGTGAGCGAGAACTAGGCTATGTTAGCTGATGGATTAATATTGTTGTGTCTGTGCTCATCTGTCAGCACACGCCATCTTGCATTGGTTAATCTGCTGCGTTCTGGTTGTCTGTCCTCAAATACTCACGCTGATCTGCAGGATTCAAACATATAGCCAAACTGGCTCTGATCAACATTCTCAGGGTACTCCGTGATGACAGACAGAAGAGCTGGAAACATAACCGAGCCATTTTTTGAACTAATCAAGTTATGACGCAGTGAGACGGAACAAAGGGCAGTTATTGAGTTTATTTTTGATGCCCTTTTCTTCCCTCTGTGCCTCTCACGGACCCTGCTGCTCATCATCAAACACTGACTCAAAGCTCTTCACCAAGCTCATATAGATTTGATTACGTAACATCTCAGCATATGGAAGCACCCATCATGCTGTCAAACTTATGTTCAGTTGGAATATGGAAGCTATGCTAACAAGCTTTGACTGGCAACACAATATGTCACATTTCAACTGGTGAAGTGTTTGCATCTGTTGGAATTTAACTGGTATAATGAACTGTGTGTCAGCTGGTGGTAGTCCAGGGTGTTTAGAAATAAGCAAGTTTCATTAGAAAACTTTTTTGGTGTACGGTTTGGGTTAGAATGCCTTTTAGTCACAAGATAAAAAAAATACAGTTTCAAGTCCCTAACATGCAGTTTGATCATACAGTTCTTCTGCTATGTAATTTCCATCAACACCTATTGTTCAGAAGAACACTGCATTAAGTACTTGCACTCTCAGCACTAGTAGACATGGCACAGAGCTGTGGGAACATCATTTTTTGTGTGCAACACAACTGGCTATATATGTTAAATGGGCCCTGAAGCTAGCAGTGCTAGCCCCAGCACCTTTCTTTTCTTTTAGGTTTACAAAATCTGTCCCTGGTTTATTTCCATTTATGTTGTCTATTATGGATATTTGGACGGAAGCTGATGAGTTGCTGCTCGTTTTTGTACTCTGATATTAATGTTAGTTTAATAAACTATTATTTCTAGTGCAAGGATAGCATCCATTCATCATCCTTCATTGGGGCGCCATGATAAGCAGAGACAATCAGGTATTTGATGCCCAAACCACCACAACTGGCTCCTTTCCATGTGGACGAGAAGTGCTTTACTCTGATTCGCTCCTGAATGACCAAGCCCCTCATCCTATCTTTACTAAAGTGCGAGGTCACACTTCTGACGAAGTTCATTTTCATTGCCCGTATCCATAATTATGGATATCCAATTATGGATATCATATCCATAATCTCCTTCTTTCAGTCACTGCCTGAAGCTCATGGTCATGGGTGAGGTCAGGAAGGTAGATCGACCAGTAAATTGACAGCTTTAGTTTCACATCAGCTCAGTAGGAGTACCAGTCTCCCCTCACTCATGAACAAGACCCCAAGATAATTAAACTCAATGATTTCAATGATGCTGATTCTCAACCCAGCTGCTTAACACGTGGCTCCAAACTACCTTAGTTCACAATGGAGGTCACCACCCGATGAGGCCAAAAGCCAGGAACCAGGAGATGGCATCAAAGAGGTTACTTCCATATTTTATATTGTACATTATATTGTACATATATATATACATTGTCTCATTGCAGCATATTGTTGTGGGTTGCTGTATTAATAAAACTGAAACATATAGATATGCAGTATTGTCAGTGTTAGGCACTGAAATAAAATGACTGTTTGGGCTGGAGGAACAATGTTTGAGGAGCAAAGAATGCTTGGTTAAAAAAGTGCTTTTACAGCACACATTGTTTCTATTGGGCAGAAACCAAGCTGACTTCATCCATCTTGGTTTTCCTGGGATGCATGCAAATCAGGGATACTGCACTCCAAAAGGTCATCCTTCTGCTGCTATCCAACACATCAAAGACAGGCTTTAAAAAGCAAATATTTTCCAGCCTGAAATCATCTGGAATGTTAATCAGGGTTCGCACTATGAAATTACACACTTGGATCAGGAACTTTCCAGAACTTGTTATGTTTTTGTATTTGCTGACCGTGCCAAAGCGCTGTTCTTCATACGGTTCTCCTCCCCATTCGTCTGCTCGCTGTGCTGAACAATCCTCTGCTCCCAGAATGACTTCAGCTTCTGTTTGTCATGAATTCGAGCTGCATTCATCACCTGACAACAGCAATTACACAGCAGCAGACGCAACACTAGTCCACAAAAACTCAGGTGTGGGTTCAATAAAATCTGAAAGTCTGTTTACTTACTGCTGGCTCTTTTCACTTCTTTCCTCTTTTGTTTTCTTTCTTTGCCTCTTTGTCCTCTATCACTGCCCTCTGTTTCCAGTTCGCCTTTATTTCCTCTTTAACTCCTCCCCTTTGCTCCACATCTCTGTTTTATCGTCTCTCTCTGTCCTGCTCTCCATCCTCCGTCCAATGCTCTTCTTCTTTTAACTCATCTCCACCTTGTTGCTTCCTCTTTTCACAAATAAAATGATCTCTCTGCTTGTTGTTATTCATCTTTCTTGTTACTTCTGTCCCTTTACTCCAGTCTGTGAATTAAGTAAAGACTTTTTCATATAGCAGAATAAAGCCTTTCAGCCATCATCATGTCCACCAGCCAGGATTAACATTAAAAGGACTGACAGGTGAAGAAAGAAACATTAATCACTGCATTACAAAGGAAACTCTCAAAAGCTGATATATAGTGTCTGCTACTGAAATTATTACACAATATAATATACAGAGATAAGCAACATTTTAATGATGGAGTTCATTTTAACTCTTGTGTGCTGGACATAATGTGGTTCTTTGGATTTAATGAACAGAAGACAAATCCTTAACCTAAATCAGATGCAGAAGCTGTTTAATGGGATCTCTACAATACAGCAGGAGCATGAATATGAGATCCCACAGCCGCCCAAAGGGAAGCAATAATAACTCTGTTTTCATTTTGTCAGTGATTTGTAGCGACTCGCTGCGAATAAGGGAGCAGCCGAAAATAGCTTTAATCAGCAGTCGGCTAACAAGCTAATTAAACATTATGTTGTCATCATCATTAGTAAATAAATTCATTCATTTTAAATTGATGTGAACTTAGTTGAACTTTAGCTAATAATCAGTTAAAAGGTATTTTTCTTCTTATTTATTTAGGACAGTGCATGTTAATGAACATAAATGTAAAAAAAAAAATTACATGAATGTAAACATACCAGATTATAGCCAAGAACTAATTTCCATCTGTTGTCCTTAAGCATAAAAAATAGACATAATAATTCATAAAAATTCATCATTCATTCATAATAAAAACTCCATCACCAAACTTACACATACACACCAGTTTGTTTGTTTTCATGAAACGGAGACCACAAGCACAATACAAACATCAGTATTACATCTTCCTGTCCTAAAGTGCAGTAGGTAGTGTCTGAATCACTTAAAACTGAAATTGGCAGAATCAGAACCAAATTAAAATTGATTCAAGAACTTTTAGAAGACTTCTTCGCTATTGCATTTTGTGTCATATATTTATAATAGATGCATGTTAAATTAGAACCTAAAACACTGAGAGAGAGTGTCTTCATGTTTCCAAGTAAAAAGACAAAAACTAATCAAAATATCGTTTTGGATACAGACACTGGTTCATGGTGGTGTGGAGCAGCTTTTCAGGATTGGCAAAGCTATGTAGTCTCCTACTACTCATTAAAGTGTTATCACAACACATACTACCAGCTGTGGATGAATTATGTGAGCCATCATTCCCCACATTCACTGTAATAAAGACACCGCTAAGCACATCACATTCATATGATTTTCTGTCTGTCAGTTGGGATCTGATGCACAGTAGTGACTGACACGTAATGTATTTACTTCAGGGAAATTACTGTCGCTGCAAATGGGGGAAAAGGCCTGAAACTGTGCAGTAAAATCATAAACAGCTGCGCGGGGAAAGAGGGTTTAAGTCTGGCTCTCTTGTACAGTGTGTCTTTGTCCTGTCTTTCCCCCCCTCACTCCGAAACGGTCACAGCAGACAGCTGCCCCTCCTTGAGAGGTTTTTCCTTCCCACTCTCGCCACAACACTTGCTCATAGGAGGTCATTTGATTGTTGGGGTTTTCTCTATATTATGGTAGGGTGTTTACCTTGCAAATATCAAGTGCTTCAAGGTCACTGTTGTTAATTGTGGATATAATAAAACTGAATTAAACTGTTGTGTGTGTTGGGGTTTTTTCTGTGATTTAGGGAAACAAAACATATGTTGCATCATGCTACGCGACAGAACTCAGACCACCAAAAAGTTAATGGACGTTAACGATGTTTATGTAACTCAAAGTCTCTCCGGTCACAAACAGGATGTTTCAATTTTTCTGTTTCTATTCATCTGTCCACAGTCATATGATTACACAGACAACACTCAGCAGTGGACATGAAGACGCAGATGTCACATGGCTTAACTGAAAGGCACCAGGATCTTACCACAGCTTAGCTGTCTTTACATACACACAGAGAGAGAGACAGAGAGAGTGAGTGTGTGTGAGGGCTGAGAGTCAGCTAAAAAAAAGACTATTGCTAAACATTTATTAAACTACACAATAAGTATGTATAAGTGTATTTACTTCAGTGCCTGTCTGCTTGTTTGTTTGCAGAAGCAGAAATGCAAACTGGTTGCCTCTCTTGTCAGATAATTGAGGCCACAACTCACATGAACTCACAGCGCAAAAATGAAGATAGGAAACATGCCGCCTGGTCTGACGAGTCTTGATTTCTGCTGTGGCATTCAGATGGTACAGTTAGAATAACATGAAATCATGAATCCATCTGGCCCCTTAGTACCAATTTAACATTATTTTGGGGGTGTTTGTTTGCCTTTATTAGATAGTTTAGTGAAAGTGGTGAAGAAACCAAGCAAAGGGCCTTGGATCACAGTCAGACATGGACTGCTGCGTTTAGCCTTTGGCATATGGGTGCTTGCTCACTCTGTGACCTAAACTGGTGCTCTATTTTAACATCTTTTAAACACAAAGTATAGCTGAGTGTTGCTACTGACCTTGTTGGTCCCTTAATGACCACAGCGTACCACCTTCTGATGGCTGCAAACAGCAGGATAAAACACTATGTCGTGACAAACTGGTTTCTTTAGCATAACGCTGGGATATAGTAAAACAGGAGAGTTGCATCACGGATGTGCAGCTAAGAAATCTCTAGTGTGTATCTGATGTAATAGTGTCAATTTGGCCACCTGAGAAATATTTCCAACCCCTTGTTGCATCTATGCCACAAAGTGGTAAAACATTGGTTAACCTGGTTGTTATTGCCTGTTGTTCTGTATAGAAAATGTGCGTAGTCATAGAAAGTAATATGATTGGCCTCGTTATTTGCAATTTAATTGTATATAACTTTTTTTTTAGGCTGACAGCCACCATCCACTTTGTGTCACAAAACTTGTAAAATCCTGTTTACTGACTTATTTTCTCAACAACATTAAGCAGGGATTCAAGCAGGGTCAAGAGTGTTTGAAAGCGGCCGGATGCAGGTTTACACAAAGGCATCTTGGGCATGTCCATCTTTTGTAAACATTCAGTAGATCCATCCTGGACTGGTCACCAGTCCATCACAGGGCCCAGCTGAGGGTTTGGGTTTGAATCCACCACCTTCTTGCTGCACCACCGCGCCACCCAACGATGGTGTGTTTAGTTTTACAGTTTTCACTGTTATTCAGTGATGAACTCATATATTATTTCCTGACTCACTGCCATCTACCCCCTTTCATGTGCGTGTGGCTGCTGACAAAATCCCTCAGCAGGTGAGTCATATGGAAGGCATGACAGAACTCTGATACGGTGTCAGACACGTACATGCAACAATGAGTTTTTTTCAAATCCACCCAAACAGCTGATCAGCACAAGAGAGCAAACTTCCCCGGCAGGATTAAAACAGCTGACAGTAGCGCGTGTGTGTTTGTATCAGTTAATAAAACTGAATGTTATTGAAGGACCATTCCACAAGTTTTACACCATCTGTGAATTTAGTATCAGAAACTGTGTGACTGTGAAAAGCAGCAGCTGCAGTCAGTCTGAGTTCATGCCAGATCAGTTATCTTGGTTTTGTACCTTGTAATCAGTCATGTTCATGTGGAAATGTGAGCAATAGTGGAAACATTGTCAGTGTATGCTAGGAAGCTGTCAGACACACAGTCAAAAATCTCTCAGACTGTCAGGCATGCTCTGGTTAAGTGATCCCACTAAGCCAGTCAGATGCTTGTAATCAGGTGCCTGTAATACAACAACACCTCCCACTAGTCTTTAGCACCTAAACCAAGCCAAACAGATTTTAGTGCCTAAAGCTAACAAAATAGTTTTGTTGTGCCAAATACTTTTTAGAATCTGAACACAACGAAGTAGATTTAGTGCTTAAATGTAACTGAGAAGTAACGAGTACCTAAGTCTCATTATTTTTAATTAGAAAGTCTAAAAAAGTGTGAGATTCAATCTGTGTCTCATGGTGTGAACTCATCAGTAGACAGTGGTTTTGTACCTGCTATCTCTTATCTTAAACAGCTCTGGAGCAGGTTAGGTCTGTAACAGATGTTGTCATGGTGATGTACTCCTGTTTTCATAACCCAAAATTTAGACTGGAAGTTACCTCACTAAGATTTCAATCGTGCTTCACAGTACAGGCCTCTGGTTCTGTTATCTTTGCATTGTCCATATCATTAAAGTCCAAGCTTCTGAGTCCAGCACTGGAGTCATACTTGATGAATATGTAAACAGCCTGAAGGTTAATTTTTCAGTGTGCAGCCTGTAGTTGTTAGCAGAAACTGGCTGCTGCCCGGCTTCTTCTTCTTCTTCTTCTTTCTTCAGCTGCTCGTTTTTGAGGTCACAATAAACATCATCTGCTTCCATCTCACCCTATCCTGAGCATCTTCTTCTGTCATACCAGCTGCATGTCCTCCTTCACCACATCCATGACCTTCCTCTGTGGTCTTTCTCTTTTCTTCCTGGATTGCAGCTCCATCTTCAACATCCTTTGTCCAGTTAATCCACTGTCATTCCTCTGTACATGTCCAAGCCATCTCAGCCTTGACTTTTTAACATTGTCTCGAGGTTCCTCAACCTGAGCTGTCTCTCTGATGTACTCATTTCTAGTCCTGGCCATTCGGCTCACTCCCACTGAAAATTTTAGGAAACCATACATCACAGCAGGTGTCACAACCATCGTTAAATCTTTCTCTCCTGCTGCTCTCCTGTCACACATCACCCCTCACACTCATCTCTACCTGCTCCACCTTGCCTGCACTCTCCATTGCTTTGGATGTCTGATCCCTCCTATTCAAACTCCTCTTCCTTCACTATCTCTACTCCATCCATCCTCACCTATCCATCTGTCTCCCTCTTACTCACACACATGTATTCCCCACCTCTCCAGGTTCTCTTCCACCTGCTCACTAGTCTTAATACAGATCACAATGTTGTATGCAAGCATCTTAGTCCACAGAGACACTACAGCAAACAAGGATGGGTTCAGAGCAGATTCCTGATCCACCAGGACTCTCAAAGCAAGCATCACATCTGAAGTGCTGTTTTTCAGCATGAAGCCACACTGCTTCACCATACCTAACCACACCTCCTCACCACCTCTGTTTCCTTCACCTACATATGTAATGTACAATCTGTCCCTCCAGGCTCTTTACCACTTAATCCAACTTACTCTGGAGTTCCTCTTTCTCTTCTGACATGTGACCCATGGGGCATACGCACTGACAACATTCAACATCCACACCGTTTTCAGCTTCAAACTCATGATCCCTTCTCACCCCCGCCCATGCCTGGGTTGGCTGCTGCTCAGCTGAGCTCCGTTTAAAGATAGAACTTCAAGTCTTTAATGAGGTAACATATTCATACTAAAAGAGCTGATAATTTGTCTTTGTGATTGAAGTAGTGTCACGTAGAGTCTCCAGGAGCACAGAAATACAAATGTGTCTGTTAATGCCGTTATCTGCAGTGCTGCTATCAGCAAATAAAGCTGTTGTTTGAGGAACCTGGAGAGATAAGAAGCTCACCACAGTTTCCTCCTCATTACATTTATCTCTCCACTCTCCCTTTTCCAAGTTGTTTACTCAGCTCAGAAACTAGATTATAAAACCTTTTCTGAATCTTGCACATCGGCTTTATGTAACAATACATGAGCATTAATGCACTAAAGTCACAGGAGAACATGGAAAAGTGGTATAAAGACATTAAGCATTCCTCTTCTCTTTCACATCCCCCTTTAATCCCCGCTCTTCCCTCCTGCTGCTCCTCCTCTGTTCAGACCCCCTCGCTCCACTCAGAGCTGCTTAAATCTGGTCCAATCCCTTTAACCTTTTCTCAGAGGGGATCAACAAACAGAACATCAACATTAATTTTCACAGGATCCAGAATGCACATCAGTTTAGACTGAAAGCTCCACTGGAGATCTGCCCAGAGATAGAAACAAAGCTGAATGTCTGAGAAGGTCTTTGCTTGGGAAATCACATTTTCCAGTAGTTTTTTCTTCCTCCAGTTGGAAGACTTACTTTAGACACATTTTTCTTTGGAGTAGTCCAGATAACAAAGGAGAGATTACACTCAGATAACCATGGGATTAAACTATGAAACCTCCTCTGCTTCTTGACAAAAGCCCTGACATCCGTGTTCTTTCTCTCCTCGTTTTCCTTTTAAGTAGCATTTTGTACCCCATCATTTAAACTGGAGGATAAGTAAAAGCAGCTACCTATAGACAGGCTTGCAGTCGAGGAAATAAACTAAGCAGATTTTAAAGTCAGTGGAGTTTTCAAATAATGAAAATAACTAATCTCACAGAGCTTTACATAGTTCGGTTGAGATTTTAACTGGATTACAAACTGAATGTTTGTAATCCCGTGGCAACGATAGGAGGAAAAAACTCCTTTTAAGAGTGAGAAACCTTTAAGAGAAACAGGCTGAGGGAGGACATCTGATGGCCTCGAGTGGCTGTGGTAAAAGGAGAGTGAAAGGAGGAAAGACGAGCAGTGAGAATTAGAAACAATAAACATTGTGCAGGGTGGTGAGGTCAGTCCCTGCAAAACAAGAACCAGAGCCAGAGATATCAGCAAAGATGCACAGGAGAGAGGGAACAGTAACGAACCACATGATCAAGGGGACAAAGTTTACAACATGCAAAAGTTGCAAATGAGCTGCATGAAACATGAAAGAGAAGTGAGCAGAGGCAACGCGTTCTCAGCATAGTTTGACACACAGTTCTCTTTTGTCAGCTTCTCTATGCTCTCATACAGAAGGCCTTAAGAGAGAACAATTGAGGCATACGAAGTCTGCATTAAGAGGCTCGAGGGGCAGTGGCGTCAGACATCTCATGATTATCAACTGAGCAGACATTAAAGAAGGATGTGACAGACGAACGTCGCTTTCATTAAATCCCATGCACCATGAAGACCCTGTGCCTAATTGACACACCCCAGCAGTTTGGCCAAAACAGCATTATTTTATACTATAAAGAGGAGAGGTTCACCTTGAATTGCCCGGGAATCCAGCTCAAACTGTAGCTCTTTAAGTTTTCTCATTTACCAAGCAGTGCCTCAGAAGACCCGAGCCACTGCTTGCAAGATTTATAGACAAGAAGCAGGATTTCAATCTCTGCTCTGACACATTTGAAGCAGTGCAGAGACCTAAGAAATTCTGTTATATGTTCATTTTTCTTTGTTCTTTGTTGTGACTCTGCTTTCTAGGAGACCAGACTATTGATGCTTTTGGATAGGAAAAGCTTCTCTCATTTCTGTATGGGCATATATCTTTTGATTCGCTTTCTTTTTCAGATGACAGACTTTGTAACCAATTTATCTCTGATTTCAGGATTACATCATGATGTCTGACAGGTCTCAGATTTTCAGAGAGCACAGTCCAGGTAAGTGTTAACGCTCACCATTTTTCTTCTTTTTCAGCTAAATCATTGGTTTTATCTGCATCTAGCAGAGGTGTTTCAGGCACATCCCTTTTATTTGTCCCTTGCGGAGATAATCTATGGAGCAGTTGTCACCTGGTGAATTAGGATGGTGATATTGTCATCTGCATAATTATGTTACAGTGTAGTTGTTTACTGTGGCTCAATGAATGCTAGTAAGAAGGGGTGCCCCCTGCCCCCTTGCCCCAAAACACCCACAGAACCCATTAACTCTGGTCTGTCCAACAGAACTATAACTGCAAGATTTAATCAGACCAGGAGAGAAATTTTGCCTGAATCACTTTGTAAAAAAAATAATTAAATGTTGGATTCTCTTATCACCAATGTTTAAATGCAGCTTTTTTCAGTAAACCTTGTTGATAAAACTCTGCTCCCAAAGCTCAATTTCACACAGTTCTTTCTACTCTTTGTACTGCATGATGTCAGTGAGTGCAGATATCATCTGCTGTGAGCACAGAAGCCCCTCCCTTATTACATTTCTTTAGAAGCAGCCAATCAAAAGAAAGTTGTCTTAAAAATGGCTTGTGGGAGACAAGACATGATTTAAGAAGCTACACCACAGACAGTCTAAGACAGAAATTATTTTAAACCATAAATCTAATGTAGTACAAACCAAGAATATAAAATCACTAATGAAGAAACTAAAAAATGGAGCACATTATGTGAATAGGTCTCCTTTTATCACAGCGGTCACAGCCCTTTGGTGGCAACAAACTTCAGACTGACATTTATCTAAAGCAGGCATTATACTTTCTGCATCCGTGGGTCCGCTCAGATCCCAGTGATGTAATTTTCATCATCAAACAGTTATTGCAAGAATCCACGTAGATGTCCACATGCCGGCTTGTTTTCTGATACTGCACGGACTTAACACTGTAATGCAACAGCTACCCGTGCTCCCCAGGCTGCAGACTTCACATGTCAAAAGAGTGTAACAGGTCTCCAGCTGTCCATGTCCACCAGTTTAATATAGGTTTAAGTAAGCATTTGAGGTTATATTGTATTAAATAGACAATGTTTCATAGTGATATATCAGTAATACATATACATACATGTTTATGTATGTGTATATATATATATATATATATATATATATATACACACACACACACATTCTCTTTTATGTTTACTCTCCATGAAACAGTTTGTGAATTTAAATTTGGAAATATTCCCACTGTATCCCTGGAATGTTTAAGTACGGTAACCAAGAATAAGCCTAAGCTGTCAGTCAGAGAACAATACAAACATGTTTTTTTAAAATACTCCTTTAGCACATATTTATCTAGGGGTTACTCCTTATCTAACTGATAACTAAGACCTCCCAGGGTTACAGAGAAAGTTGTTATTACGAGGTAGACATGTTGCTGGTTGCACAAACACCTGATTTTCAAGTTCCCCTTTAACTTGCTGTTGGGATTTGTTTTGGGTAGGTTTACAACACTAAAGCACTAAGCTGAATTCACCAGGGTGCTTCATTGTGCCTCCTGGACGCCACATCACCAGCAGCCCCTTTTCACACAACCTCTAAAGGTCACTTATCTTTTTTTAAAAAAAAAAAAACAAACAACAGCTATGTGTTGTAATAAGAGTTTGCACAAACAACACAACATTGTTTTTTTTTCCAAGGGAGGACAGTCTTGTTCAATGAGACCTCTTTTTTTTCTTTTTTTTTTAATGAAGAGTTTATTTTTATAGCTTCCAAGGCAGACAGATACTGTAATGATTGTTTAACTTTGATATAAATTATTTTTTTACTCTGCCTGTTAATTATAGCTGTGATCTGTAGCAGCTGGCAGGGCGACAGACTACAGAACAACAGCTGATGTGTTTGTTTAAGATAAGAGAGCAGCAGATAATCAATCCTAACCTCATCAATAAACTCTGGAGATAACAGGCAGGGAGACAACAGCTCCTTCTGAAAATACCTACAGATAATAGAGTCACAGAGATGGAACGAAAGGAAAAGCTGCAATGCAATCATATTAATTTGGTAAACTGAGTGTTATAGTTTAAATGAAGACAAAGCAATTTTCTCACCATACAGACACCATCAGTGGCACAGTACTGTAAATCTTTAATAAACACAGTGCGTACATGTTTATATTTAAGGACAAAATGTCACACTGGCTGAGTTGGTGTCTTCTGTCTTTTTGCACAAAGTGTAAAAAACAGAAACTCTGTATCATCTTTTACAAAGAGAAAAAAATCTAGTGTTTAGTAAGAGATCCTAAAATTACCAAAGAAAAAATTATATTTTTCATAAAAATCTTATGTACAGCTTCCTTCACATATTTCATTTCTTCTTCAAGACATCTGACACATATATGGGTATAGAAACAAAGAAATAGGGGTACATGGTTTGTCTGAACGAGAAGAAGTTCTGAATGATATATTGAACATTTTAATTGGGAGAATTATGTTGGCTGTATGTTGGGTCTTTTGGGTTGAATCGCGTTAACTTGGGAGTTCAGCAAATCCTTCAAAATGCAAACATTGAAAGAGAAAGGTTAAGTCTACTGAGCTCTTAGTGCTCACACGAGAAGGGGGTATAAATAGATCTGGTTAGGGGACAGGGTGGCCTGTGGATCCCTATAAACCACAGCATCAAAAAAAAAAAAAAAAAAAAAAAGAGAGTCCCCATAAATCAGGACACAGTCCAGTCCAGCTACAGTTCAAAGTGTGTCTCTTCCTTCTGGATGCAAAATGATAGATTTCAGAAAATCTGTTTCTGTTACGGACTCACTTCTGATTTCAAGCTTTCAAAAATATCCTGCTGAGGCTAAGACACAGTTTCACATAAATCCAGGTGTTTCAAGGCATCAGATGAAGAAATACAAAGGAGAAAGCAGGATCAGATAGAAGAAGAAGCAGCCAGTGGGAATCATCCTGACAGCCGATGAACGATACCAGCGCACCTCATCAGAATCATCTGGAAAACAGAAACAGGAAAACTGTCATTTTGAGTAGAATTAAAGTTATGATTTGTTATCATTCTGTGTCTCAAAAGCCTTTTCACTAACTGTTTTATGGCCTTATTTTATGTTCTGTAGTTGGTCATTTTTTAAGGCCCTGTTTATTGCAGAAAAAACACATTTTCTCTCAAGAGGGCTCATCTTACACACAGCATGGTCACTTTACTTTTCACCCAAACCTGGCTTTGTACTGCACGGTGTCTCCTTTGTTATTTCTTGTGTTAGAAAAAAAGATGAAGAGTGGATTGTACTACTGACGGGCTAAAGAACCAACAAATATATTTTCTGCTTTTAATACTAAAAACATTTTGGGAGGGGGAAAAAAAAGCAGATACTTGCAGAAAAGGCATGAGGCGCTATCAGCAAAAAGAGCTGGAAAACTGCACAATTCTTAGATTAGAAGATTTAGGATGTCTGTATGTTCAGCAATGATAGGCCAATTTATCCAAAGTGTTGGCTTTAGGCTATTTAGAAAGTTGGCTAAGGAATTTTGAAATAATGGAGCTCATGATAAATAAAATAATCACTCAAAAAGCTGCAGCTACTCATACTTCAAAACAAATGTTGGATAAGCTTTATCTTAAAAGTGCTTACACGTTGTCATTGTTTGTGCTGAAGAATGCATTGCCTTGAGTTGTAAATGAGTGGGTGGGGTGAGAGTTTGAATACGACACTTACACTTGAAGGGAATTGTTTTTGTTGCAAGTCTGAAAAAGTGTGAACGACAGTTTTCAAACTGTCTGATGGCCATCAACAGCTCATCCACACAGAAACAAAAATAGCCCTCGCTTACCTGATCATACATCTAAAGGACTGAATGAACCACATGGAAATATACAAATACAGTCAAGACACGCGGGCCCTCTAGATTCTGAAAAAAAGCTAAACCTGGTCTGAACTGCAGCAAGTCTCTATTTAGTCCTCATTGGATCTTACCACAGTCTTTATGGAAGACTTTGGCGAAGCAGTGCAGCGTGCCATAACCACAGCGGCAGTAGGAGCAGCCCTTTTGAACCCACTCGCCGTGAGGAATCAAACCACAGGTCCTGCACACAGATGACCGAAATTAAAACCACTCCCAAGCACTTGATTCTTTAAGATATTTAAGATTTTTTAAACCAGTGACATAAGAACCATATTGGTGATAATTTCTGGTCATAAAACAGTCAGAGACATTGAAGACATATTCTCAAAGTCTCAGTTAGATTAGACCAAGTTGGCTCAACCAGTATAGTCAATATTAATTTGCATTTTAGAGTAAGTAGAGCATTATACAGGAGCACACATCTAATATTTTTGCATTCGGGTTTACCTGATTCGTTGGTCATACTCGCAGGTTCTCCCGGTGAAATATGGAGGGCAGGCACAGAAGCTGCCCAAGATGCAGGTTCCTCCATTCTTACAGCAGCTTCGACTCTGTTCAGCACCTCAAAAAACCCAACAAAAACAGATATTTAAATGGGAACCAACAACAAATCCATCCAGGTCATTTACAATCTAACCTGCATCCAATTCCTCCTGTATCTGTAAGTCACTTTGCAGACCACCTCCACGCCAGCTCCTCTGTTTCTGATTTTACCAATATCCTGGCGGTCTGCTGTTATCTCTAACATCTAAGGGCACCCTGCTACTGCTCTTACCACCTTTATGCTTTCCATGTATGAAGGCAGGAATGTGTCCCATCTCAAAACTGTGTTTCTCTGCTACTTCTGTAGCAACTATACAGAAGAATTAACAGTCCTGTAATTAGTAATGGAGGTCTTTACAGAGCTGATCATCTCTTACATGAGCTTTTCAGAAATATTGATCATTTTAAGTGAGAAAGGAACAACAAAAGCAACAAAAGTGTGATTAAATGAGTGCTTGCAATTATAAGTGTGAATATAGTCTTAATCTAAAGTATCTTATAGAATGATTATTTTAACGTTTCTGCCAGCAAATATGTTGAAGTAAGCAACTCTACATAACTGTACAAGAGCTGGGCACATTGGGGATCTATACTATTTTCTTCAATATTTTGTAAGAATTAGATACAGAATATGGAGCTTGTGTCTGCAGAGCCATTAGGGATATGCCTTTTTCATATGAACACCAAACCTTATGTATGCATTTCATATTTGTCCAGGTAAATCTGTCTATATGACCTGTAAGCTCCATTACAGGTATTCAGTCCAGTATCATTAATTATACTCAATATATAAAACTTTCTTGTGTCTTCGTTTTTCTGATTGTCTTTCATGGAGTTTTCATTTAACAGATGAACTTAGACTTTCTGATTTTAAATTTTGTAAGATTTATTTTTAGTATAGTAAGACTTATTTTGTGTTTTAATTTGTTGTTCAGGGTGCCACTGCTGTGCCCTCAGACCTCAGGTCAAGCATTTCTTTTTTTACTGTATCGGTATCTGTGAGATAAACCAGAGTCTCCAGCTGGCAGCACATTCCTGTGATCCTCTGCTTCACATCAGCAAACACAGAGAGTCTGAACAAACCTCCGAAAATGGCAGAAAAACACTAGAAGTGAACCAACAACGGCCCACACAACCACGCCTTTTAATTAAGGGGTTTGTTTTAGTATCTATTTGGATGGGTAACAATGAAAATTCATTTGAATTCATTTTATTTTAAAAGCTCTCACTTAAATCAGAAGAGAGAATATACTGTTTTTATTTTAAACAATTGGCCCTTTGATCAAAGACTTTATTTAATCTGAATAGATGATGTTGCCCATTACCAGTTTTGTTTTCACAGTTTTTCATATGATGTTTTATTTGAAGGTATATGACAGCATAAGACAACAAAACTTTCTGAGCAACTGGAAATATATCTTAAATGCATTACAAAAAAGAAATCCTGGGGAAAATTACGGAACAGCATCAGGTAAACTGTTTTAGGTAAACTGCTGAATTCTTTCCTTCATTGGTTTTTGGGGTTCGTCTCCCCCTTCTGTCTACATCTGTGTGTGCATTACCGAAGTGTGAACTTACTGCTGGTCAGGCCGATGAAGGGCAGTACGGCGCTAGCGTCACGGTGTTTACGGTCCCCGTTGTTTGGTGACCTCACCTGGGTAAACTGACCCAGGAAGTCCTGGGAGGTCTGTAAGGATTTCGCCAAAGAAGAAGAAGAGGAGGAAGCAGAGCTTGAAGGAGGAGAGGAAATGGAGGAGGAAAGAGATGAAGTTACTGGAAGTGAAGGAGAAGAGGTAACAGAGGAGGAAGGAAGAGCGGGCATCGTAGGGAAGGTGCCTTGAGTACTGCATTTGTCTCCTTTGCAACCTGCAAAAGAGAAACGCAACAAATTTTAAATGTCACACAGAGCAAAGGCAAATGTGAGCCAAAGAAACTGACCCATAAAATAAAATCAAAGGAGATTGTGGGGTATTGGTCTGACTGAAGTCCCACTAACATCAACATAACGTTACAAACTGAAGTGAAAACAAGCATCAACCCTCCTGACAAGCAGACCAGAAGGTTCTGCAGCAAAGAAGTTCACTACAACCAGGCTTCTTTGTGTTAGCTGACTCAACAAAACCTAAAACCCCATTCAGAGATAAAGGGTACCACGACAGTGATTATCAACTTTCTCTTTTAAACTGGGCTCTCCGCTTTGGGCACATTCAAATAAAGAGGAATTTTACACATCATGCAGTTCTTCTGTATAAAAGGATCCCCACGAGTGCCATCTACTCCAATTAAAAAAAATGCTATTATAGAAAACACAACAGTAAAACTCAACACTGTTGCCAATAAAACAGATTCCCGCTGCAGAAAACTGTTAAAGTGATGATTTCGTGCACAGGGCAGTAAAATACACGCTTTCATTTGAGTTCAACATTTTAATGCTGATTGTGCTCTAAGAGCTACTGTTTACATGAAACATTAAAAGTCACTGTGGGTGTTCTGTGCTCTAGCAGCTACAACCCCAGCCGATTAAAATCAATTATAACAACATTCAAACATGCTGTTCAAATACTGCCACTGTTCACTGACAACACAATACACAGTTTGAGCTGCTTTATGAAGTGGTACAACTTGTGATGTTAGTAAGGCATGGTTTAACAAGCTGCACAAATAAAACCCTCCCCCCAAACATTTTTGATCACCAGGAGCTCATATTTGTATCACATGAATTAATATTCTGAATCATGTGGCCATATAGGAACTGATGACAAATTAATGGAAGAAAACAGTTAAATAAATGTCTGAGTAAAGCGCTACAGCTCTGCATTCCAAGTCTCTGCAGTCTACTGACATTAGGAAACACCATTCTTCTCAATTTTCTAATTTGGTGATCTGATGGTGGTGGTGGTGGTTTACACAATCAGTCCAAAAATCTATTTGGAGGGCTATTCCAGGTAAACTGCTGAATTCTTTCCTTCATTGGTTTTTGGGGTTCGTCTCCCCCTTCTGTCTACATCTGTGTGTGCATTCCACAGGGCTATTCCACTCTATTCCATTTTTTTCTCTCATATTCTATTCTAGACTCAGCAATCAGTATAGGCAGTTTAAGGGAGAAGGGACCTGTGGTGGTGACCAATTATATCTTACACCAACTTAAAAGAAAAAAAAAGTTTTTTGTTGGCCCTAAATCATAAATGGAACTCGGCCCAGAGTCCCAGAGACCGGAACTAGACAAGTGACTCCAAAGCACGGCAACAACATGACCCCTACTGCATCATATCCACCAGATTCCCGCACTGCAGGGGTCAGAATTTAGCAACAGTTTGTAATTGTGGAATTTTCCAATTAATTGTCACATTTTTGTTCTTATTAGAAACAAAAAACAGACAAACAAGCACAGATGACCGTATGTTGAGTGTGATGATCAGACCTGAAGCAGACACAGCAGCAGCAGACTGGACACACATGAAGGCGCAGAGCACAAACCTGGAAACAGATACATTTGGTTTAAAACAAGTATTTAAAAAAACAAAACAAAAAAACAGAGCTATTTTCACAGAGAGTCATTTGGACTTACTTGAGCATCTCCTTCCAATTCATTTTAGCGAAGTGGTGAAAAAAAAATTTAAATAGTAAAAACTCCAAACCACCTTCTTGATTTCTTGGCCGTTCTTCAACTCACAGTGGAGGAAAAAGTACAATAAAACCGCGAATAGCCGAAGGTCGAAAAAAATTCCCTGAAGTTTACGTTTGTAGCTCCAGAAGTCAGAGAAAAGTATCCATAGACATAAAACCAACTCAGACGCTGAGAACCTGAGCAGGTGCTACTCCAAAATATATTTTAAAAACTCCGCTTTAAAAACTTCATAAAAGCGAAAACGCCGTATAAGAATCTAGTGAATCCTCCTCCGGCCTGAGTCTCCCCCTCGCAGTTTTGTGTCTCTAAAACTTATCTTCTGTCCAGGTGATTCTCCTGCAAGGGGGAGGGGCTCCGGAAGCCACGCCCCCTCACGGCCGTCTGGGTGGAGGTGAAGGTGGAATCAACAATACTGGGAACTGGCTGAAAGCTGTTCTGGTGGCCCAGAAAAATAACGTGTTTCCTAATTTAGTTATCAGGTAATTGGTTTTGTTTGCTGAGCTTTGGATGGACGAAGAAGAATTAGATGGCTCTTACCCACGTATGTCAAGAAAAGTACAGCAATTCACTCAAAGCTACTTCATGTGGAAATGGGTTTTGTAAAATGCTTCACATGCTGCACAAAGAAAGAAAATTTTGGAGAGCCAGAATCTCTCATCTGTTCTACACTGGGTATAAAATGAGCCCAGTGGTTTTTATACTGGTGGTGATTTTAAAAAAAATGAAAAGAATACTGGAAAAAGAAAGGTTAAATTACCACAAACATAAAATTTATCTCCTAAAAAAAGAAATCTGCAGAGTAGCAAGCTCCTGTAATTGTTCAAATAAAACCTCACCTTATATTTGAACAAAAGGAACGTTTATGGCTAAAATAATATGAGAGGAAGTAACTAAATGAAAACTTTTTGAAGTTTTTCAGGTGTTGCTGAAAATGTTTGTTTTTTTTTAATTGACTTTATTTGGATGGTCACCAGGACATAAAGACAGGTGCACATAAAGATTCTTCAGTTTAACTTGATAAAAACATAACATATAGATAAAAGCCTTTTAGTTTAGGGGTTAATGTCTAAGAGAATATTACTAGGGTGACTTAATAACTGATTTTAAAGGTTTAAAATTTATTTAAAGTGGAAAAAATATTAGTATATAATGATTTTTCAGCGGTTTTTGGGAAGCTGACATTGAGGCATTAAAGAATTAAAAGATCAAAGTACTTTTAACCATCTGTGGTTCAGTAGATTCAATTCTTTGCTCATATAAAACCTCACAGGCCTTCTTTCTTTCTTTGTTTCCTCCACCTCTCTCGCTGACATCCCCCACTCTCTCACCCTGTAAATATGCATATTAACCTCACCTTCACATGTTAATGACCCTGCTCCTGAAAGGAAATCCACCTAAACTGAAACTTTCAATAGTGCACAACAAGAACACACACACACACACACACACACACACACACACACACACACACACACACACACACACACACACACACACACACACACACACACTTCTGTATCACACTTTCTTAAGCAGAAAGAAACATATAGAAAACATAGAAATCTGTTCTTGGTATAGTAAGATGCTTAACTTTCAGCCGCTGATTTTTGGGAGTAAAATACCTTTTTAATAAGTTTTATTTTATGGGTTTTATAGTACTTTTAAATAATTTGGTGAATAATTCCAGGTTCTCCTAAATGTAATTTGGTAAATGTACAAAATAAAACAACTTAAAACCACTCCATGCCCAAAAACCAAAATCACAGCATTAAATTTAATTGCAAAGAATGGCTGTATTATTAGTCATGAACTATTCATTTATCCAGGGGTAAATGCTTAAACAGATGTTCTGATTTCTTCTCAAAAACTCTGCTTGCATTGTGATGAATGGTTTCGGTGGCCGGTGGGTGAGGCGTATTCAGTGAGAGTGTAAACAGCAACAGTCATATGGCTCTAAGTTCTGCACACTGTTTTTTTTTTCTGCTCTGCGTTTTGGTGCATTTAATCTCAATTTAATCTTTTTTTAAATAGCTTTTTATGTCATTTCTGTGCAATAATATTTGTCCACACTTAGATCACAAAATGTTTGCCACCAACTTAATGGAGCAACAAATGCCAAAAATATCCCAAATGGTGAAAA
This sequence comes from Rhamphochromis sp. 'chilingali', assembly GCF_963969265.1. Lineage (NCBI taxonomy): Eukaryota > Metazoa > Chordata > Actinopteri > Cichliformes > Cichlidae > Rhamphochromis > Rhamphochromis sp. 'chilingali'. Next base: position 38,103,106 of record NC_137930.1, on the reverse strand, counting down.
AAATCTTCATTTAAATAACCTCAGTGATTTTAGAAAAGAAGAAGATTTGGAAGATGCTGAGTTTTCAGAACATGAGGCTTTTTGCCTTCACTGGATGGGACAGTGCAGACAGTAGTGTCGGGAGAGAGTGGGAGGGCGAATGACACACAGAAAATGTGAAGGTTCTCTGTCATCCAGGTCATGGTAATCTAAGGAGCTTCACTGATGAGAGGCGAAACATCTTCAAGAAACTTAAAGAAGTCCATTCACTTTTCTTTCCCACCTGCTAAGATCACACAGGTAATGGTCTGGGGCGGACTCAAAGCCAGTATATGGGTCACCTGCACAAGGTGACCGGCTATGGTATGTAATCAGACAGTTTGAAAATGATGATGAGTCTGGCTGTAACTCAGCTCCAAAACAAGTCCATCAGAGCCAGAAAGTGAAGCAATATGGATGTCCAGACATGGTACTCAATGTGTGGGCAACTTTTTCCCTCAGATACCTTCTAGAAATTCATCTGTATCACAAATTGTTCTCTGATCTAAATTTTGCTCTAATCCAGTAGCAACAATAACAGCTACAATGTGTATGTGGACCCAAGATAGTCAGGAAAACACAGTTTATATGAATCAACACACAAATATGCAAGTTGTTCTGTGGGTCTGAGTTGTACAGAGCAACATGAATCTGATCAAATCAGACATCATGTTTCATCTAACTTGCAAAGCAGCAGTAGAAAAGCTCCGTTTGTTGCCTGTATTAGCATTAGAAGCTAACAGACAGACTGTAAACAATGCAGAATGAGTTCATTTGAATGACCTCCTAGTAGCAGTCACCTCACAGACAACAAAGCTACAAATCAGTTGAAATGCACAATGACAGCTGGCATCAAATCTAGGGTGAGCAGAAGAATATGAGTTTTTGGTTAACTTCCAGGAAGTTCATATAGTTTATTTATTTATTTGAAAGGTAACAGTTTCTTCTATGTTCTCCTAATAAATACAAAATGCCATTTTTTTCCACTTGCAAGTCAAATGTCATTATAATGAAAGCTAAACTCCTAATATATATCAATAATAAATATCGCATAGATTACATAAAGCATCTTTTTTTGGTTCTGGTGGTCACAGATGAAGTAACCAAACTATCCAAAACAGTATTACAGCTCTGCCCCACCCCCACTCCACTCACCTCTGTTAATCTGTCTCTACTTTGAGGACAGAGGGGCAATCAGAGGTGGAAATGGGTATTTTGTAATCTGCGCAGCATCACAATGCAGACTGATCTCATGCTAATACACAGCAGGAGAGTCAGCAGCAGGAGGGGAAGCCCTGATCTGAACACTACAGGAAATCTGCATGTGAAAGCTCACAAAATGCAGGGAGACTCGGAGGGGTAGAGGGAAACTTTGCAGGCTACAAGTTTATCATTATATAATGATGAAGAGAAGCTGTGGAAGCCATCTCCTGCTGTGGAGCCAGAGAGAAAATAGAGCACTGAATTATTGGACACCCTTTTTGTAAACTGCACTTGTGGCGGTTTCACAGTATTTGGTCTCTATTTGAGATAATAATGGCCATTCACGGAAAGTGATTTATAGGTTTAATATGAGTCTCAGAGTCTTTTATCCATCTTACCCATTCCAGACTGACCAGCAGTCTAATAAGAGATACATATTTTACTTATTACTCCAAATTGAGTTCATTATTTATCACTTCCTTCTAATATTATGTTAAGCGCTACATTATTTATGCTTATTTATCTTTTCCACTCTCACTGGTGTGTTCTGTGCACTGTCTGCTGGGCCTGTACAGACTTCAGAGGTGAGCCAGACACTATTAGGAGTTCAAGGTACTCTGTCCTACATACAGATGAACCTCATGGAGACAGAGCAACATCTCCCTCTAGTGCCTGCTTTATAAAGAACAGTCAGCACAGAACTGAAAGCAGACGAGTGTTTTTCTCAACCTGGGTTTGTGCTTTTGTTATTTCTTGTACCATCACAAGTTACAGCAAAAGTTTCCAAACACATTCAATAAATTGATTTTGCTCTCTGTTTGAGAATGCACTGATGCACAAACCTAACAAAAACTTTAACACTAGTCACTAATCCCAAAGGACACTCAACTATGTTACTCCTCAGCACAAAAACACATTTGCAGTGTAATGCATTTGTTATGCAGTCTAAAGGTATAATGAGAAAGGCTCCACTCAATCTACAGCAGGCGGTGCTGGACCAAGTGAAGGACCTCGGCCATCCCAACAACGGACTGTTCTCTCTGTTGAGGTCAGGAAAGCGATTCTGCTCCCTGAAGACCAAAACAGAGAGACTGAGGAGGAGCTTCATCCCGCAGGCGATACGGTCTCTCAATCACACCACCACATAGTACTGACCCACACATATGGTTTTTACACACACACTGGACATTCTGGACATTTGTTTACACTAGTGGCCACTGCACAACTACACTGCGTGGTCATCTAATCGAATCACTTTATCACTAAGTCACTTAAATAAATCACTTTAAGCATATTTGCACTGCACAAGACACTTACACATGTGGATTGCACAACCCTGGACATTATATTTCTTAATTACCATTTAGTACTTGTACAGCTGCTGTTGTTGTTCTATATTTCTTCATATATTCTTATACATTTCTATATTGTGTGTTTGTGTATTGTGTATTTTGTTGTACAGTTATTTTATTTTTAACTTTAATTTTTATATTTTATTTATTCTTTCCTAGTGAAATTTACCCTTCATTTTAATTTTCCTATTTATTTCCTATCCTATTCATAGTCGTTTTTTCTTTAGGTCACGAGCAGTTGTCTAAGTATTTCACTGCATATCGTACTGTGTATGTGACAAATAAATTTTGAATTTGAATTTGAATTTGAATTTAAATCCAAGATCCAATTTAAATCCACACTAGAACTCAGTTTGGGTCTCTCTTTTCCTTCCTTTCTTTCTTTCTTTCTTTCTTTCTTTCTTTCTTTCTTTCTTTCTTTCTTTTTTTACTTTTAATGATTTCTCAAAATACTTTGGATAAACTTATTTCAATTTCTAAAGACAGAGATTTTGATCTGCACACATGAAGCAGACTGACATCAGTCTTGACCGCTCACTCTCAGGAAGAAACTAAAATACTGAAAATGTGCTTATGTAGTGCTATTAAGTGTGAATAAGTTGTGCGAAAACAAACACGCAGTTTTTTTCTGTAAAATTCACAGTTTATAACTTTAATAAAAGTTGCAGTTTGATCTTCACTGTATCACAAAAGAGTGCAGTAAAGACGCACATCACCATATAAATGTTTAAGACTGATCTCTGCACAGCCTCTTCCATCTACACAACACCAATATGACATTTTCTTACTTTAAAAATCAGACAAACCTCAGTCACCTCTCTTAAAGTGCTTCATATTTTACCCCGTCAGTACATTGTGTTAACCAATTACAGCCATTAGCTGCTCACTGCTTGGCTATTGATTTTTATGTTTTGATGTGGGGTAAATTGTACATCTTCACAACACCCTCAGAGCTTTGGTGTCTAATGACACAAACAGTCTAGCAGTAGAAGGCAGTTAGCAGAAATTTAGTAACACAGGATGAAAAAGCAGCTATAACTGTAAACGTGAAAATAATAATATGTACTCTTATAGCAGGACACTTCCTTGTATGTTATCATTTTTAATATCAAATTTCTAGTGTCAAAGATGAAGATTTTATAAAGTTTAATCAAATGATGCTCTGGAGCATCAGCAAGTGAAGAACCCATAACATTTTATGCTTTTGATCTGGATAACTTTTTAAAAGTTAAATTGTGAAATTTATGCTGGCCTTTCTGGAGGATATCCTCCCTGAGTGTACTTATCAAATTAGTTTAGCATCGAATGCTGAGTGTAAAGAGGCCAACTGGCATTTGGCTCCTTTCCTACATTCTTCTTAAGCTGTCAACCACTTTATCTTTGTTTCAACCACTGCATTTTTAGTCCAGTACTTGTGTAATTTGGCACTTCTCAGCCTCTCTCCCTGTCTCCCCTCTGTATGAATGGCTTCTTGACAGCCACCTTTCCACTGAGACCACTTCTGATGGGACTTTGGGAAACAGGAGATGAATCAAATGCCAGATGCAGGACACTGGATAAAGATACTGTTACATATTGTTTTCATTTTCTGCACCTTCTTTGTCCTCCATTTGATCAGTTTCCTCAAAGTTGTTAAGGACACTCTGCACACCATGTCAATATAAGCCATGTTTTCCATTAATAATTGTTTGTTTTGTGCAGAAATACTGTTTCATGAGTTTTATTAAATTATGTGTCTTTGTAACAAAAAAACTTTGTAAAATAATGCTTTAAAACTGGTTCTTTGCTCAGTTGTTATGCATAGGTTACACTCTTTTATCCATTGAGTTAGGTGGCCAGTGTTAAGTGGCTCGTGCTTAACAAATACACAACAAAAAATAATTTCTCTGAAAATGGGAAGGAAAAGGAATGGACTGAAAATGACTGAAAAGAAAAACTCTCAAAGACCTTAAGAAAACCTGGAGAACTCTTGCTGAAAGCCACTGATAATGAACTGTGGATTTCCGGGCTTATGTAAATGCTATTGTTTTTACCGACTGAGAGTTGGCTAGCT